>NW_020455316.1:5270100-5615820 GCF_003342845.1 Nothoprocta perdicaria
AAAAAAAAAGAAAGAAAAGAGAAAATTGCAATTACAAATATGAAAAAAGATCTGAACTCAGTATAATTATCATGACACAGGAGATCTGACAATGCAAGGCCTTCTTAATGATAATTAAATTTGAAACATGAGAAAGCTCAATAAAAATATAAGTATTAAGGCTTTTTGCTGTTGTTTTTTGACCTACTTTTTCTCTTGGAAGCACTTCTTACATATTACCCTTTAAGTAAGGAAATTCAAAGTGAACAATCTCAGCTTTGTTGTTTCAAAGAGTATTTTTTTCCCACGATTTGCTATTCTTCTGTTTACATAGAGAAGACAGTGCTTACAGTCACAAAATAAAATGTTCTAACTGCCTCAGGATAGACTGGAGTGATAAATATTTGCACTGGAGAAAACTTTTTTGCCTTCTGGGAGGGTCAGGTCTGTTCTCCATGAGATGAAGCTGGGGTGCTGAGCAATTGTGAGGCAGGAACTGGCACATTGGCACMCCCCTGTCTGTCCTTCTTCACTTCCAGCCTTCTCACTGTTTCTGCTCCCCTTCCCCAGCTAGAGTTTCCTCTACCATCTAGGCAGACCATCATGTGCTGAGGAGGAGGAAGAGGAGGGCTTGGGTTAACTTGCTTCTGTTGCTGTGATCCCAGCCTTCTGGGAGCCACATCCACAGATACGGAGCAGCAAAAACTCCATCTTCCTGCAGATCAAGGCTCAATAGTCACTGTCCAACAAAAGAGTGTATTCACAGATATGGCCCATGGGGAAAATTTTACCTTTCATCTTCCATTTCTTTTTTAAAATGAAATCACAAGAATAGTTTCCACAGTCCACCTTCAACTTCCTTTTTGACTTCTTACAACTCTAATTGCCACTAAGTCTTTCCACATTTAAGAGTGATTCATCCCCTCTCCTCAGCTCTGGTGAGACTGCACCTGGAGTACTGTGTGCAGTTCTGGGCTCCCCAGGACAAGAAGGACATGGAGTTTCTAGAGAGGGTCCAGTGGAGAACAACATAGATTAAGGGACTGGAGCATCTCTTATACGAGGAGAGACTGAGTGAACTGGGCCTGTTTTCTCTGGAGATGAGAAGGCTGAGAGGGGATCTGATCTATATGTATAAGTAATTGAAGGGGGAATGTAGGGAGGAAGGGGCCAAACTCTTCTCAGTGGTGGCCAATGACAGGACAAGGGGTAACGGGTGTAAGTTGCAACACAGGCAGTTCCATCTGCATGTGAGGAAGAACTTCTTCCCTGTGAGGGTGACTGAGCCCTGGAACAGGCTGCCCAGGGAGGCTGTGGAGTCTCCTTCTCTGGAGATCTTCCCAACCCACCTGGATGCCGCCCTGTGCCCCGTGCTCTGGGTGTCCCTGCTGGAGCAGGGGGTTGGACTAGATGATCTCTAGAGGCCCCTTCCAACCTCAACCCTTCTGTGATTCTGTGATCACCTAGAGCACACTCATGCAGGGAGAAATGGCACTGCACACAGCAGAATGGTTGCATTGCACTGAGGATTTATGAAATAAGAAAYAGGATGAAACTGGGTAGACTTGGACCTTCTGACCTGGCTATGCACCAGGGACTTGGCTATGGATAGTTTGTGTGTGACAAATAGATTAAGGAGCAGATTGCCTTTCAGGATGGCAGCTTATATTCGGTGTCTGTCCAGCACAATCTTTCAGGACAACGTATTTCAACAGGCTTTCAGAGCTAAGGCTATGACTGAAGAATATGGAAAGGTCACTACAGAAATTTCACTCCATCTTTTCAAAATCCAGTAGCTATGTCTATGCATGTTAAATAACATATTCATTTAAGAGAAAAAATAATGTATTTTAATGACAGTTTAATTATACATTTAATAATATTATCAAGACCGACCTGGTTTCTCAGACAAATTTTCCATAACCATACCCTTCAGCACATATATCAGAAGGAGTGTAAGCATTATCCATGGTCAATTTATTTATCCAGTTTCGCTTGATACAGTTACGTAGGCTACATAGTGAATCTGTGTCTCAGCAAGCAGTACTAGTTCTTACTCGGCCATCAGCATGTACAATTAGTGGCTTGGGATGTTACTCCTCTTTGGGTTGTATCTCAGTATCAGTATCTCAGTATCTCACCTCCAGCATCCTGGAAAGCTTGATTTGCACTGAGAAGGGTGATAAGGCATTGAATAGTTCATGTCAATTTTATCCTGCTGCGCCGTATGGTATTTGTACCTGGTGTTACATATAGATGCTTGTAGTAAAAGAGTTTATATAAAACAAATAAACAAAACAACAACAAAGTAGAAAGCTTATCAAAGTGGCTAACACTTATTACACTTCCTTATAGAGAAAAAAATGAGAAAAGAATGTAGAACATTTCTTGGTATAATGGTATCGCAAAGCCTTTATTAAGAAGTAAAATACCTTTAAAATAAGTTGGTTCTAAGTCTGCAAGATGCTAGACAGACCACATGGACAATCTCTATGATGAGTAACATTCCACTAGCACCCTGGAGTAAAAGATTTCCATCCTATAACCTACAGAACGTTTCATTTTGTTTTGTTTCCACCTCACTCMTAAAGAAGGGGATCACATCAGAGTTCATTGAATCTAACAGCAAAGCTGAAGATGTTTTGCAGTAAATGGTTTGATGATTCCAGAAACACCACAGTCTCCTAAATATTTATTTCCTACACAGCAACAGGGTAAGGAAAGAAACACAGTTTTTATTCACCTTATTATGTTTGTCTTTTGCTTATCGCACACTCACACTGTTGGAAATCTACATAAATCAGATTGCAACTTTGTCTGCAAAGTCTTCAAAGAGAAAAACTTTGTACTTCATCCAAAAGCCAGTCTGGCTGCATGTCTAAAGAGTGAGCTCCCTTATTCCTCTGCACAGGTTACTGGTAAGTGCAGATTGTGCACAGGGGAGGAACAAACTCAGGCAAAACGATGGGAGCTGGCACTGTGGAAAGCCCAGCAACCCTCACATCCCCTTCCTTGATTACATTTCCTCCAGGTTTGCTTGCTTCAGTGCAATGACCCTATCACTGGTCCCACCAGGCAAATGCCCAGGACCTTATAACCACTCATGGAAGCAGTGATCACAAAGCCTACATCGAGCCTTGTTTTCTTTGTAAACCTTGGAAAATAAAACAAAACAACAAAAAAAGGACGGTGTTCTGACTCACAGTTCACACTTCCTTGCTTCCAGCTCCCCATGCTGAAAGCTCCATTCACCTGCTCAATTCCTTCTTCAGCCAGACTCCCTTGCTCCGCACGTGCACTTGGAAACTATTCAATTTCACAGCCCTACATCCTTTTCTGCAGTCTCCCACAGAACAAGAGGAGAAACAAAGCTGTTGGACAGCAAAGATATCTGAAAAGATAATACAGGTCTTGCTTGCAAATATTTTGTGTGACAAGCAGTGGTTCCAACTCCTTAGTTTCCACTCTCTGCAGTATTTATTTTCTARAGGATCTTCCACAAGGAAATTGATGCAAGTATTGCATGAACACATTAAGAATTAAACCAAAAGTAAAACTCCACTTCTATTTAAATGAGTTAATTTGAAATTGTAAATAAATCTGAAAAAAAAAACTATTAAAACCCCTATGGCATTTGCATAACAGGCCTAATGGGGGGAATCCAACTTTCTATTAATAAAGAATTTTAGAAGCAAATAGAGGGTTTCAATTCTTTTATGTCCTCACGATCATTTATTTTGGCCGTGGGTTTGGAACAATGGAAATGTCCTCATTGCCTTTTTCAATGAAGCAGAAAAAATTAAATTGCAGATTCTTTTTGTAACTAAGCAATTGTTATGTTTTAGATTTCTGCGCATTACACATTTATTTTCTAAAGTGCTCTGCTGTCATCAAACACAGGCAGCTGGGAAAAAAATGAAAACTGGAACAGAGCTAAAAAATATGTCCAAATACTGTTCATTGCAGGCTGATGGAAAACAGATAACAGATACAGAGTTCTCTTCAGGAGCACTGAACTGTCTTTTTCCCTTCAGGCTAAAATTAAAGTTAATTCTTACTGATTATGGAATGTCTTTTGTGTACAGATAAACATAACAACACCCAACCCTTCACAGGACTTCACCTCGAGCATCTGCAGAGCAGTGTCATATGGAGGTGGTCCAAGCAGAGGAAGGGTCCTTAGGACATCTGAAAAGGCTTTTTGAAAATAAAAAGTTGCATGTAGTTGAACATAAACAGACAGAAAGGATTTAAACACAAATGAAGAAAAGCAAGTAGGAAGAGAATCCCAAGCACAAGCTCTGCCAGGATATTTAATGTTCCTTCAAGGCTCACTGCTACTAGCTAAGGGGTAAAGTCCCAAGCTGTTTGGCTGCAACCTCATTGAAAAGCAGCTGGTTTCTACTGAAACTGCATTTCCCACTAGCTGATCAGTACATCACAGCTGCTCACTTCAGCAATTATTGATTTCAAAACTGGGCCAATTTAGGAAGCCGCAGTCAGAGATCCTGGRGGTCCAAATTAGGAGCAATATAACAGCACTCACAACCTTTCTCAGAGATGATTTCTTTCAGCTCATGTTTATCCAGCCCTGGAGTCTATATGAGCTTAGCTCCTCCAGTCTAGGTGAGTAAGAAGAAGCTGTAAATATCAGCTGCCGGTGGAAATAACCACATCCTGCCCCGAGGGTATGTACTGCTAGCCTTTAAAGGCACCTAAAGCAATCTACAATTCTCTTCTTCATGTAATCAATTCAGCCAGTAATTACAGCCGATTCCCTTTCCCTGGAAGAGCTGAGATGCTCACTGCTAATAAAGACACTGCATCTGTGAACTTATGTTTTGAGTGTTTGGGGACCACAGTTTAAGAAACACTGTAAATGAGCAATTGTCTCAGGGAAAATGACTTCATTTTAACATCTACCACATTCTAGGGTGAACCAATTACACATCCTGAACAATACATGTCTTTTTAGGGGAAACATTTCTCTAAAATAGTAGCCCTAGTTCAGAGACTCAGGAAAAAAAAAAAAAAAAAAAAAAAAAAAAAAAAAGTAATGAAGTCTTCCCTGGTTTTCTAGGACAGACTGTGGGACTACACCAATAAAAGGGGCCCCAGGAAAAACTTGGGCTTGAGTTCCAGAGCAGCCTGCACCAAACCACTCTATCTAGGAACACTTGGCTTCTTGTCTCTAAGGCAGCCCATCCTAGGTTAGAAAGGAATTCATGAAGAGATAGAGTAAAACTGTTCAGTTTTACAAACCATCAAATTATATTTCCTTGAAATGTTCTTATTTGATCTAAAAATAATATTTGCAATGCAAGTTTATTCTAGAAGTCTAGAAACAATCCTGMATTTCAATTACTTTATTTTTTTAACAATCTCTTCCCTGGTTTCCTATTCTGAGCCTGTAAATGTTCATATCTGTAGCCAACACATTAGCCTTTAGGACTCCTGTTTATCACAGAGGTAACAGACAGTGTGAAGGGGAAGAAAAAAAAAAGAAAAAAAAAATCTTGAACTTATAATTAAAATTAAACCATGTCTAATCTCAAAAATGGCTGTGTACAATATAAACAGCATTTTCTTTCTCTAAAGGAAAGAAAATAAATACAGGCTACTTAAAGTAGCAACATTAGCAATGTTTGTACACATACCTGGCCAGTGGGCAGGGCAATTTGCATAATGTACTTTTAATGAGGTTTAACAATTCACCCTGGGCTGCACACAAGCGCCCCACCTATGAATGCTGCCAAGATGTTCCCACAGTTAAGATCAATCAGTAACAGAAATGGATTGTGCAACAATTAGTTAAACAATACACTTTTCACTCTTCTAAATAAGACAACTGCGATATTGATATTTGTAAAGTAGGAAATATTAGAGATTTATAGTTTGAATAAAAGCAAAATGCCTCGCTTCTCACGAGTTCTTTTTCTCCAACCTACCTTGATGAGTAATTAAGTATATATGATGTATACATTTTTTTAAAATAAATACAAATTTTGTTAAGACACTCGAACTACCTTAAAATGCATTTTTTTTTTAATGAAAAGTGGCTGATTAATCAGCCAGGATACCGGGTCCAGTCTTGTTGCTGCCAGTGCCAGAAAGCCATTGAAAAACTGGAGCAAGTTCAGGGCTGGATTCCCTGCTATGTGGGAGGASGCTGAGGGATTTGGGCTTGTTCAGCGTGAGGAAAGGACACTTCCAGGGGACCTGATGGACCTGGTGCCTGCAGGAGATGGTCTATGAGCTGGAGCCAGGTTCCCTGCAGTGGAAGGTGGGGAAATATGGACAGACGTCGAAGAAAGAGAGACTCCAACTAGATGTAAGAAAAAAAATATTTCTCCATGAGGAGTTGTGCAGAGAGGCTGTAAAGTTGAGAGTTTTTATGAATCAAGTGGACATAGCCCTAAACACTCCGGTTGGAACACACTGGTGTCCTTGTTAATTAACGTCCTGAAAAATTACACTTTCCCCAAAAATCTTCTGATTACCATAACATGTCAGTTTAAATTGAAGGAAAATAAATATCTTCTTTATTTTTCTCTTAACAAAATATATAAATAATTATTTTGCGATTTATAAAATTTTTCTTCATGTTGGAACCAATCCACATTTTAGAAGCATTTAAGTAAATTAAGAAAAGGAAATGGCTAACCAGATGCACAAAAGTTATCAGGGCAATGGAGATCATTTWCTTTCATAGCTCAGTGTTTGAAATATTCACGCACATGGGGAGGATAGTTTTTCACTTACTACTCTGCCTGCTGGGGTTTGACTCTTTGACCTCAGAAAGCCAGTGATAACACAAGGACAAATTGACATTTGTCCTCTTAACAATGGGTACAAATTGAAACACAGGCAGTTCCATCTGCATGTGAGGAAGAACTTGCTTCCTGTGAGGGTGACAGAGCCCTGGAACAGGCTGCCCAGGGAGGCTGTGGAGTCTCCTTCTCTGGAGATCTTCCAAACCTGCCTGGATGCCGCCCTGTGCYCTGTGCTCTGGGTGTCCCTGCTTGAGGGGTTGGACTGGATGATCTCTAGAGGTCCCTTCCAACCTCAGCCATCCTGTGATTCTGTGTGTAGGGCTATAGTATCATAAAAAACTCTGGGTTGAGGTATCTCATTAACTTCTGTTGATACCAATCCAACTYGTGTAGTGGGCTGGGGTCCAGTTATCCCACCTCCAAAGTGCTCAACTTGCCAAATCTTTGTACCGCTTCTCTACTTTGTGGTTCAACAGATAATTCAGAATTTCACACAAAATGGAATGATTTAAGTAAGAGAAGAGAGGGGACACTTGAGAGATGCTTTAAGCTCAAATACATTGCTCTGTGGGAGAAAGAACTCAAGAAAGTTGTTTCTTAGGTAAATGTTCTTACCACTCTATTCTCTTCTTGGAACTGTTCCATTTTTTAATAGAGTACTTACCTGCTTTTAAGAAGAGGTTGACTGTTAACTGCTGTCTGGGATACCACCTGGGAGGTGTGACACCACATTTCCAATGCCCCATCCAGGGAACATTTCCTTGTTTATTCAAAATAAAGACTCCACTCTAACTTGATACTGAGCCATTCTTGTGAGTTCATATCTAATCAGGCAAAAGTGATTGGGTTTGTCCTACACCACCTTAGGTAGTTCTTATAACAACTGAGTTGTTAAAAGAAGAAAATGATATATTCTTGTCCAGAACCTCTGTGTATATGGACTTCAATCCCTTGTGAAAGTTGTTTGGCAAATTCCTGCTTAAATTTGTAAATAGGTTTAGGATTATGAAAACTACATTTCTTACAGAAAATGTCATTAAATTCTAMATATAAGATTCTTTGAAACAAACACTTTAAAAAGGTTATGTATTCTTGGTATTCGCAGATGGGATAAATTTAAATTTAACATTAACTAATAAAGCTACTAAAGCATGGCATAATTGGCTAGTGGACTGAGCTTTGCTGGCAAGTGATTTTTACACAATCTTGCAGGAGAGTTTTCTATGCCTTTCCTAACCACCTAAATTACTTCAACCATTCTATAAAATATCTTTTTGCTTTTTTTTTCTCCCACAGGGAAGATTATTTTTTACATTTTTTTTAAGGAGAATCAGCATATTCAGAAACAGCATTCATCTGAGTACACTTCTGAATATGCTGAACCGTTTTACTCTCAAAAGGTAAAATCCAACCAGACTGATTGTAGTGTTTTAAGGCTGTTACATGCCTTCTTACAAGTCCTGTGTTTATTTAATTCCTATTATTTATTTTGGCATTTGAACCTCATTTACAGAAACCCCTTTCCGGGTCAAAATCAAATGGCTATGTGCCACCTGATAAGCTCTCCTGAGTTCTTCTCTCTGTTGTTGCCAATCAACCTTGTATTTTCCCTCTGAGGTATGCTTGAACTTGGTGTTCCCTCTGCCCTAAAAGCAGTGGGGATAAGCAGTGGTTTGGGGTTGCTCTGACCTTGACACTGTTAATTCTTGGTTAAATACCTTTGAAATAAATACCTAATTTTGAAATACAGAATCATTTAAGAAATCTTCTTTTCTARTTTTCTGTTTTATGTCCCTATGATCTGCTTAGACTTCTCAGAAAACTTATCTTCCTTTCTTTATCCTCACCTTTTCTCCTTTCAACCTTCCTATTCCTTTTCCAACATCTTATGAGACTTATTCTGGTGTTAATCTACCTCTACCATGTCCAGCATGAAGAATATAACCTTACAGTGATTAACTTGCTCTATTACTAAAGCATTTCTATCTCTATATTTTCCTCTTCTCTTACACTATTGCTCTTTGAAACACTTCTGCATGACCAAGCTTTTCAGAGGCATTCACCAAACAAAAGCATTTCACTAAAGCATTTTGACTACTTTATGGCTTTTGATCCAAGACAAACTCCTTGCTATGGGATATGAAGGCATATGGGCCACTAGCTGATGATCTATAACCAGCAAGTAGTGTTCACCCTTTGGAACTACAGACATTCGTTTTCCAGCAATCAGTGTATTAGGAGAAGGCAAAGACACACATAATATTACCAAAAACAAACTACCACTGAATAGACAGAGAGTAAATTGGGGGGAAGAGTGGGCAAGATTAAATTATAACATGTGAAAACATGTGAAACTTTGAAGTAACTAAGAATTTAAAAAAAAAATTATTCTGAAGTATCTCCCTTAAAACAATAAAATATTGAGGATGTAAGAAGGAACTCCCCAAGTTACAGTTTGTATTTTGGGAGGTGTAAAGAGTTAGTGGTACCAGCAACTGACAATGAATGATTAACATAATAAGAGCTTAGTACTGTTTAAAGAACATGTGCCAACTAAGTAAAAAATGTCTTTTGTTCTATTAAGGCAGCCACATAAAATGTTATATAAACTGCATAAGATAACAGTAAATCATACGCCTGAAAGGAGTGCAAAGGAGCAAAAGAAAAAACTGAAGATAAAATGGAATGTGGTCAGTCTGGAACTGGATAGGAGGCTGGGAAAACATTTGGAAGTTACTGGATATATCAACACCAATCTCTAGTGTAATTTTCTATTCCATTTCTAACATAAATATAACATGCTGGAATTACATAAGATCAATTTGTGACATTTTTCCTACATTTCAGAGGAGTAGAAAATTCATTTTGTCTCAGAGTAAATCTTCAAAATGCAATTAGCCGGAATGGAAAAAAAAACTTCACAAAATGCTGCCATCTTAATAAGTAAGTGGTGTCTCGGCAGAGCTTTCACTGCAAAACTTCAAATCATATGAAACACCTAGATTTTAATTTTATTAAAATTCAAAACTCTGCCCAGGTTCTTTGAAAGTCTTGCTGAACTTCATAAGCATTTTCGTATTATGAAACATAGTCCCAAGTCAAGCTGTCCTGATATGCGATTTTGAATAGGTAACATGTAGAATTTTTGGATTTTTGAAAGATTAAACAAAACTTGATGATTTTTACAGGGCTTTTTATTTGAATTTGTGTTATTATTTGAATCAGTTACCAATTTTCCGCATTGGAAACTGATATCAAAATGTCAGTATATATGGATTACACAGGTTACAAACAAAAGGCTAGTTGAGCAGGACAAAAATAATTTGAACAACAAGAAGGAAGATTATCAAGTTATTTGTTGCCCATAGCGGTTAGGCAATAATGCAGACTAAAGAAGATTAATTGTTAATAGTTTTATATTTAGGAGTGTCTTAAATCAGAGCATAATTTCTAAAAATTACATAAAAATATCAAAACGTTCTGAAGTCACAGTAGCAGATGTACTCCTGTGAAAGGAAGTGCTGATCAACTCTGCCTAAATCAATTATAAGAATTCATTTCATGTTAACAGATTTGGCCACTTTCCATGGTTTGTCCTGGGAAAAGAATACAGTGCATATGTGGAAGGGAAGCAGTAAAACATTCAGAGTTGTCTGATAAACATTTTGTCCCTGCTCTTAAWTGCAGCTTAGATAGTTAAGATTTTCTTCAAATCAACACATGCCAGGACTGAAAAGTATGAAAAGTTGCAATAACTTATGCATGTGCATTTTTGATTTGTGCTGAACAACATGACAGTTGATCAGGTCACGTCAAGACACTTCTATTGCCCATCTGAGACAAAGCAGCTGCCACCAGTTGAGATCTTACTTGTGCTATGCTTTTTCTTGTGCTATGCCCAGTTTTTCTCTTGTATGTTTGCCACTGATAGCGCAACAGTCTTTTATCAATTTCCATGATACCAACTGTATTTTTGCAACTAGGATATTTTTTATCTTTATTTTCACCAGTTCAGTAGATAGCAGGCTTTATTCAATGGGACAGAAATAAATGCATCCATGAAGAATGGCCTTGATCTATCTCTGTCTCCTAGCAGCAGGACTGTAATAAGTATATACATAGTTATATGTATTATATGAATGTATCTTTCCACATATTCAGAGGCTGTAATTGATTTTTTTTCTTTTTTACAAAAGGGAGATATGTGGTGTAAGATGCATCAAAAGAAGAAAGGCAGTGTTGAGGAGGCAGCTTTTAGTCTGAAGCATCAGCCTGTAAGACAGGAGGAGAGCTGAGGAAAACAAATAAATACAATTTGCTTCTGCTGGAGGATTGTGGTGTTTTTATGTTTAATTTCACCCTGATTAATAGAGTAAAATATTTAAACTCATGGTTTGAGCAGTTCAAAAATACCTCAGTGCCCTGATATTTCAAGCAAATTAATTATTTTGACAGACCAATTTTGTTTGTATCCAACATCCATTTAGTTCTGCCTAAGTGACTTAGAAGGAAGAGTTTGGCTTAATAAACAAAAGAAAAAACTGTATCTCTTTGAAAGTATCTTTACATTCAAAATGTCATACTCTTCTAATACTTTTATTTGTCAAAAATATTCTGAGAGGGAGAAAGTTGGCATTAAGCAAGACATCTAACAGGCAACTACTGCCAAACACAGGTCCTAGCTCCCAAATACCCCCATACTGTAATTTTAGCACAGACTCATTGGGTTTAAATCACCCTTCTCTCATTTTGATGATGATATTACCATGTTCTTTAGCTTACTTTCTTATAAAGCCATTTGTAAAGAGCTGCAAGAGTATTTCATGACACTGGTCACGGGATGATAAAAATGACAAAAATCAGTATAAAAAAATGCAAAAGAATAATGATGGGAAAAATACCTTGAAATATATGTACAGAATGATGTATTTTTCTTAATTATTACTACATAAGAAGAAAGTCCTCGAGACATGGCAGATAGCTGTCAGCTGTTCAGCATTTTTACGAAAAAAAAAAAGACAAAGGAAAACTTTTTGAATTGTTAGACATAAATAAAGAGCAAAATAAACAATTAACATTATTATTATCCTACCCTAGGGCTCACTAAACCCAGATCAAATACTCAGATGCACAGCTGGGCTCCAGATCTATGGTTTGCCTTTTAAAAATCCTAGGCAATTTGTTCATTCTCACAGTGATGCAAGAATCAGAGGCATCCATTCACATCATCACTTTCACACAAGAATGTTCTTTTTCACATAGTGAATAATAAAATTATKAAGCATAACACTGTAGGATATTATGAAGTCTTGTAATGGTATAAAAATCAGATTTCAGTAATTCATGGAGTATAGTTTATTACACGCAATGGCCAGGAAGCAATCTCTCTGCTAGGAGATCTCTAAATCTTTGGTGTATAAAGGTTGAAAAACTATCYTATTTTGGGGTGTTTTTTGAGTGTTTATGCACTACCAGACAGTTACAGACATGGTATTGCAAACCAAGCTTATGTTATTACATTTCTACATGAAGCCCATGGTTAAAACATCCATTGGCAACAGGGGTAAGCCAATAGCAAACATTTGTGAAAATGTAGTATGTAAGAGKAATATAAAGCGATTTTTGGTAATTCAGGACTGATTTCAAGTGGCGTGATGGCAGATTTTACTTCATTATTTACAGGAGAACTAGTTTCTCACTTTGAGAATATTTGACTGCACATAAGCACAGACAGCTGTGATACAGCATGATTTCCAGTTTTGATGACTCTTGGGGAGAAAAGAATCCTGTAAAGCTACTATGTATAATTCATGAAATATTAGTTTTTACTTTATTGGGAGGTTTTCTAATTTGTTTTCAATTTAATTCTAACTGTAACTTTGACATATAAAAGAGTTGGTTAAATATTTTCTTTAATTCTCTATTTCAGTCTTCTACTTTATCTGCTTGTCTAACTTTGCAAAGAGTTGCCCTAAGGAACGATAATTGTTTGTTCATTTCTTATCTCACTCAAGTTTTATATGTCCTTTGACAACAGCAAAACCTCTATGAGGACTGTTTGTGAGCTTGTTATATCCTATGTGAGCTTGTTATATTCTATATTTCTGTCGGGGCCTCATGAACCAAAAGGGCAAAAAAATTAAAAATAACATGCCAAGTTGATAGGATAGTCTTGAATCAGAAAGATAATCAGGTTTGGTTTKGGGTTTTTTTGTTCTTTTCTTTTTATAGAGAACGTTCTTCTTCAATGAACAGTGGCAACAGTTGTGAAAGCTAAGTGGGGGAAAAACAATCAACATAAAAAGAAATGGACCTAGGCATTTTATTTCAAAAATGCTTTCTAATCATCACCAAACTCTTTATATTCCTACACCTTAAAGTATGCAAATTTGCATMAACTTTGGCAGCATCAAATTTTGCTGAACTGATGAGAACTCACATCTGGTCCAAGTTCCAAGAGGTTCTAAAGCAGAATTACCAGTCTGAGAAAGAACTGAATTTAGCAAATAAGACCTAAAATTTGAATTGTGCTGCTTAGTAGTAGAAGGTTCAAATCTCTTGTTCAAGCAGGGATTTACACTTCACTCTCCATGCAGTAGGTCTTTGGAATATTCCATTTTGTCATCCCTTTCCASCATCTTAGGCCTATAATTCCAGAATAAAGTTCAGAGACAAGGATTCTGTCAGAAGAACAATCTGGCATTTATCCGGCCTTGATATATCACTCCATGTTAGGTACGCAAACCTCATTCCTTTCCTCTGCATTTCTCTCCRTCCAATCTCACCAGCATACTGGCCAGGATGTTTCTGAGGATCCTTCCCTCAGGAAGGGTAGATTGTTGTTGCTGTGGCTCGCTGGATAACGAAAGCCAGGAGATTTGGTATGGCAATGTTTTGGGTGGACTCATCATTTCTTATCTTTTTGTTTTTTTCCATCTCATACTAGCTATGAATTTTTCAACACACCATTATCAGACAAAAGAAGAAGGTAATACAGCTATGAGGTAGTACTTTACTCCACTTTGAAGTAAGATGATTCTTCTACAGTGTATTGCTGCAGATAATTCTCTTCCCACAAAATTACTATGGCACAGCACAATCATTCTGGATCAAAWCAGAAAATGTTAATCTTCAGCATTGAGAAGAAACAGCAAGAAAAGTTGTAAAAGCTCAAGCAAATTGTAACTGTCCTTTGTTGTCTCAGTCCTTTGAAAAGAAGTCTTCATTCCATAAATATAATGGAAAACATGAGTCAAGTACAAGTCAAGTACAAGACTCAAAGGCATATTCCCAATTTTCTGCAATCCACGAAAATCTTTTTTTTTTTTTTTTTTTTAGACTCAATGCATTTGAGATTCTATTTGCCTGCCTACTTAAGGAAAACAATCAGGTACAGGAACATCTGCAAAATGCCTAAGAACAATAATATAACTGAAATCTGGAACTTGGTTCTGGACATTGGGACTGTTTGGAAACACCCAGGGAAACTGAGAAGGAAATGAAAGATTATATGACCCAACCCAGAAAATCAATGGTATCATATTCATATTAGTATTGTTGACAGTAGCTGGGAAGGAACTCAATATTATAAAGTGAGAAAATTAAAGCAAATGAGTATACTTGCATTTTAACACTGATGGCAGGCTTTCAGATGATGACAACTATGGAGGAGAGTAAATCAGAATGGAAACTTCATAAATAAAGGAATATGACTAACTGTTACATGTATCCGGTATATATTTGTGAAGAGTCCTAATGCAACAGTGCAGATTTTAAGAGGTTAAGTGGTATTTCCTCTAGCTTGACTCACACCAGTGTCTGTGAAGTAATTTCAGCAATAGTCTTGAAGAGAAGAGTGCCTCTACAAAAAATTTATCTTCTTMTTATTATTCATCTTAAAGTTTGATTTAGAGACATTACCTGTGAAATCTAATCAGAAGTCCTGTTGTGTAGTGATATTTATATCAATTATTGATATCCATTATCAGTTAGCTGTTAAATATTAACAGACCAGCTTTCACTAGCAGAACAGCCTCCAGTTTAAAAAYAATTACAAAAAAAGCAAGCAATTGCAACCTCTTCTCCCCATTTTGAAAGGCAATCCAATTAATATATTTATATATTTTCCCTATAAGAAATCCATATGATGCATATCCAGAAAGTAGAATCCTCCATGTTTCTAGGGAAAAAAAGACTAGCATATTTATGCTTTTTATTTGATTTCATTAACTCGATGTTATGTGCAGACATTGTTTGTTTAATCTATTTCTAATAAATTAATATAAAAATAAAGGCCTTATTTTAATTTTTAAAATGAAGAAAATCTTTTCCAACTTAAAATGATTGATCTAAAACAGACAATATTTATGGTTAAAAAAAAATAAATTAAAACTTTAAAAAAAATCTAAAAGTAAACATTCAATAGCTAGAATTGAAATTTGACTGAAGGACAAGTAAAAGCCAAAATCTTGAGAGGATTTTCTCAGTGGAAAAAACATAACATTTTAGCTGTATAAAGCCATAAACCTTTGATACCTTAGGGTATTTTGTCTCTATACACATTCATGTTCCCAATATCTGTTTTTGCTATTTTCTTTTTTTTTTCTATAAGTGAATGTAAATTTTTTAGCCTGAAGTGATGACTACAGATGATGGCCAGAAACCGGAACAAACTTAACAAATTAGGAGACTCCTCCACCTTGTGGCTGAACACTCAGGACCAATATCCTGCACATTAACACACACAGATCATTAAAATAAGAATATCATCTYTTTTAACCACAAATGTTACTTGTTGAGCTGAACCATGCTAGGTTATTAGGAACTGCACTTAACTTCCAGCTGGCAAAGTTCATTTCACAGATCCCTGGGGCTGGGACATTAGAAGACAAGATGCTCATCCAGGATGTGTTTGATGAATGATATTGACACACTGTCACACAAGAAAGGACAATAGAACACTGCAAATGAAGGCCCACTGCATATACATAAAAGACTACAAATTCACAAGGCTTTCTAATAAGTATACTGCATGCTGTGTCTTTTTAGTATTATTTCCTTGTTGTTGCTTTTTCACGGACTCCCAAAATAAGTGGAATTTGTCAGACCATAAACTCACTTTAGAAATAGTCAGAATAAGCTGTCTGGATACATTTTCCTGTTAATGAAGGAAACAGGATCTTTTACAAAGAAGTAGCAAATTTAAAATTGATGAGTTGGACTGGGGCCAGTTTTTGCCATTAACTACAAAAGATGCCTGAGATTTGATCACTGTGGTTATCAAAGGCAGATGRGGTGAATCCCAAGTATGCCTGCCCCAAACTTGAGCTAAATTTTCTAGTTTACGTAGGCAGCCCATGATGCTATGACTAGTGCATTGTGATAGGAGGTGCTGGGGTAAGCAGGGTCAGGCCCCAAATCAGTCCATGATCCACATTAGTGAGGTCTCTTGACTCCTGCTTTGAATAACCATCCAGCAGTTATGATAACTCAAAAGCAGGATGCTTTTCAAAGAAATAGTATATATGTTTAATGGCTTACAAATTTTAATTTTAAACAAAGCTTCTTTAGCAAGATTCTGTGCTCAAACAATTAAATTACCCTTCTTAACAGAACAGAAGGGCCAAGTAGCAGACATGATTTTTCTCATTATTTAACTGAGAAACAATGAAGTTTAATTTAATATTTTACTAGTACTAGAGAAAAAAAGGCAGATAATATCTTTTAATTCTCACTAACAGAATTTCCAGTTGACCTTTTCTGCACTACCTACTGGTGTATATTCCTAAGATCCACTGAGATTGTTGTGGCCTCTTCCAGGGGAACTACGAGAGAGCATAAAATCCTGACTTTGGTCACACTGCAAGTGTGGGGCACCTAAACTGCCTCTATGAATTTTTATCCCAGAATCAGAAGTTTGGAGCACATCTGAGCTATGTGGTCTTCTTATGGCCCTGCTTGCTAGAGTAAGGATAGAATAGAGTAAGGGTAGTTCTTAGGTCAGTAACTATCTGCCTCATTGGAGTCTCTTTTGCTTCTAGCCATCATACTTAAATCAATTGGAATATATATAGAAGAAAGCACAATACAAGTAAGTGCTTAATTAAGTGCCAGGTGTAAATATCATTACTATAATATTTTAAGGATTTTTTTCATTTATTTTTCATTTCAAGTTACCATGCATTGCTGCAAAAGAAAATAGTTTTAATAGACTGGTAACTCCTAGTTTTGAGAAATGTTGAGAAAGGATGGAGCTTTCTGTGACTGATAAATAGTTAAACATTAATCATTAAACTTCGTAAAATATAGTTAGGTATGATTTTAGTAGTTTTAGTTTCTCTTAGTGCTTGTCTTTATTTGCAGTTGCAATAACTTTAAGCTACAAAGCTGCTGTATCCAAATAGCCTTCTAGTCAATGCAGTATAATCCATGGAGCTTTAGTGATCTGAATTATCTAATTCCAATTTTAATATCAGAGTTAGGTTTCAGGTATAAACATAAATATAGTATCCCATATAGGATTAGAGAGTCATCTGTTGTGCTACAAAATACCTGGAACATGAGTCCCAACTATCAGTCACATCAAGATCTTTCCATTCCCTCTGCTCAGATGCTCATTAAACAAATTCACATCCTGTTTTAATAACAACAAACTCAGCTTTACTGTTGTTCCTAGCAATATTAAATCTGTTACCTGTTACCTCCGCCTATACGAAATAACTGCAAAAGGAAGTTCAATTTGACTCTCTTGTCTATTTCCACAGGCTTTAGAAAATTGTTTGAATGCTATGGCTACATCTAAACTGATATCAYACAGCTAGGCCTGACCCCGTGGTCCTACAGAAGTGTCCTACAGCTCAGGCCCAGAGCATCCCATGAGCTGGAGCCAGGACTTGAAAGGACACTCTGCAGGCACCTCACGACATCTCATCCACGGCATGTGCCCATCTCACCCAGGGCTTGGTGAGTGCAAAGGAAGGGAATTGCTGGCAAGTGATGCTGGCTTGCTTGCAGGCATGCTACCTGAGCTTGCTTCCAGAGAGGGAGTTGTGATTCAGAGTTGCTCATGGACTCTGAACTGTTTGGTGGCTCTGTATGCTATTAGTGAAATTTATCTGATCATCTTTTGGAGAAAATTATCCCTCGCACACTGTGTGAGATGAGTGTGTGTACATGGTGTCATTTCTTTGTTTCACCTATGGAGGAACAAAAAATCTACTTTTRTGCTCTACAAAACCTTAACTGGAAGTGCCTACATTGTCTTTGTAGATCTGAACCTAGACCTGTGATTGGGGGTTCACTCAAGGTAACAGACAGTACAGACTCCTTGAAAATGTAGGCCAGGTCTTAAAACACCCAATCTGCAAGTATGTTTGAAATCTTTACGCTTATCTTAAGGCATGACTTGTATAACCAAAAAAAAAAAAAAAAAAAAATGCTAATTTAACTTTTGTAAAAGGAAGTCCAAAGTAAACCTTAGGCAGACATAAGACAAGCCAAAAATTCATCTTTGCCTTCCCCAGTAGACTTGGCTTGCTCATCCTGCCATCCCAAACTGGTCTAGGAAAGATCAATCCAACTTTGAAAAAGAACTTCTCACTAAGGAAATATTCTTGAATAAATTTTTCAATGTTGACTGTACTTTCTGTGCTTCCTATACTAAAATGAATGTCTTCATACATATTTCAGTGAGTTTTTATGGAGTTAGCAGCCCTCTATGAAAATTCCTTTTTATACGATTAATGTCACTTTTTAATGTGTGTCTGAGTTTACTGACATAATCTCTGTGAATTCAATTCCAGAGTGGGTTTTGAAATTTTTCCTGTGGAAGTATGTTACTTTATTTCTTTTGGTACTAGCCAAAAGTCAGAGATGCACTGTTAATTATGTCAAATAAGAGAAGAACAGCTTTAGATTCTGAAACGCCTTAATTTGGATTTGGCTTCAATAATGTGATATTGATATGATTGCACAAGCTAGTCTGCCCATCCTAAACTCTATCCTTCTGGAAGGAAAATCCTTTCAGTGCTTTTGCCTTAGTATCACAGAGATATAGAAAATGAGGCTGGGGAGAAAAGACTTTGAAAGGCAGTTAGTTTCTCTGAACCAAGCAGCATGCACCATCCCCTTATAACTAGCGAATATTTATCCATACTACTTTTAAAATCTTCATTGATGAGAACTACATCAGCACCTTACAGACAGTGTTTAAATGAATTCTTTCACATTTAAAAGTTTCCATAATATTCAAGTTGAATTTTCCTACTGTGATTTAATCTCCCCTCATCCTGTCCAACAATGCTCTGCAGAGCAGATCTCATTTGTTTTATAAATGATTTATAAACTTGACCATAGGTATTATTTTTATTTTCAGTCTATTTTTCTTTGACTATTCTATTCTACTGCTTTTAAGCTGTTTTCATAAGTTATATTTCTATATCCTTATTTCTAGACTGCTCCTCAGACCCATGCTACACTTTGGGGTAGGACGAAGGTGTTGGTAAAAAGTAGGCAGGAAAAGGTGAAGGGTTAGTGAATCACTGTAAGCAAACTTAGGATACATAACAAGAGCTCAATGTCAGTCCTGGCAGAAAGGTAGAGCACAGAAATCTCAGGTCATTCACAGGGCACAGAGAACAGTCTGTCAAGACAATACTCTTGAGGACAAGAAATAAATTCCCCATATTGGTTTATCTGGGTCTCCACTGGGTTATCTCTTTCTAAGTCCATATCTTTCCGAAAGTATGTGGTCAAAACTAGAGACTGAATTTCAGAAGTCTCAGGGAAATTGAAAAGAGTGGCAGCATCATTTCATTTGTCTCAGATCAGAACTTCTGTTATCTTACGGTTACCTTGATATGTTTGTGATATTTTATAGCCACCAGGTTCTTTTTTGCAGGAGTGCCACAGCCTTTTCTACATTTTGTATGCCTAAAGGCAGATCCTTTCATTCATCTTTTCAGTAATTCAAACTATTTTTTTCAGGTTATTTCTCAAACTGGTCAAAATCATTACATTTTCTAACCCTGTCATTCTCCTAACTTCATTTAATCATCATGATACATTATTTGTAAATGTAARGATCACTCTCTTTAGCCTATTATTTAAGTTACTAGAGTTTTTTTCTGAGCAAAACTGAGCCTGGGCTACCCCATGAAGTCCTAGGCAGGACCTGCTTCTTACCTCGCAATAAAACATTAGCAGTTACCCTCTGAAAACACTTTTCCAGACAGCTTTCTATACACCTGTATCATATTTTCCATTTGAAATGTATTTTTTTTCTGAGAATTGAGCTTGTTCTCAGAGAYTGAAAGTGTTACATGAAACAATATCAAAACCTTAACTGAAATAAAAATATATGATATCTGCTGCTTCTGTTGCACCTGCAAATGTTACAATCCTGTTGCAGAAAGAAGTTAGCTTGCCACAAGATTTTTTCTTGATAAATCCACATTGTTTTCTGTTTCTCTCTTTGTAATCTTTCACAACCTTATAAATAATTCCTTACAGAGATTCTGTAAGTCTTGGGGTTAAGATGATTCTTCATTTTCTCTGTTTTAAAGATGAGTGTRACCTTTATCTATTCCTCATCTAAACATGGGGAAAAACAACATATCTGATGTTTAAAGATAAACATCAATAATTCTAAAAAATTCTTTTTCTCTTTCCTTAAGTATTACAGAATGAATTGTACCTGATCAACTTATTTGAAAACAATTGTTATATCTAAGTACTCTCTAAACCTTTCTTTTCTAGGCTTTCCCTTTTTGTCATTGCCATTTTATAAGACAAGAGCCAGCTGGGGCATTGTCTGCATACAGTAAAGTCTTTAATTAAGGAAATTTTTACTCAAGACAAAAACCTAACAGAAAACATTTTGATTGTTTAAAAAGTTATTTTCAGAGAAAAAGAGAATAAATTTAATGAGGACTATGCACTGATAAAAATGCACATTAGAAATGAGCACATGTTCTATTTTCTTCTATACTTCAAAAAAATTTGCTATTTTTCAAAATCACTTCTTCATTTAGAGGCAAAACATGGTCTGGACAGAAAGCAATTACCCTAACTAGTAATAGGAAAAAAATCTTGTAAAATAATAAAATGGAGAACTTTTTGTGTGTTTAAAATAGCATGTTTATCTCAAAAACAGACACTACAGTGTAGTTAAACAGCTGGTATTTTACTGATGTTTCTCTCTTGTCTGCCAAGAGCAGTCTGTTTTCCTTGTTTTACATAGRCAGCTTTTCTACATTTTGTCCAGCCATACTCATTTATTGTTGACAGTTTATTATTTCTTATTTTACCTCATTTGTTGGAGACAAGCAATATTAAAAAGGTAATGCTAAATCATGTTGTGCTATCTCTCCTCACCAAGATGCAGAGACCGATGTCTTTATTATAGTACTATTAACATGGATTTCAGGACCTTTTCTTTGTAGGATTTTTTTTTTTTTTTTTTTTTTTTTTTTCATTTTATATGCCATTAAATTGCATTGTTTTTTTCAAATGACAATGAGGCAAGTTAAAGCAGAATACAACAGCTTCTCCTTAATAGTAAAATATACACAATATGAAAGTGAACTTGGGAATAAAGCAAAGCTCAGCAGTGATTTGAGGARTACTTAGTAATATTACACGTGTAACAGTGAGTCTATAACCCAAGAAAGACCAAAAAAAAGGAAAAAAAAAGAGTCTCTTTGGGGATAAAAACTCCTTGGGGCAATAAGGCAATAAGCTATAGGAAGAACATACGAATATTGTTGTTAAAAGTATGAGATTTTGTCTTTTACCTACCAGTGGAAAAAGAAAATAGATTGCCTTTAAAAAGTGCTTACACTCAGACATATCTATGGTCTCTTTGGCTGTAATACAAAATCAATGAATTAATAAAACGGAGTACAGAATTTTGTCTGTAACTGGAGTAATGTAATTTAAATGTAAGATTTGCATATGGGAGAACGAAGAACCATATTCTAATGATTTTTTTTAGAGACTGGGTGCTTTGTGTTGCACAAAAGAGTGGGATTTTAAAAGCTGTTGTAGAGGTGGTGCTGTCTCCCAAATAAATCATGGCTTACTGTGCTAGGGGAAATGACACAGTTTTCTTCATTTCAGCAGTTATCTGAAAGATGGCTCTTTATCTCTTGCAAAGCAAGAGATAAAAAAGAGATTTCTTTTCACTATATAAGATATAGAGGACATATTTTTACAGTCTCTCTTTAGAAAGCATCCCTACACAGGGTCTTTTTCCCCTTGAGCCACAGGGATCCGAATTGCACTTATCACATTTACCCCACAAGTTAACTTCTGTGGACCTGAAGTCATTGCTGGGGCAAAACCATTTTGCTCAATGTGTTTGTCTCAGCTGCAACAGTGGCGGAGGTGGAAAGTGGGGAGTGGCGTGTAGCTAAGCAGAGACATGAAATATTGACAGTATATCTTAGACAGAATTTAATAATATGGTGCTAAAGGGATTGTTCCCAAGGCCTGGGGAACAAACAAGGTTAAATGGGATGGGAAGGATGTCTCCTCATAAAAGCTTGCATTGCTACAGAGAGATAAAGCTTAGAAACATGGATTAGCCAAAAAAAATCTTTAAAACAGCCTCTGCATTTGAAACTGTAGATGTTTGCAATTGTCTTAAGCAAAGATGAAGAGGAAAGTTGAGACCTGAATCTCATCATTATCAGCAATATTGCAAGTATGCTTATTTTTCTGTCTGGCACCAAAGTCTAATCTATCTATCTGCCTCATTCCTGAATGCATGCAGAATTTTTTAAAAATTGTGAATAAAGCTCCACCAAAATACTCAAAGACCTTAAAATATTTAGCTAAAATACTCCAGTGTGTTTGAATCATTCTGCACAATTCAGTAAAAAAGTTTCCATTACAAAATCTGGAGGATTTTTTTGAACATCTTTTTTTTTTTTTTTTTTTTAATAAACATCAGACTTACTTAGACTTTCTCTGATCTACTGTAGGAGGCGTTTTTATTCTCTATTTTGTTAATGTAGGAGTTCAGGAAAAGAAGTGATAGTATGACCTGTGATATATAGAAAAAAGAAATATTGTCTCATACAGTAGCCAGTTCATTAACTGCAGTAACTGTAATAGCTCATGGGTGTGCTCTAGATTATAAAACAGTGTGGATGATTTAACTTTTCTGGGATGTGCAATGCCTTCATTAAAACTAAATACACAAAATATATGTCAAAAATCACTTCCTCTCAGCCCAGGATGAAAGAAGATTGACAGTGAACAGCAGTCTTACTGTCCTGTTTGAACACAGAGAAGACTTCAAACTTTAGCTTTTGCTCRAGAGGGTCAAAAGCAATATGTCTGGTCTTGCATTATCTAGTTCACAAAGAGTCTCCCCAGCAGATACAGGAAAACAAACAAAACCACAGAACCTTAAATAGGGTCAGTAAATTACAGAATAAAATATATACTTTTAATTTTTGTAGTTGTAACATCAGTAAAACAGCCTCTTTAAAACAAGATACTTCATAACTTTCAATTCCTTTATGAAACTTATACGATGMTATAAACATACATGACAGGCAGGCTTTCTTCATGTACCTAGAGTTTTCCTGTCCTTTTCTATCCAGAAAACATTGTCAKCCACAACAGCTCAATATGTGGAGGGCTGCTTGAGAGGAGACAAGATTAAATCTTTCTTCTTCCACAGTATCTTGCTCCTATGAGGAGCGACAGTAGTTTGCTGACCTCCTGTTTACTCAGCTAGTATGGTTACATTTTCCTGTTTTTCTTCGACAGTATTTTTGTTGAGTGTTTTCATAGTAGTGTCTCATCTGTACCTCTCCCTTGCTATCTTCCTTTCAGATGATTAAAATGATGAAAACTGACCACACTGGAATGATGAAGAAGCAATTCATACCATTTTTCCTGCTGTTTCCCATATAGTCCTCATCCATATTTTCTCATGATTGCTATGACAATTTTTTATTAATCTTTTCTGGGAGATTATTTCAAAAGTTTGTTGTAGCTCATCAGCATTTCATTTTTTACTTTACTAAGTTAAATATAATAAATTCCCAAGAATGCTAAATTCTGATTATTTTTTAATGGTAATATTACTGTTAATATTGAACTAATGTTAATATTTTCATGTGGAAAAGAATGATCTTCTTGTATGAATTTAAGCCAAAGGGCAACTAGCTTTGAGTATTTTAATAGTGGTTCCATAGACCAAGGAGCAAAACATCAGGGACATTTGTGTCAAAAACAAATATATCTTGCTTCTGTCTCAGCAGAAAAAAATGTATAATTTACTGATAGTACTTATAAAAATGGAAGGAAAGAGAATAGTCTGCATCATAGATATTAGTTTTTWAAAAATCACTTTTAACTATTTACATTAGTCATATGACAAGGAATTATTCAGGAGGTTAATGAAGTAATGCTTTTCTCCTTGGTAAAGAAATTCTTTGMACCTTTGATAGGAACAATAACAACAAAGAAAAGGAAAAATTGGAATAATATATGCATCATACTCAGAACACATGCATAACAAAATACATTATATGCTGCCAGTGAATTAATGAAGCAACTGTTTCATCCAGGACTGCATTTGCTCTTTTTGATCTTTATTCTTAAGGTAGTGGTGATAAAGCKGTAAGCCAAAGTCTTCCATATGTCGAGGTTGAATTAGAACTGCATAAAGGGCTATTTAGTCTATTCAGATCAAAATACAGATGTTCTTACACAAAAGGTTCAGATCTAGTGGAGTTTCCTCCTGTGAGTAGGGATGGGTCTGTAATGCTAAGAGCACTGAAACTTCTGCTCAGTAGAACAACAGAGATCGGAAAAAAAATGAAACCTCAACTTGCATTCAAATAGAACCCTATTATCATTTATAAATTGCCTCTACAGAGCTTAGTCTTTAAATATTTACCATTGTATTTACTAGTGGAAAATGCTGAATATAGTCTGAAAAATCATCTTTAATCTGCAGAACAAATGATATGGTGTAACTATCTGATACTTTGAACTGAAGAGCTCTTCACCAGTTTTGGTTCAATAAATTGGTCACGGTCATTGGTTGACACAGAATGGCAAAACTGTGTAAGTACACAGCCTCTCCCATACCTCTGTCTTCACAGCCTGAAGATTGAAGGGTTCAATGAACACCAGTCCTCACGGTTACTCACTGTTGAGCACAACGTGCACCAGAGTTTGTGGGTATATGTGTAGCTGCAACATCTCACAGCACTGTGTGCTTAAACCAGCAGCGAGCATAACCATGATAGTAATCCACCCATTCCCTTAGTGGTTGAGAGTGCCACATGCATGGCACACATTCCCACAACCCTCTGCAGAACATTAAATTCCATTGATCTGTCATGATTGGGATTAGAAAAGGAATTGCTAGAAGAATATTAATAGGAAAATTCCTCTTGAATATGTTCTTCAGGTTCTCTTGTTGGCACCCAAATACACTAGCAGGTCAAATTTAAGTGAAAATTCGGTATAAGAAAAAAAATAAAAGCACAAATCAAAGTACTTTTTTTCCTCTTATGAAGCAGGAGGGTGAGAAAGATATTGTATTAACTCTTTTTTTATATATAAACCAAATATTTTTCCATATGAAAGCAATTTGTATCTCAAATACAAATTTATAAGACAGTGCCTTATAAAAGGAGCCTAGAAATGATGTTTCCAAAGATGTGTTATCACTAAGCTATTTTTTTCTGCTTCATTCATTACTGAAAGCAACTTACTTTCTATCTTGTTCTCATGATATTTTCTTAAGAAGATTGTCACTAATGGCAGTTCCTTTAATAGAACTTAGAAAGAAAAAAAAAAAAAAAAAAAGGCAATGACTTAATGGCTGCAGTAGTTGAAGGTATTGATTTGTGAAAGAAATCTAGAGGGACCAAAATGGCTATTAAACAACTTTGGAGTCATACTGAAGCTATATTGCAAGGAGTAAGTGCCTTCTTTCAGTTAAAATCACAAAATCTTTGTTTTAAAGTGTCAAGGTGAAATGCTTTTCCTAGTTTGTGCACATTATACTTCAGACATTAACTTATTGTGATTTTCCACAAAACTGGCACTTGTAAGTAAAAAAAGCAGAAAAAAATATCTTTTTTTTTTTAATATGTGTGCCCTTATTGATTGCCATAATATGTCTTAAGGATGCTGGAATTTGCAGGCAAATATGTAATATGAATTCTCCCCTTTTCTTTTTCCCCTCATATCTTCAGGCTGAGTTCAGATTCATGCTGGTTCCAGGAACCTGTCYTTTTAATAAATATATTGATTTTCAGATTTTGAACAGGTTCCGCATTGCTCATTGTTGGAGCGAGATTTCATACTGCCCAAATGCAGAGTTGTTTGCACATAGAAATGAAGGCAAAAACATCAGATCATGGCAGATTGGGTTAGGGAATAATAGTCATTCAATGAGTGAAGAAAAGTCATTCAAAAACAGTCATCACTTATTTTTYACAGCTGTTCATATAGCAATCTAATCAAGTAAGTGCTGCCAAGCTAAACTTGGCTAATAGAAAGGGTAAGGCCAAGGAGATAAGGAGCAAAGCCTATTTGCATAAGATAAGATCCTACTTTCAAATTCCCTATTGTCTGTAACAATTTTTTTTCCTACTTTCTGGGCTCCAAATACAAAGGCCTCAGGTTTTCTAGAAGCTTAGCTGTTGCCACATCTCTTGCTTTTCTTTGTTTTCCATAATGCCACAGGTCCAGGAACTTTTAAGTTACCAACACCTAAACTTGACTTTGTGTCCTCTGCAAGAAAATCTGCTATTAAGTCCTTGAAATAAACACTTATTTTTCTATCGTATTGACAGACTGTTTTCACATTTGGATCTTTCCTTACAGCCTCTTTCCTCCTGTCTAGCTTGCATTTGGCATCAGACACTCTTACCTGAGGTGTGATCCAGGGCTTGGTTTTATCATTTCCTGGCAGGAAGTAAATCCTAAAATTATGGACCCAGGTCTTCCCAATACTCCTAGCAATGGATCTGCACAATATGCTGCTATGGCAGAGAGTGCACTTCAATGCAGAGCTTACATGGGTGCTACTTTTGCATTCTCAGACATCAGCTTCTCCCCCTACAGAGCTTATTCCATCCTGGACTGAAAACGCATGCCTAGTTGAGCCCAACAGCACAGTTCCGTGGGAGCCTTTCTTTTTTTTTTCTTTTTTTTCTTTTTCCCCAAAGAAAAATGGATTTCCTTGTGGGAAAAATACATTAACATTCTGACAGTAAAAAAAGGTCTGCCAATGATAACCTTTCCTTAGCTTTTACTGTTATTTTTATTGCAGTCTAATAAAGTAAATGCCATAAATCTTCTGCAAAGCATTTTAATGTGACAAGAATTTATTATCATTTCTTAAGCTCTGTCACTAGATTAATCTATCCAACTTTCCCTTTTTCTCCTTTTTCTTCTCTGCCTAGACCTATATTATCATGTTTTAAGAGTTTTATCCATTGATGGACAGATAGGTAAGTGCAAATATACTATCATTCACCCTGCACTGCGTTAATTTTCATTCATACAGGTTCAAACATACGTATTTAATGACAAAGAACAGCTTCCAACTGAATCTTACTGTGATTTTGAGCATTTTTGTGGCAGTAAGGGCATCCTACAATATTGGCAAAAGATTGTTCAGTCATATTTTAGAGGTGTCTGCAGTCAAACTCTTGCCTTTCATGACTCCACAGCACCAATGCATTTCTGCGTGTGAAGGAAATGCTCTGTATTTACTGCCCCCATGTCTTGTCATCTCAATACAATTTTGACAGCATGAACACAGATTAAGACCAGCCATAAAATGGGAGGAAGAACAGAATATACAGCAAACTTATCCAATATTATATTAACTCTGCTGGTGCACCATTCCTTTGATTAAATAGCATTTCCTGATTTCCAATATCTCATTACACTGAAAAAAAATATAGCATTTCTGATAGGTGATGAACGTTTGACTTCTTATCTTGGAACTAACTAGCGTAAAATTTGGAGATTATAAAATYCTATGGGGTTTGGAAATACATTCTGTTACTCTAACACTCATGGTTTAATGTGTCATCTTCTGCGTAAAACATGCAAATATGTTTCTGTATTGGTACTTTCAAAAAATGGCACAGATAGTCCTTAAAAAAAAAAGAAAAAAAAACACACATCAAAGCAAGCTCTAGATAGTCTGGGAGAGTAGGTAAGACTAATATCTTGATTATCATTCAGAAGCAAGAGGAAAATTAAGAAAAATAAAGGGAGGATTCAGAGCTCCCGATGTTAATGGAAAAAGAGCGTGCCAACATTTTGACAAATCTGGAGATTATGAACAAACCTTGCCTTTTGGTCATTCATGGGATTTGCAATATGCCAACTTTGAGCTTAGTCATGGCTGTACGTCCTCTCTATAAGATATATGCTGCTTGTCATCAATTGCCAAAATCTTTGACAAATGTCAAGATTTTAGAAAGCATTTTTTCTTCCTTCGATCTAGTTATCAAAGAACAAAATGTAAAATAGCTAGTCTTTATGGCTTTCCAATATTTCGACAGAGCAGAGAACACAATGTTTTTTCTTTTKATTAAAATTGATAACAATACAGAAGGGATTTTCATGGAGATTGTGTCATGTCAGTTTTCCCAGCAGCATTCACATATCTTATGGCGTGAAAGGTGTTTAACTACTGAGTATATGACCAGTTACCCTTAAAAGCAAACATTTTCCTTTGATGATATGTTCCTTTCCCATTTCCAGTGAAGTCACTGGATGAATGACTTTGAACAAGCGCCAGGGTTTATAGCACTCACTGCTCCCCATCCTATTCATCTCTGGGAGCCAGCAGGAACCAGTCCATTAAGGAGAGCAGAGAACAAAAGAAGCTATAGCACATTTTCAAGAGGAAGCAACTTTTGAGTAAATATCATAATTTCTCAAGACTTTTGGCAGGAGGTAGGATGTTATTGCAAAATATTTTTGGGAGATTAGATTGAGTTCTTGAACAGGATTTAATGAGCTACTGATATCAGAGTGTTATCTAATCACATTTCTTCTAAAGTCATCAAGAATCTCAGGATTCTTCAAATCTGGAATAAGTTGTTTTGGTYCTATCCAAGGGTGTATCGTAGAATTTTTTTTCCAAGAAATTCCACAGAGAGAAATCTACAAAAACAGCACTGAAAACACTCTAAGTGCTCTCTTTTTTCACATATTTGGCTCCTTAAAATTAAAATAGACCCAGTCCAGACAGGCCCCAAACAATGACAATAAATATCTCAACCAAGGCAACTAGAGACATACACTTGTGTCCATTTCAAGAAGGATGTTAAGGTCTTTTTGTGACTTTATAAAGTTTACTCTGGAATTACACAACCACACAACTTCATAGGTCTTCTGACATCCTTGACAAAACCTTTCATTTTCCACTGCTCCTGCTTGTCTACAAATAGGGAAAAAAAATGATATGTCGAAGACACTGGCAGGAACACTGGGATTTTTTCCTTTGGAATAGCTAGCTATAATAAATCCTTAGAATTAGACAAATCAAATGAAGGGAAAGGGAAAGGGAAAGGGAAAGGGAAAGGGAAAGGGAAAGGGAAAGGGAAATATAATTCTTTCTCTCCTACTGATGTCTCTGTAATTGATATTAGGGCATAGCCAGTTGTGCAGGTCTGTATCTGTTACAGGTCTGTACTTCATGCTGCATTATATTAGTTTTATGCATTATAATCCAATCAGCCTCAATGGAGTTACAATATTACAATAGAACGCACTGAAATACAACAAACTCTGTATATCACACAGAAGTCACACTATGGAGACTGCTTTTATCTCTGTAAAAAAGCATGTGAATTAAAAGATAAATGCAATGTGTAGGAGGATCTCCTAATCCTTCTTCCTCTTTGTAAGCAAGGTGCTATAGTACTAAAGCAAATGGAGTCTGGCCTATAGACATAAGTTCGGAATCAGGCAACCTAATTGGTAATGACATCCAAGTAAGAGGTCATGCAATTTTAAAATTATTTTAAACATCAGAATATGCTTAAACAGAGATCACAGCATGTAATTTGTACTCTCAGTTAATGTTTCTACTGAGATCAGAGCAGCAAATCAGCATACAAAATAGGTCTTGTGTCAGTCCCCTGTACATAGAGATAGTCATGCCATGGAAACTGTTTTTAAATATAGAAACAGTGCATCTGTATTGCTTGCTTTAAAGTAGTGCTGTGTTTTCAGTCAGCAGCATCTGCCAGCTTGTGGGTGATACAAGACCATGGAAATATGGCTAAGTTTGTGTGTTGTATATACTTATGTTATGGGGGAAAAGAATGTGCTTCACTGTCAAAAAAAAAAAAAAAAAAAGGAGGCAAGAAGGAAAGAGTGAAAAAAGAGTTCCTCATGAAGAGAAATTCAGGAGCATAACACTGGAGCTACATTCACAACCAGGAGATATTGGATGGTGTGAAGAATTGAGGGCAATGCTCATGGCAGTTTTTCATCTAGATTTTAGCTTACACACAGAGCCTAGATGTCCACTTCATTTTTCTGTTTTTTTTTTTTTTTTTATGATTCAACTAATCATCTTAAAAATTGCATATCAACTCGTTCATTATGTGAACTAGTCATATTTATCATGTGAACTTGTCTCACTACGTAAACTAGTAATTAAGTCTTATTATCAAGCTAAGTATTAAATTTCTGCTTCACAAGTTTGGAATTGTCTCATATTCTGCTGGAACTAACAATCTTAGAGATAGATGAACTACATATTATCATTTTGTAGTGTTTTATTGCAAAATGAAAACTGAAAATTCCACCCAGTAAAAATGATTTATGTTTTTCTTTTTTCCTAAGTGAGATTTTCTGCATGCTTGCTTTCCCTTTTCCTTCATCCTTGTCACCTTCCCTCACTACTCCAACCATCCCAATTGTCCTCTCAGTGGGAGCCTTCCTCCTGCTACTGGATCTCCAGCACAAGAGCTACGCATAGAAAACTGCTTCTTCTCTTYCTGTTTAACAGTACATCCCCCATCATATTATTCCTGACGGATGTTGCGTTCAGCAGCAAACTTTTCACATTCACTGCTAAAATGGGTGTCAGGAAAAGGCTACACTTCTGCGATGAGATGCGTGGAAGAAGAAATGCCTGCCTGCCAGTTGCACCACAGAACTTGCCTGGTGAGCACAGCAGCAGCAGTACAAGACTTATTTCATCACCCCATAGCTATGTTGGCTCCCAACACTTTAGTACTGCCAAGTTTTGTTAAGTTTGTAAATTTTTTCAGAGACATAATCAGCATGGTGGTTTGGGTATAGGTTGGGATGGTTTAACCCTTATTAAAGGTTCCTGTGTATCTTAAGTTTCATATAGCTTCACTTTCTAACACTTACTGTTTTTAATTTACAGTATTCTCCATTTCTCACAAGAGAATGAAAACAGTATTGGTAACTTTAGCTCTCTGACTCACCCATCAGTGATGATGGGGTGAAAGTAGTCTTCTAACTCATTCACTTTCTGTGGTCTAGTGTTCAGCCACTACTTTCTTGGCTTGTCCCTACTCTCTGCTTCCAGATGGTCTCTTCTTATTCAAGCATGGGACAGGCCCAGAATGTCTAGTCTCCAAGATCATTTGCATGAAGTGCAATATAGTTAGAATTGCTTTTACTCTAGCTCCATCTTCAGTGTGAAGTTTAGACCATGTGAGCRTGTCTATTCCTTGACATGCAATAAGCTAAGCTGAAATATTAAAATAGTTCGATTACTGTTCATCATATTTATTTATATAAAACAAATTTCAACATTCTTAATGGAGCACTGGCAATTTCCATTAATCAATGATCCTAAAGACTTAAAATATATGTGCAAACCAATATATGTGCAAAGCCAATCTCACAGCTATGCATGGATGTTGGACCTAATGAATAGTTAACAGCAAGGGGCAGATCTAGTTTTACTACGGTCTTGCTACTAGAGGTCAAAMCACTCCCCAGTAATGTCAGTCCTAGAAAGATTTTTTTTTATCAATCAGCAATAATTCTATAAAAGATAACACAGTAGAAAATAACAGCGTATGACCCAAAAGAAGGTTAAAAAATGAAGCAAGCTATACATAGCTCATGAAAAATCTGTCTTGAGAATCCAGTCTCCTTTCATGCTACTGGAATCAACTATATAAATGTCAGATAAAGGTCAGACACCAAACAAATCCAATTCTACCTCAGGATCTGCCTTCACAAATGAGAGTCTTTCTATGTTTTACAGCTGAAGAGAATTGTATTGTATACACTTTCGACAAAGAAATGCGAAAATACAGGTTTGGTTCCACAAGGGCATTTGCAAAACCAGGAACCTTTAGAAGCTTTTCACTCCTTTATATTTCTTCTCCATCTATTGGGAGTTCAGTGTTATTCATATGGAATATACAGTGTTATTCATATGGAATATTAAACTAGTTTGAAATCTTCTTGAGAGGTTTAGATGGGAACAATAGAAACAATACTTGGAAACAAGCAGAGAATTTTTAAAAAGGTGCTCAGAGACACATGCTTGAGCTTTTTTTTCTCATTTTGTCAAGAGAGTCTTGTCATTGTTCTTAAGCTTTGSAAAGCTCCTAGCTTAATTTATCAATATGTATTCTAGTTAGGTAGGTGATGAGAAGTGATTTGTCAGACACATTTATGATTTCTCATTTAGAAGTGCATCAGACATTGCATCAAACTCCCCCACAGATATAAAAATATGAAAATTAGAGGTATAAATTCAGAAGAAAAGCAATAGAAAGGCTCATGTGTCCTAGGGCTGACATCAGCATAGTTAAGGTAATATGACAGACTTCAGAATGTCCGGAAATGTGAAAATAAAATTACATGTTTCTAAGAACAAGAACTAATCAGTCTGGAAATATTCAAGAATATTTCTCCTTGACTTTGTCTTTAGTCTCAAAGCATAAAGTCACAACAGGAAGAAAAGTGCTGGATAAAGTTCTTGTCTGAAAGGTGAAAAGCTAGAAAGATCAATTCACAAACTCCAGCACAAAAACTCTTTGCTATGGGCAACATTTGGCTCCTATCCAGCAAAAGCCAATACTGTTGACGTCATTAACAAATATTACTGTCTGACCACTCTTAAAACACTTTATCCGATGTTGTGTGAAGGAGAAGCTGTCTGCTTGTAAGCGCTGAGGGAAGAAGAAGGATGTATTTTATAGTTCTGCAAAATAAAAATAAAAATAAAAATAAAAATAAAAATAAAAATAAAAATAAAAATAAAAATAAAAATAAAAATAAAAATAAAAATAAAAATAAAANTAAAAATAAAAATAAAAATAAAAATAAAAATAAAAATAAAAATAAAAATAAAAATAAAAATAAAAATAAAAATAAAAATAAAAATAAAAATAAAAGCTGAGTAAAATCATTATTCCTTTTCCTTTGCCTTCCTCCATCCCATTCCCATCTCCAGGAATGTGAAGAAAATGTTTTGAAAGAAAAGATAATGTACTTGAAATAAGTTACTCTGCTACTCTAAGAGCAGAAAARAGAAATGGTTTCTCTTAGCCCCCAAAAGGATTCATTGGTTAGTGTGTTAGGCTGCTGGCAACCAGAGAGTAGAGAAATGGATTTGTTTCATTCTGTTATTTGACTATACTCACTGTAGCTCATTAGGAAASAGTATCATTTATAATCATTTTCCATTTGTTGAAAACAAACACAAAATGTGCCATGAAAACTTCCCAGAATATCTGTTTCTTATTTAAAGGGGGAGGAAAATAAGTAACTCACCCAAAGGGGGAGGTCTTGTGTGTCAACAGATTCTGTCAGCAAGGAAAAACAGATTTGCCCCTTAATAGTCTTTAGGTACTTCTGCAAGATGTGGAAATGAGTCTTGTGCTGAAAAGGAGAAAAGTGTTATGATGTGGCCATTATAGGTTCAAAACTATGCAGAACCATGTACACAATTTCAGGCAGATTGCAGAAGGAATTTATATATGAAGAAAAAAATAGCTTACCAGAGTGCTAGGATGGTTTATATAAAAGAAAAACATTCCATTTTCATATTGTTAAGTGGAAAAATAGCTTACTGGAATGAACAACCCTGGAACCTGRAAAAACTTCTTAATGTGCCCAAGCGGTCAGAAGACCACAATGTGAATATGTGCTCTAGATGAGAAAGATGATATTTTAAAATGATTCTCTTATACTGGATTTGGTTACACTCTTCGCATTTTCACTGGTAAAAACAAATTCTGACAAAGCCTATTGCCTGACCTCCATGCTCAGCATAGTTTAAGATAGATAGGCATGGTTTATTGTATAATTAAAAATAAAAAGATCATTCCAATCTGACACAAACAACCACAGAATATTTTTAAATATATAAATTATATATCTTTATTGATTTTTAATACACAAAGTGTTAATGGCATCTATGCCAAAAAGTGGTATCATACATTYGATCTGACATCACATGGATGACCATGGGCATGATGAGAATGGTCGTAAGTGGTGCTCCTCATAGGTCAATGCTATGTAAAATCTTCATAAATAAGGTGGGCAATGAAGGAGAATACATTCTCAGTAATTTTGCAGACAACATATGATGAGGGAACCATTGATTAAAAGGACTGCTATTTGGAGGGATCTCGGCAGCTGAATAAATCAACTGTCAGCACCGTCATGAAGTTCAACAAGAAAAATACCCTTCACCAGAAACAAAATAACCCATATGTCAGTACAGACTGGCGACTATCTGGGGAGTAGTTCTTCAGAAAAGGACCTAAAGGTCTTGATAGACAGTAAGTGAAACATGAGCCCACAATAAACCCTGGCAGTAGTGAAAGCACTGAGATTGTATTAATAAGAGCATATTCAAAGGTACAGAGAATATAAGGTATATTCTGAGGTTAAATCTAGAGTAGTGGACTTCCCAGTATGAGAAAGACATTAGTATACTTGTATGCATGATATACAAGTGCATCAGTGAGATACCAAGCTGATCAGGGACGGGAGGACAGGATGTGTGTGAAAAGTGAGAAGATATGAGAAGATATGCTTCAAAGAATGTCTTCAGCTACCTAATGGTACAGTACAGAGCACACAAAAKTGCACAGCAAAAAGACAAGAGGCATCAGACTCAAGTTGCGGAAAGAAATAAATCCAGTTAGATGCAAGGAAAAAATCTGCACAGAAAGGGCACTTGAACACTGGATTAGATTTCCCAGAAAGGCTGTGGAATCCTCATCCTTACAGACATTAAAAATCAACCTGATAAGGCACGTAACAACTTGATCTAACTTTAAAGTACAATCTAAATTTAAACTTAACCATGATTTGAGTAAGAGTTTTGGACCAGGTGAYCTCTGAAGGTCCTTCACAAACTAAATTATTCTGCCATGCTTTTTCATGCATCTCAGACAGGACTCTTCTGTAGGTAAGTCTGTAAAAATCCTCTAAATCTCATTTGTCACATGAATTGGAATCAATGTCTGCAAATATCCAAGGTGTCCTTGTTTTGCAGTGCTATTCCAGGAGAAGTAGTCCAGGGATAGTACCTGACACTTGGACTAACAAGCTGCAGAGTGTGTAGAAATGAGTCTGCATGCTCATATCCATACTTTTCCCTGTTCCTCATCATTTTTCATTAATCTGTCCTCGCTATGGAGAACAAGGAAAAGTCATCCAAATTCTATCCATAAGAGAAGCACCCCCTTCTATTTTATAACAATGGGGTGCAAAAAGATCCTATAGGGAATGGCTACTCCAGCTTCCARCCTTTTAATTTCAGGAGCTAGGAACTGCGAACTGAAGGCTGTGTGAATGTACAAATCTTATCAGAGGAGGAGGATTTTGTAAGTCTGAAGATCTCAAAACAGTAATAATAGCCGGAACAAATGAAACCATTTGAGAGCACTTCACATACAAACTGGAACTGCTTTACCACTACAGAGGTTACTTGATTTTCTCCCAAATATCTTTAGCATGGAGAACTTAGGCAGTACTGAACCTCCCTGTCTCAGAAGGATCTGTTTCTTTCTTTGCCCTAGTCATCCACCTGGCTCCAGAAACAACAACCAAATGTTGAAGATACTTTAAATGTTTTGCCTATATTATCACTAAAAAGGATCGAGAATATAGATATTAGGAGATCAATTACCACTATATATTTTTTTCTATTAGGAATAAATTACTGCTGGAAAGCATGTAGGATGAATGATACCTTTCCAACTGYGTGAAAGATACCAGGAAGAGGCTGGAATAAGATAACATAAAATACCACCTGCCACCAGCAGATGACACAGAGGCCTTAAAACTTCAGCCAAACACTGGAAAGCAGTAGTGAAGAATCTCATGTGTATATATGGGAATTTCAAAGGATATTAACTGTTGCTGTCATATTAGAAGGCGAGCTCCACGRCRTCTATCATTTAATTCATCATTTCTRTGGTACATTTTACCATGAGTGCCAGTTACTGATTTATAAAGATGAGGTAACAAACTCAAAGGGATTTTCACAAAAGTAACCCTGATGGGGATTAGTGGGCAGAATAAGTGTATCTTGCATTATGTCATTGGCATTCTGTGCTGCTGAACTGCCTACTGCAAGCTGCAAAATCAAGAGTTTAGGAATTATTTTATTTGTTAGGTAGGGAACAGATACAGAATGCATGAAATCCCTTCAAAACACTATGAGATGCACTTTCATCTCACAAAGCTGTTGTAACCAACTGTGGATTAGTAATCAGTGCTGAGATAGCTAAATCGGGGTGGTCACTAATCATTGTGTAAGTCAGCAGCTATGAAGGAAAGATATGGATGACTGAGTTTGGCTTTGAGTAAAATTTGTAGGAGGAAATAAGAAAGATCATTCAGAGGCTGAGGTCTGCATGGACTGAGCATTAGGAAAAGCTAGACTTGAAGAAGAAGAGGAAGTAGGGCTTCAAAAGCAAAAGTAGTGCAGATTTAGAAACTGAGAGGTGACATATTTCACTGAATAGCAGATGAGGTGGAGGAGGGTGAGTTGAGAGGCACAGAGGCTATGATCACAGATTATAGAAAATCTCAGAGGGCTTATTTATATTTCCATGGTTTGCATTAATCATCTTAAAGTCTCCTGTACCAATGCAACCATTTCACTGAACTTACCTCTCCCAAAGGTAGGGCTACAGATGACAGCGAGGGAGAGGACCTCAGCCACTTTGATCCCTGTGTTACCACAACAGCAGTAGGTGGCCTTGGAGATATCGAAGGAAGTAGCCATGCTAGCATGTGAGCCAACACATCCATACCATCAAAGTACACCATAGATTAAGATTGTTGGGTGGTGCTTGAGGCAAGAACTTTTGGGCAGGCCTTGTCAATGAAGTACAAATTCACCAAAACTTACTTCAGTCTAATCTAGAGAAATTGTAAGCCCTTCAAAGGATGAATTCTGAACCAAAGGTCAGAATGAGCACAAAGCCCACAGTATTTGTGGTAAACAGCTCAACCAGCTCTGATAATCACAGAGATTAAACTGAGCAGGGCAAACAATGTGCCTTTTATTTGAACGCATGCACTCAACCAGCAAGTTTATAGCACTCAACTGTAAAAACAGCATTTTTACCTTGGGTAAATAGATAAAGTTCTCGCACTATTCCTTTATCTCTGTGTGGTATATATGGTGCAAACATTGGACTAGTGGGCTGGGTTTTCACCTAGTGGAAATGGGAACTATTCCATTGACGTCAAAGACGCAAACCCCCAGCAACACTAAGTGAGAACTTGGCCTGAAGCATTTTTTGATATTTGCTAAATGTTAGATTTGTAAACATTTCTTCATTTTTTTTTCTAGAAATATTGTGTTTCCCAGCTGCTGCTCCAGTCATACACATAGTTAAAGTAGCCTGGAAATCAGAATAACACTTAAAAAAAAAAAACAAAATAGTCTTTTTGCCAGCTATTGAAAAGAAAGAGCATTTAATAAATAAAGTCTCTCTGCTCAGCCATTCTTCGCCTTTAATTCCCTTATTCTCTTACGGTTCTCTTTAATTTTAGTCACTTGTATAATTAACTGACATTTCAGACTGGCAGTGGCAACTGCTCAGTGATTTATGGTACGTAGGGCCCCAAAAGGACTTCCCAGAAAGAGGAAAACATTGAGATAACAGGGATCCCATTCCTACTTTATAGTGACTTTTTTTTTTTTTTTTTTTTGAAGTATACCTTTGCAAAGTCGCCAAAACTCACTAATTTCTGCTTAAAATGACACCAAATATGTTGGACTTACTGTGCCTGCACCATATATTGATCTGCTCAAGTGCAAAGTGATTCCACGTACTCTCAGCATCAAGACTGAATCTGCAGCCCTGCTTAATGTGAATATGCAGGCAGCCTGAGCAGGGTCCCCCAAATTCTCAACACTGCTTTTGTAGTATCTAAGGAACAATAGCAATCAACTACCTTGAACTGCCAGAAAATATTTAAAAAAACAAAACAAAACAAAAAACCTGCATAAAACTCAAAATTGTTTGTTTGTTTGTTTTTCCTGAGGTAGACCTTTCATACCTGGGTGCTAAAATAAAAATTGGTTTTAATTTGTATTTGTCTTTTATATTGTATTTACCTAACATAAAAAAAAAAGTTTTAGAAAAAATAATTTCATTTAATTTAAGCCAATTTAATTTAATAGTCATGAAACCATAAAATAAAATAAAATAAAATAAAATAAAATAAAATAAAATAAAATAAAATAAAATAAAATAAAATAAAGTAGCAAAACCAGAAAAGGACTCCAAAAGCATGTATTCATTTAAAGGAAAGTCTATTTCTTCCCTTGGTTACATATCATGATTAATGCCTATTTTGAGATAATGAAGGAAAAGTACACTTCCACATAAAGTTTTTGACATATGGACCAGAGAATTCCAAAGATTAATTTTTAGAAATCACTTTGCTACACCTATCCACATAATACAAAAAAAAAAGTTTTCTGGTGAAATATTCATACAGTTCAATACTGCTTACGTAATTAAAGCAAATGCCCTTTATTATTTTCCATGCATATTCTCATCAGGTTATATCTTCTTAATCCCTTTTATCCATTAAAACAAATCAGCTCCTGCCTTGTACCTTCTTTTGCAACTTGTAGTTCATGTATGTAAAAAAAAATCTGAGGTAGCTAAACTAAACACTTTCCTTCTTCTGTTTAATATTCAGCACATTTGGTCACAGTAACTGAAAGAGGGGGCAACCAATTCTTCACACTTCTCTCCTTTTTTGGGCACTTTTGCACATACAAGATCTTACCTAAAGAGCGATACTCTTCAAAACTCCTCTCCGTCACAAGATAACTAAATAAGCATTTGACAGCTTTTCCATAGTGCCAGAGTTCTGTTTTTTCTCGTCTATTTTGCTTTTTACATCGGAGCAGGGGAAAAATGAAGGAAGCACATATTGGCTGAAGATCTACAGTTTGTTCATGGAGAATTCACATTTTATTAGTGCTGTCTATTATTTCATTGCATATCTTGGTCTAAAATAACAAAATAAAATATTCAGAATTTCCCACAAAATGGAGAAAAGTGATCTTGAGTCAATTGACCTTTTTTTGTTTTGATAAAGCTGAGACATTTCTTTCTGCATTTGATTTTTGTCATGGTTTATATATAGACATGAAAAAGTAAAACCCTAAGCCAAAAATTATTTTGAAAGTGAAATCAAAGCATTCCATTTTAACAGAAATGACTGATTCTTGTCTTTCATAACTTAAATTTCAGCAAATGTCCATGGAAAGTTTCAATGTTAATAAAATATCATTGTCTAAAAGAAATAGGAGCCATTATAATATGCTGTAACCAAATATTATTGTGGTCTTCAAAAAAGCAAGAAGGAGGATTTACAGGCTGATCAGCCTCACCTCAGTCCCTGGAAAGAGGATGGAACAACAAATGCTGGATATCTTTTCCAGACACATGAAGACGATCAGCATGTACACTGTAGTGTGTACATGCTGATCAGTCAATACTGACTGCTGTGAATCAATGCTGACTAGTATTGATTCACAAGGGGAAATCATGCTTAACCAAACTGATAGGCTCTTATGATGGGACAGCTATCTGCAGATATGAGGAGGGAGCACTGGGTGTAATATATCTTGACTTCAATAAGGCTTTTTACACTGTCTCCCGTGACATCCTCATATACAAGCTGATAATATAGGGATCTCTCTCCTGATCTATTTAAATGAATAAATGAATAAATAGAATAAATAGAATAAATAGAATAAATAGATGAATAGATGAATAAATGGCCTGATTTCTCCAGCAAACTTCTGGCATCAGCCCAGGATAAGGAGAGCCAATGAGACATGAAACAGTCATACTATTGATCTGCTTCTATACCTTTCAGCTGCTTGGAACAATATGTTTGCTGAGCTCTTTGGARATACGTATCAAGGTCTTGGAGGTACAAGTCTTTGATTTCAACCCATTCCCTTGGAAAGAATCTTCTGTTACACATGTGATACCTCTGTGCGGGCAGGACTGTTTCTTTTTCTATTTTTCATTTCAAGGAAATTATGACAGCACTGGTTTAAAGTTAAGGGATAGGATTATCTGCAGCTGCAAATCAACTTTTTTCCATTGATATTAGGGAAGGGTTTCACATAATGTATTTATACATTTTTCTTGTCACTGACTTTTTCAAAGTACTCCTCAATTTTATTTTATTGTAGTTCTAAAATATGTTCTAATATATCCTTACTTTTTTTTTGCTTTTGGCTAGAGGAGGACAAACGTATTTTTGGAGCATTTGGGGATATTAAATCATGTGGGAGATACAATGACATAAGATACAATGTAAGCATCTTTATATTTGGATATAGAATTCCATCTTGATTCAGTGTGCACTGGTGTCTAGCGAAGGCTGGTAGAGCAATGCAGTGTGGAACAAGACCAGCATTTTGCAAATGATATGAAGGCTATAGCATTAACATATTTGCTCACATGAACCACAAAGATATTATTTCATCCTCAGCAACCTGATCTCAAATATGAGTCAGGATTGTGATGAAGAGTCTTTTGTCTCCAAGACTCCATTCTGTATGCAATATAAGTTGGTAGCAAATAAAGCATCTGCCCAGCTGCTTGCACCCACTGTCCTGCATAAATTTATTTACGTAACGTCAAAGGTATGACATGAAAACATCATGCTGCCTGATCCTTTTCTGTCAGCAATTGTGTCCAGTTAACCATGAAACCTGCTCAAAATATGTTTTTACACAATTTAAGGTCAGAGAAGACCAATGGATGACCTGTTTTGACCTCTTCCATGTCACAGGTGATTGCATTCCAATAAGTTTTCCTTGTATTTAGTTCAGCATTTTGATTCCTACAGCACAGATAATTTAGTACCATTGATGAACAAAAACCTCTGATGCTAAAGGCCTTTCTGATGGAAAGGAGTTGACAGGTGAGAATAACTTGCTCCAGCACAACATATCTCACCTGGCAAAAGTGTAGAAAGATGGTGCAGCAGGAATGTCATGCATCACAAGCTCCTGACCAGAGAAAAAATTGTTTACTATCCCAAATCTAAACTAGGTCTGCAGAAGAACAATTTTTAAGGTCATCCTCAGCCCTACTCAATCCCTAGCAGTAGATGTTTCAACTTTTTCCGCCCTTATCATCAGGAATTGATACTTTATTATGAGAGTCGACTATGTCCATGAAAAGACGCAAGATTTACTTTCTATCTGCCAGTAACTAATACAACAACCACTTTGCTTCTTGATACTCTCTCTGATTAGACCAAAAAGAGCAACCTTAAAYGCTTTAAGCTTCACAGAATTTCACAGCATTTTCTCCTCAGAACCTTGATTGCTTTGTAGCCATTTTATAAACTCTTGAACCCACATTCTCCATTCTCTCTCTGGCATGGCTAGTTACCAGGACTAGACTAACAGCATCTTAAATTATCTGYGTTTAAAGGCAAGAGCAGTGTATTTCTACAGGTATATCTACTATCTATTTACACATCAAAAAAATTGTATCAGTACTACCTGACCCAGCATTTAATAGCAGTATTCATCTAAAATACATAAATTTATGTTTTCCAAGAGAAAGTCTCCTATCTCTTAATTCAACTTGMAAGCTCGATTTCCATGGGCTATTTTGTATTTTTCTGCATTTGTTCATATTTTATGGACTGATTCACTACAAGTTTTAGATAGAGGTACCTTGTTTCTGAGTTTGAAATAGAAGTGAGGAGAAAATTAAAAATATAAAATAAATTAAAAGTGACATTTTTGCCTAATTTCTTTTTTTTTTTTTTTTTTTTTTGAGCTTCATGAACATCTGTTACAAGCCTGGAATTAATCATAATTTTAATAGGATAATTCTGTGCATATTATGCAAATTTCTTATTCACAAAATATATGTAGGTGTGTGATTCTTATCTAGAAAGGTGGAGCAATTTCTATTATGCAGAAATGCTTATCTCCTTTCCTTACACATCTGCTTGCTGAAAAACCCTAATCCTTTCTTTATCTTGCTTTTAGTCTACTCTATGGTACCCAGAACAAGCTTCAGAAATTTGACACATTTATTTTGCCTGTTTCACAAGAGCATCTACCTTCATTTAAATCCAGAAACAAATTCAGCCAGGGATGCAAAGAAACTTTAYGCTTCCTGCTAGCACCACACAGTGCGATGCATGAGCCTCCATTAAGTAACTTGTCTACTTCTACATAACTTATATATCTGTAAGGAGGCCAAGGGAGCTCTTCCTTTTCTTGGATCCTCCCTGAGGTCCAACTTAGGCAGAAAGCAGGCCATGTCAAAAAGCTAGGATTGTCCAATTACCTGAAAAACAGTAGGTCTGTGGTTCTGAACTGCACTTGTGGGCCACAGTCCAACCCATAGCATTGCTTCCTTTCAGTACTAAACAGCTCCTAGAGGTGTAGAAAAGCAAGAGAAAGTACGTTTCAAAGAGAAAGGAGGGTAATTGGGTTGAGGGTGAGCTAAATTCAAGGGAGATGAAGATGGCTCCTAGCCTCAGGAATTACCACTGCATCTGCAGGGGATGCATGAGTCTCTCTCATGGGACCCGAGAGTGACTGTCAAAATTAACATTCTGCCTGCAGTTTTAAAAAAATGCTGGGTTCYCTTGACAGCAGGACACCAATAATGTCTATTTTTTCAAGTGAGAAAGGAAAAAAAAGTTTATTGGCAGCTATTGTGCTTCTCTAACACACTTCTAATAAAAGTCTGTAGGCTTCCTGTGCAAAGTGAATGGAACTGATACTCATACAAATGAGCAATGTTACAGGCTTAGCTTCAAGAAGTGCAGTTAYTGAAGAAGCTGTATTGATCTTGTTTTCTTTTTGCTCCTATTGGCTTAGAGAACTTAGAACTCACCTTATTAGGAGTAGCTAAATTCAACAGAGAAAAGCCAAGTTTGTACAAACAGGAAACATTGACTTCAATGRGTCTCAAAGGATTTTGATTTTTACAATATTATTTACTATATAGCCGATGAGAGCAGTCCAGCTTTGCAGGCAGGTACTTTACAGATTTATTCCATTGACAATTACCAAGGAAGGGATTTGTCAGTATGGCAAAAGAAATGTATTGATTTGCTTTAGTTTGATATAATTTCAGATTTACTTTAAAGTGTTGTACAAGCCATTTGAGACAAAGCATCATTTTGTGATTCACTTCTATTTCACTCACAGATGGTGTAGAGTATTAGTTATAGGAAAGTACTTCCTAAACAAATTCACAATATGAATTGTTGAGAACTGTCTTAAGTAGATGAATGTCATCTCCTGATCCCAGTATTTCTGAATGAAATCGGTCTTGGAAGAGCTAACTCTATGGAGCCTCAATACTTTTAAAAAATAGGTTGTGTATATTTGTTGCTTCTAAAGTTCTCCAACAGGAACAAATGTAGACTCTAAAGAAATAAAGAATGTTCCCTGACTTTAAATGCATTTTAGACTTCCCAGTACAGAGAGAATCACAGTCTACTTATATCATGGCTAAGACTTGTGAGTTGCCTAGAATATATCAAAAGTTGAGAACAACAGAAAAAAAATTGRTCATGGTCTAATGGTTTATTTTTACTACTGCTAATTAGTTAGAAAAATGAAAATTGGATCATCACTACTGTATATCTAGGTCTTGACTAGCTTTCATGATTTTAATTAATTATGTGTTTGACTTGGAAGAATATTGCCCCAAATGTCAATTTTTTCCATTTTCCTTTAGCAAATTTTTAATGCACTTGTGATACTGCCAAGAAAGTTTGACAAAAATGATTATAAGGTAACCTGAAATGGCCCAGTTCATTAGCCCTTCTGGATGTGAGGTATTCTTTTCCACAGGCAACCTCTAACAACATTGACACACTGTGTATGGAAAGATCTGGAAATATCAATTAGAAACACACTAAAGAGAACTCAGCATTTCTAATAAAATACCATATTTGTTCCACTGGCAAAAGCTATAGCTTCTGCTCCAAACTACCTTAATGGCATTCAATCAAAAGAGTGTCCCAAAGTCTGCTGTAAAAGAGTACAAGTGATCTAGTGCTATGTAAAAATAATATTATTTATTCTCTCTGCTTAAATTCCTCACTAATATTTGGCAAACTGCAAGATAGAAAGGAAGTTGGCAACATTTTAAAGCCTTTCAGGACACCTTTGTAATAAGGTAATTTTTCAATAATAAAGCTAGAAACCAAAACGAGTTTAGCATTCATAAATTTAACAGAGCTACTCCTAACAATGCAACAAAGAAAAGCTAGTTTACCTGCAGCTATATGCTGCAGCCACTACCAGATGATTCAAGGCCATGGCTCATAAGCAAAAACTGTGTTTACTGTGGCAGTTCCCTATTATGTCCATCTAGCAAAACCAAGGAGATGAAAACTGTGCTTAACCTTTTCCGAGTAGCAATCAAAAAGGAGTTTTACTGCAATCATTTGCCTCAAGAGAGGTTTTCCTGCATCCTGGTTTTTTAAGAGAGAAAGAGAGAAAGAGAGAAAGAGAGAGAGAGAGAGAGAGAGAGAGAGAGAGAGAGAGAGAGAGAGAGAGACAGACAGAGACAGAGACAGAGACAGAGACAGAGCAGAGGAGAGGAGAGGAGAGGAGAGGAGAGGAGAGGAGAGGAGAGGAGAGGAGAGGAGAGGAGAGGAGAGGAGAGGGACATTGTGAAAAACATGAAGTTTCCCATACATAAAATTGGGTTGCCGAAGTAACAGGGAGACTCATGTAAGTTAGCATGGCTAGCTTGTTCATTTCAGCTCCATGCCGATTTTTAACAAATATAGATTGGCTCATTAATATATCCAACACATATTAAGATTCTGTCAAATATAGTCTGTGATTGCTATATTTTATTACAAACAACTCTATTACTAATAACCCCACTGGGGACTCAGAAACACAGTTTTATTTGGCCTGGATCATTTGAGGATGCTAAGAGTCTTACATTGCCAGCATTGGCTTACTCCAAGGGGAATCCTTGTTCCATGTCTGAATTCCCAGAGAGTGGTCAGTATGGTGCCTCAGAGGATCCTCTTCTCTCCTCAGAAGAAAGTTTTGTCTGGCAGGGCCTTCTCTGTTAATGCTCCAAGATTTGGAACTTACTCATTCCTTCTGTCCAATAGAGCCTGAATCTGGGGACCTTCCAGGACTGCTGCTGCTGCAGCAAAAAAAAAAAAAAAAAAAAAAAAATCTATTTGTTAGGGGGATTGGTAAAGGCTGAGGATATATTTGCTACAATAGTGAAGATACAAGAATGAGTGGCTATGAATAGGTGATTGACTGATCTCTTTTTGAAACTGTCCTTTTGTTGCCAAGACTGTACTGTCTTGTTAATACTGTTTTCAAGTGCTTAAATCTTGGAAAGAGAACTTTAGCTACTATTATAATTGAAAGTGTTGTAATTAATTGTGGAAACCTGTGGATAATAAGTAAAAAAATCTTATTGTATCTATTACACATGATTTCAATCATTTCTAATGCATAAAAAAGGTACTTTAAGGCTTTTGAAATTATTGTTATGGAAAGATTATCAAACTAAAAACTTATCAGAAACTACTTTGAATGGTATTGTTTCATTTTTCCACTTGAATTTATTGTCACTGAATGCGAGAAAGCTAATTTTCTTTGCATTATTATAGATTGTAAGTGATATACAACATTTCTATATCTGAAAAATATGGGAGATACTCTAAATATATTTTTGCTGCAGCAKCTGAAAAAAAAATAAATTCCTTAATTTGCAATCTTAAGCTTACTGTCAGTATAAGAATGCTTTATAGTATCTCTATTGAATGTCTATGTAGTACTCGATATAATGAACTTGTTCATGAACTTGCTCAGATAACTGAATTTGTAAAGGAATTTCCAATGACCTTATAGATCGAGGGGAATAAATAAAGAAATTATTATCCTTTTTAAAGGGTTCATATAAAATTGGAGTTGGTTAAAATAAAACCTGTAAATAACACCTCACAATAATCAAGGTGCAAAGTAGGAGGATGAACTCTAATTTAAAGAGAAAAAGGCATCTGGGGACCTAAGCCTACTTGATCTTTGACTTGGAAACAAACTGTGCATAAAGATTAAAGAAGTTCCTCTCAAAAACTGAGAGAGTCATATCCCCAAGAGCCTGAGCCAAGTTTTGTTTATTTCTCTGTGCATTTGAGTTTTTATGAGAGTATGGAACAATTCTACCTTTGACATCATTTTGAGTTGTTGCTACTCTTTGGTTAAGCAGATACCCCACAGGTSAAAGTCAAAGTATTTTTTCCTCATATTGAAATGAAAAGAGAAGCATGAACACCTCAACAGCTGGATCAGGACACAGTGAGGTCTGTGTCTACATTGTAAAAAGACACAGTATCACCTTTCAATAATATTTACATAAAATCCTTTTACTTCTTCTGCTAGAAGCTGGGCAAATAATACCAGAGATTTTCTGCTGACATTTTTTTAAGATTGATTTAATTAGATTTAGCCATGTTCATGCTCCTTTTGCATTTACTTTCTGTGAATATGCAAGTGATTGCATTTCATGTTCATGGAAAGTGGATTTCAATGTTACATTCATAAGTATTTTCAAAAAACAAATTTAAATGTAATGTGGAGAAAACATTGAGGCTGGAATCTCTGTTTACTTATCTAAACAGGGAACAGGAAAAGTACCATATGTCTTATCAGAACTGCCATGAAAGTTAAGCAGCATCACTTTGATTYGTAAAGTTGTGGTCCATCAATAGAGTAAAACATTCAGGAATCATTATAGTATAGGCCTGAATTAGAAATAAGTTGGAGAGAAATTGATCTGCTCACAGATGTTCTGTGAACATAAAGCTAAGCTGAATTCTTTGAAAACAGTTAATCAAGGGAATTATTCATTCACTTCTTCTGAGTATGGAGTATTTATTAAAATGCAGTCATGCTTCCCTGTGCAAAGTCCTAGGAACACTGAGCCAAACGTCAATTAGAAGGCATCCCTCTTGCATTTCATTGAAATAGAACCTTGATATAAACCTTGTTTWAAAAAGTTCCATTTTAATAATAAAACAAACCCTTAAATCCAGACTGACATCTCAGATTTAAGGTGGGGATTTCTGGAAATCCAAATTTTAGTTCTGTGCCATAGTCAATCCTATTTGGTATCAGACCAGGTCTTGTTTCTACTATTTTTGAAATTACAGACAAAGCCACAGGCAACTGGATCTCTCCTAGGAAAAATTTGGATAAGAAGCAAAAAAGAGTTTAATATTCTTCCATCCTCTTGTCCCAAAAAGAACATTATTTTGATTTCTGCTCTCCTCATTTTCACTGTGCAATGGCCATAGTACTTAACAGAAAAAAAAAAGAAATACATGTTTTTACTCCTCAGATATTATATTACCCTAAATGCTTTACATATTTTAAGTATATTGGAACTATTAATAGAAAGGGCAAGTATAAAAGCATCCCTCTTCTCTCTTTTCAAGACAAATAAATGACTATTTCAAAGTATTTCAAAGGGAGTGGAATAGCAAAGAAATCCTTAATAAACAAGTAACAGAAGCAATGTCATTGACATTTGGAGTGATTTGTAGTAAAAATATAGCTAACAGAGACACACTCATAATTATCCCCCCCCAAAATATTTTTAATTCCATTATCTTCCCACATCTCAAACACTATTTTTGATACAAAATACCCTAACTTTTTTTTTTTTTTTTTTTTTTTTTGGTAACAAATTTTGGCCATTGTAGTTTTCAATTCTGTTAAATGCTGCAAATGGCTTCTGTAAGAGGAAGGGTAATGCTGCTGTAAGAGGATCCCCTCAATAAGGGAGGAATATGATGGAAGTTTGCAGAATCACCTTGACATGGCACAGGGAAGATAGTGTTGGAGTGTTCATTCTTTCTCCCAGAAAAAAATAAGAAGTGGCATCAAAGAAAATGAGAAGAAATCCRATTCAAAGCCTTATATGCCAGGTACCTGACCATCAGGACTCCTTGCCAAAGTATACAGTGACTGCAAAATTTATGAAAGTCCAAGGACAGACTAGACAAATAGATGGAAAAGAAATTCCCTGATGGATACTAAATCCACATAAAATACATATAACCCAGGAAAGAGTCTGAACTGAAAGCAGCTGAAGCCTGTGAGAGTACTACTCTGCATGATTCTTACTCTTCTATTGCACAGCTGGAGACAGGTGCCAGGCTACCTGTATCCTCTGTCTGACTCACTATGGGCATGCTTTCTCCTCAYGTAGGTCAATGAATAACTGACAGCAGTAAATAGTTTTAGCTTTTTTGCCATTGTTGTATTAAAGCATTTGTTCTAAAGTATGGATTTCAATGTGTTTATTTGGCTGTGAAAAACTATGTGAAGATTTGCAGAAGTAGGCTTCAAAAAACAAAGGATTCACTTTTGCTGTATTGTTTTTCAGATGAATCCATTGACATTAGCTACTTTAAATCTAAACAGCRTAAAAAATAAAATTTACCAGATGAAGCTGACAAGATCTGYATTTTAGGTAGATTTTGAATCTAGGAATTTTAAGGGAGTTATTTTCAATGATCTTTGGAATTAAGTTCTTCACAACTTACTAATATTATTCTAGAGAATGTTAATTTTTTATCATTTATTTTGTGGAAATAGTACATCAACTGTTTAGTATTTTAAAAATCCAGATGATRTCCAATATTCTGTAACTTTGTTTTGCTATTTGGTAAAAAAAGTTTTGGTTTAGCTTTCTGTTTTGGACCAAATAACCTAAACACGTATGAAGGTCGGCAGGCATATCRGAATGAAGCATGATCCTTTCAAACTGTCACAAATTGAAACTGTCCACCCTAACTCACTGAGTTGAAAGCTGCCTAAGTTTATATCCTCAGCATTTCCACTACTGGTCCTAAGGTATATCAAAATAAACTACCTTTATTTTCCATTGTGACTATTAAAGTTTCACTGAAACTCTGGACCTCAGCTGAAGTTCCCTCCCTGTCAAGGAAGCCCAAGCTGTCACAGTTACAAATAGCCTCAGACACATGRCGCAAACACAGATGACTGCTTAGCTCCTTCCTAAAAATGTCAAGTGTCCCCCTAGATCACAGAAMCACAGAACGGTTGAGGTTGGAAGGAACCTCTAGAGATCTTCTAGTCCAGCCCCCCTGCTCAAGCAGGGACACCTAGAGCGTGTGGCACAGGGATACTTATTTATTCAAGGAGTAATATCCCTATATATCAAATCATAACTTCCTTCTTTTCCTTTTCAAATGCATGAGCAATTCACATGCTTCTTGTTCAGTGCAATTTTCTGCAACTTCATGCTTTTCACTTATTTCTGGGTTCAAGTTTTTATAGCCTAGAATGCACTCTAATGTTTAGGTGACTCTCATATCTTYGAATGAATTCATGCATTATACAACATGGATCCCATATCTTGAGTCCTACAYATGTCTATTCTACACACAATCTGGATCAGATCTAAATGTGTTAGTAACTACTACAGTAGTCACTGAGTTTGCCTTCCCACCACAGCCTGGTTACATCTCCAAATAATAAGGTAAGGTGTATAATATCCACTGAAAATACTTGTTTCTTCATCTGTGGGTATGTACTGCCTATTACATTTATGAATGACAGCAAAGAGTTAGTTAATTTTTGGAGGAGGGGAGGAGGATTGAGAGTCTTTTTGTGCCCAACAGCTGGATTTTGGAAGAATTTAGTGACAAGAATGTCAAGCCATAGGTTTAAAAATCTCTATTCAGGCAGCAGCTCTACTTAACTGCTACCTAATCCAGTAGATACATAAATTCAATAGTGCCCCTCTCTTTGAGTGCTCACACTGGATCTGTGTGTGAATAGCTCAGCACTTACTTCCTTGTCTAGTCAGTATCCAAAGGCAAGGTAACCTTCTGCAGCACAAGAGTGCTGGGCCTCCTTGGACAGAGATAGGCCTCTCTAAAATGCCTGGAGGATGTCTTCTTTGTTTTGAAGTAGGACTTCAGGAGGAGGAAGTGGAAGGATGCAAAATACCATTAACATCTCAGCTTTGTAATCAGAGTACTCATCCAAGGAAGCACCTTCTGCCTGACGAGATTCAGATCCCTGTTGTCTTATGCCTTTAGCTGTGATTTTGCAAGTAAACCACTCTCTGGTCAGTTCCTGATAGTGAAAGCTGATGCATCCTCTAGCCCGGATGTGTGATGGACAGAGAAAAGGACAGTTTAAAACAATATTTTGAGCAGTGTCTTTTGAAAAAAAAGCATGTGGGTTTCTGGTCTCTGTTCCCGGTGCACTTTAGGTCTTACATTTCTATTCTGCTGAATGTAGAATAAATTAAAAGTTTTAGATACTGRAACCAGAATTGGGCTTGCTTTTCCACATATTATGTCTCATGCTGTGTTGTGCCTTTCTAAACTGATTCATCTTGAATTCCCTTCCACATTATTTARCTTCAGGAAGAGGCATGATTCTATCAAGAGAGGGAGTTCTTCCACACATTGCTAAGAAGAATGTCTTTCTCTAAGTTTTGATGTGTCTGAAATCTCTCTATTTTACAGGAGTGTTACAGAATACCAATGGGAGAATACCCTAAGCACAAGGTTAAAGAGTAAGGCAGGTCCATGTGGTGCTTTTGATGAATATCTCATACATAAGTGCTCCTCATGTCCTCATCTCTGTTCCCATTTTCAGGAATTACAGTTTCGGAAAGAGTGATCCTTGATCCTTCCTCAAGTTGATGAGGCAGTATCTCACACCTCCCTGCCACCTGAGCAGGTTTCCACTCTGTGAGAAGCAGGATTTCTGGATATCACCAGCAMATGGGCTTCCTACTTGTGTGTTTCAGCAAGCTCCCTGCCCAAGGCAGTGGACTTCAGATATCTCCAACRCTCTGCAGAGAGCTGAGGGACTTGATGAGCTGCTAAATTATACAAGAGAGGCCAAGAACTCCAAAGCAGATTGACTGGTAAAAGACAAGCGGTGCAGAAGAGGTTGCTCTTTGTCTGTGGTCATCTGCAGAAGATGCAGAGACTCGCTAAGATCTCAGGTTTAGCAGTTAGAGAAATAGTCCTGGGATCAGAACAACTGAACAATGTTTTTCAAACTTATTGGACAAAATAGCTAAGCAAATGACTCTGAGCAGAGAAGAAACTCATTTTTTAGCTTTTGAACTTGTCTTCTATGTACATTGGTCTTGTGGACAGAAACAAAATAATGTTCACTTCTTTTATGGAACTGATTTTAGATTTATCTTATATTTTGTGTATGAGTCTAAAAGGCTTGGTATAGACTTTTAGCCTCAATAGCCAATTTATCTTCATCAGCTAAAGACAGTGCCAGCCAAAACTTCAGATCTCACCTTACCAAGGTTAAAAATGCAGTTTTCAGCAGATTCAGAATAACCTCAAATGAGCAAGAATTCAGAGAATGGAAATGGCCACCAGGAATGACATGCAGAACTGTCCCTGAAGGTCTCAGCAGGCTGGCAAGGTACAGAGTGATCACAAACCTTGCTCCCAGAGACAGCCTTCCTTAAACTGGCTGCACAGCGCCATCCATGTCTGATCTTCTCCAGTGTGAATTATAGATGACACCCAAAAATTCAAAAAGGGATCTGTCCAATGTCACTGTGATGTTTGCTGACACATTGATAGGTGAAATTTCCAAATTTTCTACAGGAAGAGTAACTTCGCGACTCTTAGGCCAGAGCATCCACCTGCTTCAAAACACATGAAGCATATTTAAGTTACTATTCATTCTAAGGAAAATATAATCTATTATTTAGACATTGTAGTTTACTKTGCTGAAAATATCATTTTGATATTCCAGGAAAAAGCAATTAGTTACTAATTTTGTATAAATACTGAAACTTTCATTTGTGGTTAAATTGATAACATACCTTGTTTTTCTTCTCTGCAGGTGCCTAACTATAAGGGCTATGTTAAAACACCTTTAAGAGCACATCTTTGGACGATATATTGTATGACTTAAAAAGCAAACCAGACTGATCTTTTCAGTCAATGACCAGAGAAGCAACAGTCCTAACCCTCTAGGACAAATTTCCCCTTTGCAATCCTAGGAAGAGGAAAGACAGCTACCAAGACTTCTCCCTCTACTGATGGTGCTGGCTTGTTTCAATTAGCATGAATTAGTCTTATGGAAGGCCATACAGAGTGCAGATCTAGGAACGGAAACACTGAGGCATTTTTCTTCCCCTACATGTCACTGAAGAATACTGACTTGGGCCCTGTGAGAATTTGAATTTCATAGCGGGAAAACATAATATTATTTCTTTTTACTCTATTTGATCACTATGTGAGATGCAGCAAGTCAGATTCTAAKCTTGCATAAATCAAAGCCAGTCAGTGAAGCTCTATGGATTCACACCAGATTATTTTTTAACTCAGCAGTATTTCAGACTGTATTCTTCAAGCAAAGCACAATGTATGACAAGTTCCTAAAAGGAAGAGGAGGAGAAGCAATATAATGAATCAGAGTACTAAAATATTTCAAACCAAAGAATATCAGTAGCCAAAAGTAACACTTCATTAGTGCAGTTTGGGCTTATAGGGCTTTTTTTTCTCTCCTTTTTTCTTTTATAATTTTGCAATGATATGAGTAATATTCTCTGAAAGAATTAGACTGGAAAACACAAGCCTTTGCACATGTCCAAGACTACACATTTGCTACATAAACTCCAGCATAAAAATTAAATCTGGACACTTCTGATTTTTCCCTTTTTTATGTCTCTTTCTGATAATAGAGATCCATAAATACACAAACACATAATACTCTGAAATACCTACATCTATGTGCAATTAACCCGTTCTTTTTTAATATATCCTCAGTTTTACCTCTCTTGGGCTACATATTCAAGGTAAAACAACATTCCAAGGAAAAATACGAGTTTTACTGAGGAAGCTGATTAAAATGCACATGTGAAATTATTTGAGTAGCGAAGTACGGATCAGACCAGGTAGAACTGACTTAATAACAGCTACCAAATTGTTTATCAGCTGGAAAGCAAAAGTTGTCAGTTTTCCTCAATCCATATTGTCCGACTGTGACATTATTTATAACATTTGACATATACAGTGTAATCAGTAAATTGTTAAAAATGCAGTTCAGCTAAAATATGCTGATTTCAAAGAAGATACTTGTGGATATTCAGTAAAATATTCAGTTAGCCTGGGGTAATTTTTATCTGTTATATTGCACCTGTATTAAAACTCACTCTGCAAGAAATTGCATAATTTAGTATTTTTAGGGTATGGATTCATAAAGACTAAATTGAGTAGGGCACATAAACTAAGTAAGAAATTGTATTAGGCTGTGGCACTCCAAATAGCAATATGAAAGGTAAAGATAAAAAATGATCTAATAAAAGAAAGTTAAGTTCAAAGTAATCATGTGGATGGCATCAAACTTCTGGTTCAGGAAGGTGTTTATCCAAGAACTCTGAAGAAGACCTCAGCTGTAGAGGAATGTGTAAGAAATCTTAAAATAAACTTTAAATATAATCCCAAATCTTTGAAACTAGCCTGACAGCTATAATAGGCGAACAGGTAACAAAGAGAATAAGCAATAGAAATGGTGGATTAAAGGGACATATTAGGACTCAACTTTTCATAGAGAAATAATATCTCATATAGGATCTCTGAAGGAGCCAGGAATATAACTCTGTTAGTAAAATCTTAGATTTTCATAAAACTTTTTACAAGGTCCCTCATGAATCTATTGAAGAAATGCAGTTGCCACTCAGTAAGGACTAAGGCATATCCAAGATGAGAAAAAAAAGCTAGGAATAAGTCATCTATTTTCACAACAGAGGCAGATCTGCAGAGGTGCAACAGAGATGCTACTTATGGATAGAATGACAGTTATTGATGGTGACATATTTAATTGRGACAGCTAAAACTGAAACGTTTTTCGATGCTTTGCACTTCGAAGTACACCAAAATGTGTAGCAATATTGAGGATCTGAATGGCGGATGAAGTTCAGTATTGACATATGCAGAGTCATGAACATAGAGGGAAACCTCTGTGGCTGCATTTGCAATGRTAGGCTCTTATCTAACTGTTGGTTATAGAAAAAAAGTGATCCTCAAGATAGTATCGATAGGTCTCTGGAGAAGCTAATTCAGCAGTGAAAAGTCATGAAGGGAATTTAGAGAGGTGACTAGGGAAGGATRATTCATTATCATTCAGGTCATATCTGGCCTGGTAATTGTTCAGTGAAATTATCAAGCAGTAAGAAAGAAAGGGAACAAAATGAATAGAAAGAATGCTGGGGGAACATCTTCTCGGTCTTGTCCCAGTTTATATGCTCTTTCCCTGATAGAGCTAGGCCTTCAGGCTATGCTGATCTTTGGTGTGTTCTAAGGAGGCAAGTCTTTATATTCTCAAGTTCAATGCACCTGAACAGTCCAGGAAAGTAATTGGTTATAAAAGCAGRGAATAATATATGATTCTACATTGAGAAAAGATTGGAAGCAAACAGGTTAAATCCTATTGCAACTTTCATTTCTAAACAAAACCCTTTCACCATCATAGAATTATTTATTCAACAGTACAGTTTGTTACATAGATTTTTTTTCCTATACTGTGAATGTGAATGTAATTTTCATCCTCAATGCATTTCTAATGTAATTTTTTCTAATGAATATTATTGAGTATTTGATTAATAGTGTTTTATCACCCGTCTTTAGAATTGTGTCAAGATCATTAAAATACTGAAATAGAAAGCTACATTTGAATTACCTTGTTCTTTCTGTGACGAAAAAGAAATATCCATTTAACCACATAATTATTTTGACCAAATGAATTTGTTATATTTTATATTCCACAGTACTACTACAGTAATCTTGAATTCTATTAGTTCTGTTAATTTCATGCATTCTTCAAACTATAGTTTATAGTCACATTTGTGACTATATAGATTTCACATTTGTATCACACCTCTCTGTCAAAGCACTTTACTAACATTAGCTAAAACTACTTCTAACATTAAATAGAGTCACTATTGGTTTATAAATCTTAAAACACTTAACTCTTGAAGTCAACATTTTCAGTGATGTAGAAAGGCATTTTTCAATAAGCCTGTTTGTGTTTTTATGGTGCTTCCAATTTACTCTGAATTAACTCTAAAAGGAATTCATCTGAACTCTGAATACATAAGAGCAACAGGAATTCAGTTGTTTCCATACAAGCAACTGTACACCTGGAGCTAGACTGCAAGAGCCCACTAATTTATTTGAATTTTGAAAAATAACTCCCTAGAGATTAGAATATTCTTTTAGATAAAGCTCTAAGCAAGTATGGTAACTCAGAATTGTCCCTGGGACTCAGTGTCATAGCTGCCATCTAGTAAGATATTTAAGCATGAGTTCAGTCTTAATCACGCAAGTAATCTCCTTTATATAAAGATATTGTGTGTTTAATATTAGGCACATGCTTATGTGCTACTATAATTTGGATCACCGACAAGATAACAGCTCAGTGGGACCATCCTTGGATTTAAGTAAAGAGATTTGGACTTAAGTAGTAATTAAGTTAATTGCTGGATGAAAACTTACACTGTAATGTTTTACCTCCTACCTAGAGTATGCATTCTAGCTAACAAATTAAAGGAGTGGGGAAAATCATGATGGGATTACAGGTAAGGTCTACATTATCTTTGTAGGAATATGAGATGTGTTGCCTTARATCTGGTAAGGATTATAAATCACAATCTGACTCATGATTTTGCCTTGAATATTGTATTAGAATTCCTAATGCAACTGAAAACTGCAAGTGAAAAGTATTTTTCACATTTTGAAGTGTGGTGGAATAATGCAGTCAACATTTCTTTCTGCAAATGCTCCTCAGCAGGAGTACTGCTCTTCAACGATATAATCTGATCACATATTTCATTTTTAACCACTATCTCTTAATTAAATGCTGATAATAGTGTCCCAAGCAAGTGACTGTAGAATGTGTTCATCTCCAGAGAAAAGCATAGCCAGAGGTGTTGTGCCTGATGGCATGTAATACCCAGGCTTAGCTTTTCTAATTTTTTATTTTCCTGTGTCATTTTCAGCATTAAGAAAGAAGGAAAACCAATATTGTGCTTTTTCTTCCTTACCATTTTCAATGCCGTGAAATAACATTTTTTAATAACTTTTCCAAGCCAACTCGCCTTAGAAAAGAAAGAAAAAATCTTGAATCAATGAGCTTATAAATGTAAATTTAATCCATTCTTAACAGCCCACAGACTTAATTCACCAAGGTTCCCTGCCAGCAATTTTCTGCTTCTYCCTTGGAAAAAAATTAATTAATGAAGCAAGTTGAAGCTTGTTTTGTAATCCTCTCTTGAAAGCAGTATTTGTACATTTTTCAATAGGAATAAGCATCTGATTAAAAATGTACCTGTCTGAATGCTTACGGCTGTTGGAACAGAACTTGCTGCTTAATATGAGGTTCATTAATACTGCATTAGACATTTTTTCCCCTCTCACAGTAAAAATGTGATTTGCTTTGCAAGCAAAGACATCGCTGGATGAACTAAAGCTCATTAGACAGCAAATGCATGTTACTGAAATCTATTAAACATGATTACACTGGGAGATTTCGCTTCCAATTTGGATCCAARCTTTCAGAGAACAAAAAGCTCTCCTGGGAGATGTGGACATGAGCTAAAGGAGGAACAAATGCCAAAGACACCACCTCCTCATTGGGCACATGGATRGTGAAGTTATGGTACCAGTGCAGGCAGGACATCACTACAGGTCATTGGTTCTAGAGGAGCAGAGGTCTAGTACCTTCATCTCTGAGCCTTATGTTTAAACATTGAACTAGAAGAAGAATTTAACATTTGATTTCTAATTAGGCCCTGCTGGAGCCAGATCTCTGTGCTAGTGGTTATACTACAAGACTGAGGTATATACATCTCACTTTTTTGGTAAATGGAAGTGATGTAATGTCAACAAAGAAAGCATTATTTTGTGTTTTTTCCTCTAGGATTTCCTTCCAACTCTACTGCGTTGAAAATCCCTAGAAGAAAACTACTGCTGGCAAAGCACTAATATCTAAATTTTAAAAGAATAGAAATGCCAGACTAGATAGATACAGAATTGATATATATGACCCAAATTATTTTTTCTACCCTTGCTGGTATTAGGAAGTAGATCATTCCAGCACTTGGTGCCTTGTCAAAGACTTTTGCAAAATTCCTCTTTCTGATCCATTCTTCTTCCTTCTTATAAGGAYTGAACTCTTGATTTCAGCTACACTTACTTTTATTTTACATGAGAGCTTTGATAGGAAGAAAAGAACTCAAAAACTCTTCAAAAAAACCTTGCAGCTGCTGATGAAGCATAGCATGCAATTCTACATCTGAGAGGGTTGAGATATTTTGGGTCATCATTAAATTCTATGCTGGGAGTTTCTGGGAGCTTGGAAAAGCCAAAATCTCAGTGGGGATTTCCCCCCTGCTGACCAACACCTACTCAGTTTGCATGAACATATGCTTTTCTCCTCTTCTCATGACCTAAACATAGTGCCGCGGCCATACAATCCTCCCTTTGTCAATGCTGCAATAGGTGGTAGCACAATATTGACAAGAAGAGATGCAGACCTGATTTCGGGCTCGGCTTTGCAGCTGCTCCAGCCTGGAATAGCCACAGGCTCCAGCAGGATCCCTCAACAGGGAGTGGCTGCAAATTCAGGCCCAAAGAAAGCAGTCGCACTTCGRCAGCTTACCCGCCCAGCCAGCCAGTCCTCATGCCCACGACCTGACCTGACCTGTCCCGGCTCAAGAGCTCCAAGCAGAAAAACCAAACAGTGCCTGGAAGGCGTTTCACCGGAGATAGAATTTGTCAGCGGTCTCAGTCTGCACCAGCATCACTGCTCTGTCAAGGGTCTAAGCTGGGGAAGAGATGGTCAGACAAAGCAACATGATACAAACTCTTTTTTTTTGTTGTTACTTTTCTTATTTTTTTTTTTTTATGAAGCATTAGTAATTTAGTTCAGGTCCATTTTCTTTCCTTTGCCCCTTATCTTGGCCTCTTCTTGCAGCTGTAGTTTTATAGCCCATAAATGTTGGCGCAAATGTTAAGATTCTTGAATGTACAAATGTAAAAGGGTATTATAAACTTGCTAAGTACTCACATAGAGGGCTCTTCGTAAATTTTTACGCATGTATTGTGAATATGCAGTAGCACTTTGAGGTTTTGGACATGYGAGCAGCACTGGACTTTTTCTGTTTAGTCTGTAGTGATCTCTCGGTTAGTACAGGCAGTTGGTGGGATTGCCTTAGTTCATGCTAATAACTGGACAGRTCCTTATGCCCTGATTTAGTTGACAGGTGTTTGTTTGTTTGTTTGTTTTCAGAATAGGAAGAGAGCTCTGCACTTAGATTTGTGTTTTGAGCATGCCAGCTTAAGATGTACTAAAAGAGCTTGAGCTGGCCTTGTTACAGAATATTTATTGCATAACCCAGAGCTTGCCCAGAGCTCTGCCTTCCACAAAATTAAAAGTTGTAGCAGGTTCAGGGTTTCCTAACACATTATGTTCATCACTATGTTAAACGCTGCAAATTAACTACCAACAAGCAAAACTTATCTGAGACACATCTAGGCATCCTCAAATGTCTTCATCTTTTTGATTTTATTTTTCTTGATATACCCATCTGGAAGGAATAAGGAAAGTTAAAGAGCTCCATTCAAAAGGAGACAGTCTCTTTGGAAAATTCACTAATATTGCCTACTCAATACAGTAGATCATTTAATGAATAGATTATAATCTTACCAAACAGTTAATAATAATTTCTCAAAGTATGACTGCTGTGATTAACACAGCTCATTAGCACCATCCTTTCTGTGGGTGGGAGAATATGCTAAACTGGACTGTACATAGAATGAGGCTACTCAGACATATAACATATATTTTCAAGGGCCAGCAGGAGAAAAGAAACTYCCAGGGAAAAACTCTGGATGTTTGGAGCAAGATAGACATAATAGTAATAAATTATATTAAGTAAATGGTTGGAAAATGTGGCAAATGTAATCTCATTTTCTAACTCTATGTCTTTTACTAGCTGGTTTAGAGCATATTTTGTAGCAAATATTTTTGTGAACAGATTACAGTCTATCCATTGTGAATAAACTAATTTTTCCACATCCACCTGAACCATATTATTGGTCACCTAAAATCTGCAGAACTTCACAGATTTATGTCTGTTGAGGACTGAGCAGACAGATTTGTCTCAGAGAGTTTCCTSACAGAAGGAAAATCTCTTTTTCAATAAACAAACTACTTCCAATTCTGCCCAGAACTTATTTATTTTGTTCATTAGCTAAATTTGATTTTCTGATTAGCCAATGCTTGCTCATAGGCTTGATTTCATTTCACAAGCCTTCGCACAAATATTTTTATGAATGTTCTTGAAAAGAAAAAAAAATGTATATAGAAAGGAATGGAAACCGTGAAATTTTCCTTAGAAGTTTAACCACCAACCATAAATAATATGTGCATTGTAGGCAAATTTCATTACACTCAGTTGGAGTTTTTCCATGAACTTCAGTTGGGGTAAATTGGATTATATGAATTTAGTTCCAATGATTATTGTAAAGACCTAGAAGGTCATGCATGTTTTTCTCTCTTCTTTGTCTCCTTGGTCTCTAGGTTTTCATATCTTACTGAAAAAAAAGAACCATAAAAGCAAGCATGCAGCAAATAGCAGCTCACCTGTGATGAAGCTGCTGCTATGTTCCAGTGGATGCTTCTATATTCACAAATTTGATTCCTATTCTCCCTACTAACAGCACCCATTCTACCCCAGGGCTCCAGGTTTGGAGACCTCTGTCACCACTCGCAGCCTCACCCAAGGTCCCTGCCTCCAACCACACCAACTTCATTTTGTTTTTCTGTGCAATAGCATTTTATTGTCATTGCAGACAAAAGTAGCATGTAAATCAGAAGTGTGATGCCTCCTCACAGTTCCCACAGCCAAATCTATGTCTATCCTCAGGCATGAAGATGCATCTAAACACCTCAGGCATAACACGGAGAGCAGCAGGCATTTTACTGAAAATGTGAGTGTCCCTTCCCTTCTATGGGTGACTAACTCAAAGAAAATGCTCTTTTTTGACCTGCTATTGGAAGCTGAGCCCATATTCTACTTATAACAATCCTTTTTTGCTTAAGCCTTGAGATCATTGCTGGTGCTAGATGTTGTTCTGTGCCTGTACAGCAAGAATTTCATCCCATCCAGTTTAATGATGTAAGTCAACATATTTTCTAATATCCATCTGCTTTCCATTAAATATTAAGGTGTAAAACTGGAAAGAATTAATAAAGACAATGAGACACTATTCTTCTGGGACAGAATATGTCTGCTTAATTGCAGAAGATATGGATGATGACATTGTTTTATGGTCATAACGTAATTATTTACACTTATTTAGACAGGCTAGCTGTAATTAAATTATGTCTGTTTTGAAATAAATCCTTTTTCCTCAGCAGGCCTTAATTTAGTTTAATGTTATGTTTTAATTTAAAGCTGTTTTCATGTAATAGAATATAAGTTGGGATGACAAATAAAGGGCTAATGTGCAGATATGATTCATTTACACATAGATCAGTTAATCTTTTTTAATGGAGCTCCTTTAAATAATGCCTTTTTATCAGCTGTATTTCTGCTTTTTATACTTCTGTTGTTAAGGAACCAGCATTTTCCCTATGACGCACCAATGCTGGCAGGAAGCACATCTTAAGTGTATTTTGTGACTCATTTCAATTTGCTCTTCAGTACATTCGCAGTTTGCTCATTAACATCAGCATTGGTGGCTAATGGATACTCAGTAGGAAGTMATTTTTTTCATGAATGTTTTATGGCGAAGCAGAAATGAAGACGAGGAAGGATTTCATCAGTGACAAAGCAGCTTGTGGTGGGCAGTGATAAGAGCTGTGTGCAAGAGCACAGCCACATCCCTGCTTGGCTGTGACTAGGTAGGGGTTGAGCACCTAAACATGCACACAACTCACATGTGTCAACATCAGAGAGAGGGGAACAACCTCTGGGTTACAATAAAATCATACCCTGATACAGTGATCCTCATCATTGTGCCACAGCTGAGAGTTAGGAATACGAAGGATGTTATAAACCTGGGTATAGATTAGGCATGGCTGAGTGTTTTTGCTTAACTTTGTTGGTTCATTTTTACTTAGCTTTCCCAGCAGAGAAACAGCTTTTCTGTGATTGGCATTCAACACAAAAACCACTAAACATTGATTTTCCACCCAGGACTTGAGGTTCACTTTGCTAATAGAAAATGGTAGAAACAGAAACCAGAGAAATCATTCCTTTCTCCCAACTGGAAAAATATATATATATTTGAAACTGTAGCTCATTCTGCTCATTCTTTTTCATAAACAGGGTGTGTTAACTGAACTAGTTTGTAAAAGGATCAATGCCGTGTAAAGCCTAATAAAGGCAGGTATCTTCTGCATGTGTTTATCTTCAACTGAAGCATCAGAGAGTAAGGAATACCAGCCAAAACTTGTGTGCCTAAACTGCACTAAGATGATTGATAGCCTAATTGATTAATTCTTCACATACAGAGACACAGAGGTGTAACAATTAAATCCAGTACAGAACACAAGAATAGAGTTCAAAGAACATATAGAGAATTGAGAACCATAATCTGACAAATCTGATGCTGAAGCACCTTAAAAAAAAAAAMCACTAGTCATTGCTTTGAAGTTATGAAGGACAAAAGGCATCTCAAAGACTAAAGAGRACGAAGCATGGCATCTTTTCTTCAAGAGAAAGGAGAATGCCRGGAAATAAGGGCAATCAGACCAACTCAGTAAGGAGAAAGATACTAGAAACTTTTTATAAGACCCAGAAGAGTGACAAGACAGTAAGAAATGGATAACATGGATTTGCCAAGAACAAGTTGTATCAATCCTTAATCCTGCCTTGACATGATAATTAGCCAAGATGTGAGTTAAGACAGACTATATCTCTACTGCAATATAGTTTGGACACCATCTCACATAACATATAAGCAATTTGGGGAGATGTTGCTAGATAAAATTGCTATAAAGTAACTGTACAGCTTGTTGAGAAATTGTCAGCACTGGTCAAGCAGTGTTCTAGAGGAATCTCTTATAAATCCAATATTAAGCAAACTTTTCACTTGAATGCTGAAATAAAAGTTGTTTATACAATTAAGCATAAAAATGAGTAGATCTTGCCAAACTAGGAGGACCTGCAAGTATTTTTCTGGATAGGACTGGAATTCAAAATGACCCTAACCACCCGGACAAAACATATGCCATTTGTAAGAYGGACAATGAAACTAAGTGGGAAACTTGAAGAGGAAAGTTTAAACGAGCAGAATAGAGAATAGTGACTACAGGAGGCTTTTAGGCTAGATATTAGGGGAAGATGGGAGCAGGAGAAAAAGAAATCTGCTATGAGGATAGCTGTCCACTGAAGCCAGGCTGCCTTCAGAGGCTAAAAGCATCTCTTTTTCTGTAGATTTTTAAGAAAATGCTAGAAAAATATCTRCTGGGGGTGATAACTGCTCTCTTTGGCTAGTGAGCATGCCCTACCTCTATCATTGCTATGGCTTAGTGAGCCCTTAGGRTGCATCCATGAGGTGTTTCTTGTTCACCCAGGATTCCTTGCTGTCTCCTGTTATCTTTTCAACATTGATCTGCCCTGTAGGACAATTTGCCATAAGATCAACCCATTACTATCAATCAAGGAGTCTATTCACAWACTGTCTTTTTCCTAGATCTGAACACAGAAGAAACTCAGTGAATTAGCATGTTCTTTATATTCTGCCAGCTGTTTTACCCCCTCTTCTCATTTCAGTACCATTGGTTATGTTGCAACACATTTTCCAGGGCTCTTTTTCCCCCTTGGCTTCTTTTGTAATGCTCAACCTTGCACACACTTGTATTGGCAAAATACATATAAAGGAGAAGCTGTGAATTGATCTTTGAGGCTTTAGAAAGTCCATTTGGGACCAAGGTTGTCTGCTATAGAGTGAAAAAAATATAAAAGGACATGAAAGATAGTTGCCCCCAACACTATGACCCTGAAGGATAAGAGAATCCAATCAAAGTCTCAGGTGCTCTGGAGAAACATGTAGAAGGACTGAGTTATTGCTCTCTCTTTCCCTGTCACTCTCCTTCGTATCCCTAATCAAGCCACAGCTCGCACAAGGCAAAGTGGAAAAAGAAAAATTATCGAAATATATCATGTAAAATGGAGATTTTCTTCAGCAGAGGACTTTTTGGATGCAGTAGCTTCCATTCTTAACTCTTTTATATGTAGTGCTATAAGTTTTCCAACAGCTTTCTGGATTGATATCTGAGTCATACACAGCCACAACAAAACTAAGTGCCTGTCAATAAACTCTTGTATTTGGATTGGAGAATCATGGGCTTCACAGCACTATTTTTAGAAGACACTCTTTGCTTTTATCTTTGGACCAAACATTTAGACCCTGAAGGTCCACGACATTTAGACACWAGTGTGGTTCTTGTTTTTGTAGTTTAATTTCATCCCTGTTCCAGTTTATTTAAATGAAGTAACAAAACTTGTTTTTCTAACATGTATTTTCAATAGGAGATATATTCATACACACAAAAAAAAAGACCTGATTTTTTGTTTTATTTTGTTTATTCTCAACTTCAAATAAAATATAACTGAAAAGAAGAAATAAAAAACAAAATGAAACTAGAAAGACTTATTGTTCTGCAAAAGTCATTGAGAATTTCACCTCAGATTTCAAGTTTGTATTTCACTTGAATTTCACTCTTGTGGAAATCGCTGGAACATAAGACTTCTCTCACGCTTTTTACAAAAATTCTTTTGAAATTCCAAAAAAAGTTTTGGCAGCTGAAAATAGTTCTTTCAAGATATACATAAACTTTCATTTCACTTTAATAATCATATGTTGTCTTACCTCAGGAAATACTATAGATCTGTTAAAGATGGGCATGCTTTACTTCAAGCTCTCACCTCTCATTTTGTTTATTTAGTGAGGATCTGGATATACGCTTTTTTTTTCAAATGTGGGCTTCATTTTTCAAGACCAAATCTGGCTAGATCCCAAATCCCAAATCTGGGATGCACAGAATTAGAGCTGTGATTCTTTTACTTTCTGTCTAGTAACAGCAATGAGGGATTGCCCACGCTTAAGTCTTCCTTTTGCACATGAAAAAAAAAAAAAAAAACAGAGAAAGAAAAAAGGTTTCTTGAATCTAGTAGTTAGGGCTCAAGGCCTGCAGTGTGGGCTGCCTTAATCAGCTCTGTGACAGCCTGATAAAGTCAGCCAAGATGGTCCTTTGCTTTAAGCAGAAGAAGCCACCGAACTTCATGACACCGAACTTCTCACTGCTACATGAGCAGCATAGCYTCCTAAAGCCAGCACCTGCAGTAGACGGCAGCACTAGCTGAAACAGCAGAGGAACCTTGAACAGCAGAGGAACCCACTGCCAGTCTTCCATGCAAATGCGTCAAACTGTAGAGTTTTACTGTTCAACACTGATATTTACTATGTTGACAAAGGAGGCAGATTAACTTACGGAAATGACAAATAAAAAGCGAGGTAGACTTGTCTTCCGTGGAATTTTTTCCAGCTTAGGCAAATGGAGCTCTCTGCCTCTTTTTGGCCTCCCTCAGAAAATTACAAGCCAGGGTAAATTGGAAGTCTGTTTTAGCACTTCATTTGATGCATCATTTAAAAGCTATGACAGCTTTGCAGTTTTCCAGTAATACCAGAAAAAAATGGGGAAAGGTTATACTTAGGCCTTAAAAACAGGGTTTTGGTTCACCATTTGCTCTTGAAAGCAAAACAGTAAAAAAGAGAAGGAATTTTGGAAAGTATTCCAATATAGACAATCCTTCAACTTTTTCTGCAAATGATTTCTAGGTGATACATCCCACAATATAGGTCAGGGAGGAAAAAGACATAATTTACAGTTGTGTGAGACATGGATCACTGAAGAAAAATATAAGTTTACTAGAAAATTTCATGCAGGAAAAACATGAGTGCTCATACACAGAAGTATAAGAGACTTCAGCAGAGATTCTTACAGTAATGATGCTCATTTTTCTGACGTGGGCAGGCACAGGACCTCACAAATAGCCACATGAGAGGCAGATAAAAGTAACATCCGAGTCACTGAAGTCTAATCTTAAAGAAGAAACAGAGAGGCAAAGAAGAAACCCTCCCCTCTACTCATGAGAAGATGCAGAAATTCAGAGTCACCTATAATATCCCCTACCAACTTGCAGCAGGGTTTGGACTGGGTGATCTCCAGAGGTTCCTTCCAACTTCAACTACGCTGTGAAAAGGTATCTGGAGGTGCATTTTCCCCTCTTTGCTTCCCTTGATCCCTTCCCCATTTCTGAGACCCATCCTCCACATGCATGTGTTGCAGTGGGTCTTCACCCACTCATCACAGGAATGCCTGTGAAGCTGTACACAGCTTCCATGGGGCTTATTTATTTGGTTCCTTTCTCGTATTTTTAGTTACAATTAACTCTTATGTTTCTCAATATTCTCTTATATTTTATTTATTTCAATTAACTCATAGGCAGCTCTCTATGCTACGTTGGGTGCTCCATCAATCACACACACTTACCATGTGGTGAACATGCAACCCACAGGCAGCAGTGTCCTCTGAGTGTGAGCAATTCTGTGTCCCATCTCACAATCAGAAATCACAAAAGATTGGACTAGGAAAGCATTAAGAAGTTGTCTCTCTAAAGTCTGGGTAGGGGAAGTGAGGCAGACTTGGAACATATGGCTAAAATGTGCACAAAATGGCCTGCTGGACTTCTTTGGCATGTGAACTGAGGTTTGCCAGCCCTTTCTATAGTAGAAGACCATAGATAATAAAATAATTTTCAGCTCTCACTTTACYGACAAATTGAGTTTGTATTTCTCATTGACATACTCTAGTTCCTGCATAAACTCTCCTTTCCCATTTAATCGAGATTGGATCCTTGACGTGAGGGTGATCTCTCTGCCACACCAGTATTAATWTTGATGCCCTTTCTATAGCTGTGATGCTTTTCACTATCACTCATTAATTCCAAAGATGCTGCACCCTTGCTTAGATGGCTTGCCAAGCCCCCTTCTCATCTTCCTCCCTTCTTGAGATTTGCTTCCACTATAAGACTACAAGAAATGGCCCTCTTTATTTCCATTTATGTAATCATCGTTCAAGGACAGCACTAACTGCTAGAGCATTTTGTGTTTTAAAAGATTGGGATATAGAAAGAATGATCTAGAGAGACAAATTCATTACAGAACTGAAATAATTTCTCRATTGCTCACTTAGCAAGAAAGAAGCTCACTTCTCTGGTAAGTGGAGACTGTAGGCAAGTTTGTAAAACTCTCTAGACCCATCAGCCCATTTGGAAGTAGTAGAAGGGTGTCAGGAGATGTCACCTCTCCTTCTGCAATACCATTTTCATTTGTCTTCCTTTTGACCCCACGGAAATTGTTACCATTCATCTGTTTGACAGATGACAAAGTAAGTCTGAATTGTTTTGGTCATTCATTACATGAGTAATCCATCAACATATATTCTACTGAGCTCCTTCTGGGATCTTATTCTCTTTCAAGTTCATAATGTCTTCCAAATGATTTTAGTAAATTATGGATTTAGATTCCAAAGTAAGACTATTAACTACACAGAATTGTGCATAATTTGGTTGGTATAAGAATCAACAAGGTACATCATTGCTATCATTGCTATTCTGCAACATAAAATTGATCTTTATAAAGAATAGTGAACTGATGTCTTGTAATCATATTGCTACATAGATAGAGCTCCKATCACTCACATAAGGAGAAGTGGATGTTTTAAAACTGAATGTCTAAAGTTATTAAAGGGTTTTGCTTTCAAAAATTTGATTCTGTACAGTGACTAATGATTTTAGTAATACCTGTGAAGCAGAACAGCTCTCAAATTAAACTTTACCAGTCAGCATCCAAAGACATCCTATTTCCTCTCTTGTTAGCTTCTTTGTACGTAAAAATATGAATGGGACATACACAGCAAGTATAATAAGTGTTTATCTGTTAAATTCCTCACTGTGCAAGTTTTTCTAAAGTACAGAATAGGTCAGACATTGACACTAAATTGATTACAGTGGACCTCTCATGAAACAGGGCGCACAGTGAGWCAGGTGGTTTTATGTCCTCAGTTCACGAAATTACCATCCTTGCCTTTCTCCAGTGAACCACACTGTCAAATTAACTATGGGTGACTGAGAACAGCTCTTTACAGACTTTGCTTACAACTGATTCATCACATTTATGAATTTTTGGTTGTTTTTTTTTACCCCTGAAAATTATAAAGAAAAATAGCCCATATAAGGGCACAGACACATAGTCAATCTAAGGCCACAGAATATTTAACAAAGTTAATAAAGCTGAACTGATTAAAAAATAGAAGACAAGAATGTTAAACYGCACTCTGAAAAACATAAAATGAAGGATTTAAAGGATTTTTTTTTGTTACATTACAATAATGAGTGCCAACAATATCTCTAGGACTATGTGTAAAGTTCTACTTTATTATGCCTAGTTATCCTTCTGTTGATTCTAATTTTCCTGTATTTAATTTATTCTGCTGTTGAGACAAATGTTAAAGCATTATTAAAACATTGAGCAGCCAATAATTCCAAAAATGTAGATAGCAAACTTAAAATCCATGGAGATTTAGGGCTGCGAGTAGGGTCAAACACTGTAACAAACAAGCAATGGAAACTAGAAACCTTAATCTCCAAGAGTACATCTATGTCACTGCAATGCAATGCTTGTTAAATATACCAAATCTTTTTCCACATGTGCTGGCTAGCTAATATCAAGGTTACAGGCATGATGGGCTTTGCTCTATTCAGGCAATAATTCTGCGTCCTATTCTGCATGTAGCTTCTCCTTTATCTTCCTTGAGCTTCTCCTGTAGCTAATAAATCCCTGTACTGTTCTGCRCAATCAAAGTAGGCATGCCCTAAAATACCTATGTGCACCTAGCTCAGATCGGCAACTTATAGTGTCATTATTCCCTGATGACCTGTTTGATACAAATGTGCTCATCTGGTCATCCTCATGAGGAAATGCTCAAGTGAGGTAGCAGTGAAGAACACGCCATGATGCAGCCAGGCCAGGAAGGCTGAGATTTGTGTGAAGACACCAAATCTACCAAAAAAAAAAAAAAAAAAAAAAGGGGGGGGGGGGGGGGGGGGGGGGGCTAAACTACTAGTAGTTCACTGAAAAATAAGGGCTACTCATGGAATGGTTTTCCTTCCAAGTAGTTATTGCATAACAAACATGTAAAGAAATTGTGGAAATGTTTTTCAGATACCACTGAGAGAAAGTTTTCTCAAGTAGCCATTTTCTGATTAATGAAGATTCTTTGTTCCTTCATACATTTTTACTTTGTCACTTTTGAGGAATACTGATGAATTACTTTTAGAAATGACTGCAGTGACCTGAAATAACAATAATCATCCAGATAAATTTATTGATATGTATATTTCCAAATTTTTTTTTCAATATTAAGTTCAAGAAAGCAATACTCAGTTAAATGTGTATAAATCACTGCTTTACTTGGCTCTGCAGAGGAGTATACTAGCAAAGTTAATAATGCMAATATTATTGCTAGGAAAATTCTACAAGCCCATTCTATTTTAATACCTATACTCGTTCTTTTTTTTTTCTCAGTACTTCACTCTCCCTCACTCTCTCTTTTTTTTATTTTTTTTTTGCATGCTATGTTGCAGCTTGTTGTGTATAAGGTTTTAAAACAAGAGAATGTGGCAGAATTAAAATCATTTTCCYGACTGCTAAAAAGATGAACAGAATCTTGAACATTACTCTACCAGGGTAATAGCATTCCTATAACATTCAGATGAGCAGAGAAAGGAAATAAGTAATGAAAAGGGAAAGATTTGGGGATATGTTTGTGTTACTTCCATGCTTAGCTTTAACCCATACATGGCAGAAAGTCAGATCCACAAAGCAGTAGTAACTGATCAAGCAATAGCAGAGTATGTGAGAATGGTTATCAAGGAGAAAGAAAACATTGATGACATTAATATTGACACTGGTATGTTAGTGGTGGTATCTTTAGAGTGATATACATGTGACATGCTCTTAGCTATCAGAAGTCGAGTCTAACCTGTCCTCATCACTGGAGACATTCCAAAAATTAATTTGTGTCATTAAAATATACAGGGGACCTAGTACCTGCTGGCAGTGCCTGTTTTTTCTGTATTAACTATTGAGGATACCTGAGCAACAATGTTGGTCTGGTGCCTAGACTCATCTCAAAGGACTTTATCTGTCTTAAAAGTGTGTGTAATCTATTCTACTCATCTAATCCCCTTGTAGTTAATGCAGAAAGATAAAAAACATTGAACAGATTATCCACTCCATTTTAAACTATATGAAATAGATGGGACAAATTGACCTGTCTATTTTCCTATTTCTCTCCAATGCATATGGGAAACCTAAAAGACTCTCTTAGCCCAGAAGCCTAACTKTTATATGATTAAATTACACATCTTTTTATTCTGAAGATAAAGAATATATTTATATAACAAAATAATGAGCCTAGGTGATGAAATRTAGGAACTTAAATGCCCGGGCACTGAATATTAAAGATGCTGGGACAGGGACAACAAACTCTGGAACAGAGTACTGAAGAGCAGAGAAAGATCTATGCAAGATATGAATTCAAAAGACAGKTTAGCAATATTAGTCATTTGAGAAGACTGTAAAACTAAGAAAGACATCATGGAAAACTTTTTTTTTTTTTTAAATTTCTTGGAAGAAATCCTGAAGAGATCATGCAAGACCTAGATAACTATATCGTCAGTTCTAGGGATAGAATCAGGGATGGATAGAGATCTTTAATACTATCAGAGAAATAAATGGCTTTGAAAACCATGACATTATAGGAAACTTTATCTTTTTAAATATGGTATGAAATGGAGAATAAATGTTTGTTATCATTGTAGGGAACCATTTAAAAGCTGTCTTGGTCTTCATATGTGCCTTTGACCCTCCATTCAAGACAATATGCAACCAGGTTAGAAATCATCTGGCCAGGATTGATGTAATGATAGCTGGTCATAGCCTGGGAGATTTAGGGATARATGAAGAAAAACACAAACCAAGCAACACTTCAAACTCTCTTCTGGACTCTTTAGATCACCAAAGAACGAAGGTAACTTGACCAGAGAGCCTGTCAGGTTCCTCATATCTGTCAAATGCAACAGAAGGTCACAAATTCTATTGCAACCCTTTCAAAGGTTTGAGCAATAAAGTGTGGAATAAGGARGCATGGAAGAGAAAGAGAAAGAACTTCGGCTCCAAGTAGACACCAGAAGAACTATCATTACAATTAGAAATTGATGGRGTCATTTTTATTCCCTGTAGCATGCAGCAACCTGAATGGGCACTGCAATGGAAGTCTTCTGCATTATTAATATCTTTGAAAAAATGGCCAGTTTTGATATAGCCTTCCAAAAGTTCTCTGGTTTACACTTCAGTCAGTAGTAATTGTGATAATTCTCCTGGCAGTATCAAAGGGAACTGGAAATCTAGATCTACACTTCAGAAATGATAAGAACAGGATGGGRGACAGCACATTTGCCTACTAATTTTTACGTCTCTACCTGTACCTGTACCTGTAACCCCAAGCTCCCTTTCCAGTTAGTGCCTTGTATCTGCTTTAGGATGAACTGCATCATGACCTATAGTAAATGGTAGAAATGACTCCATTCCAATAAAGAGAGTTTTGTGTGCCATCTATATGTAGTCAGATGAATCTCAACTCTACGTTTATAAATAGAGATACAAAGTTTTCTGCATACAGGGAAAAGTAATTGGAAGAACAAGTTCTCATAATTTACAGGAATAATAGTTGAAAAAATACAAATGAAAAATAAATATATAGTTGTGTTATAGTTCTGTTATAGTTGTGTCTGTCTTTTCTCTTCTTTTCTTTCAAGGTTTCTTCAATTCACACATCTCTGCTTTGGACATGTCCTCACTGATTTTTGGTTTCGTTAATATCAGCTGTAACAAATTCAGGCAGGTTTTAAGAAAATAAAAACATTCTTATTAGTCTGTCAGATGGTCCTATCTCTTTCCAAACAAAACTGCATAAAAGTAAGCTTTTCTATGGTAGGCAGCCAAACACTAACTAACTAACATAATCAAGCTATGTTGTCCTTTCTCTTACTGTTATCATGTTTCTTCCAAATGTAATTAAAAATGGGTATAAGCATGTAATCCAATATGACCAAGTAGACTACCTCCTCAAACAGAGCTGCAGACAGTGTCAGGGAAGAATATTCAAATTAATAAAACAAATGCTTTTATCTTCACATAGGATGTTTTTGTTTGATTATAAACAGCCTGTCTCTCAAGGGGTCAAGAAATACACTGCTTTCCCTGCACCATAAAAGACTTAGTGTAAATTGATCACAAGAGCATTGGTGGGATTCAAATTGGTAGGAATTAAAATTGGACATGGAATATACATTATTTAATATGAAAAAAAAAAGTGTAAGACAGTATTAGCTTGTAATATAATATGCATTCTTAGTGATACCATGAAAATAATTAATTTTCCCTTTGAAACAGAAGAGGAATTTTATAGACTAGTCACTTAAAAAGCATAATGGCCGTGCATGGCCAGATTCATTCTATCTAATTGGCTGACGTAACATACATAAAAATTCAGGTCCCTTACCCAAGAAAAATGTTGAGATTCAGTAGTGGAAGTTACATTAACTAAACCAATTTCTTTGTAGTGCTGGGAAGTTCAAGCCCTAAGGGAAGTGACTAAGACAAAATCAGTCATAGAGTAAACAGTGATATAAATTGAACATCATGGATAAACTATTTACATGACATCTATTGGGCAGAATCCCACAGTTCTCACATAAATATTAAATTAAATATTACTTCCTACCTCTCAAGTAGYTCCTTGCTACAGGGCAAGTACAGTCCTTGCCTTAGACCTTAGACCACTTATAGTCTGTGATGAGAACTGTCAAAAGGAGAGCAAGGCACATTTGTTAATTTAGATTGTCTATTGACCTAAATAGTAATAGTGGTCACCAGTCTACTCACTGACAAAGAAGATTTTACAGTAGATTTTAAGGAAATAATTAAATGAGAAAAAGTTAAGAGATTTGCAAGCTTTTCCAAACATACGAAACAAATAACTGACCAGGAACTAAAAATGAATATAAATTTCATATCATAAGAGAGAATAAGGGAGATTGGGTAAAGCAAAAGAAAGTAATATGTAGTAGGTACGTTGTTTAACTATTTTTCCTTCCTCTTGTAATACTGCACATCAGACAAACTACACTGAAAATATTGAAGATCTGCTGTTCAAAGCATAGCCTATACCTATACATCTCTCTTGAACTGCCTTRATATTGTTTCTGGTTGGTACATCTAGCATGATTACAAAAGTATTGCCCAAAGCGTAAAATTTTATGATGGACAAGTACATTTAAGAAGAATTTTTCATATTTTAGTTTAGTTATTTAGTTTCTACAGAGGTGTTGAGTAAACAGCAAAAATAAATCTGGCTGCTGTTTCTCCTATGAATTGCTTGATGGCATGTTCTGCCCTGGGAACATCAAACACAGGTATATATTCACAGACAAGCTAGGCAAAGGGCTGAAGAGCAGAAAAGAGGACCCATTCCAGAAAGTCCCAGTATAGTATCAAGAATCCATCTCACCAGTTAAAGATGGTTGAACAGACATCTTAAATCCTCGTTATACAGAAGAGCCTTTCACCCTTATAATATGAGAAAATTTTATTTGACATTCTCTAAGAGTTCTTTGTAGTTCCTTGGACTTTCTTATCTYTCTCTCTCTTTCTCTTTTTTTTTTTCTTTTTTTTTTTTTAATCTTTTATGGGAATATCTCTAATTGTATTTCATCTAGTCTTCTTATCTATCAATTATTCTTCCTGGTGAAATACTATTCTGCTTTCTTTAGTACCTTAATCTTAAAGTTTTCATGCTGGGGGATAGAATATTTTATTTCTCACTAGATTAAAAAAAAAAACAGGTTTTCATACTTGTGAAAAATGCACAGTTAAATGAACTTCTGAGTTTATTAGAACTCATAAATTTTCTCCTTTCTCTGCTAGCTCTTTAGTACAAGTGGAACACAGGCAACACTCTTTCTCAGGTACATAGCTCTGTAGTATCCCCTCCCTAGTTTTCTACTTCAGACAGCCCAGGGTGGCTTTTGAGGTATATCTAACATCTAAATCATGCTATTGTCAAATATTCCCATCTGTAAAGTGCATGACAGCACCTTAGATACTGACTTCATGTCAGGACAAGATTCAAGTGGACACTCTTCCTTCAGTGCCCTCCTGTTTCCAACATAAGAAGGAAAATTCGATGTCAAGGTTGTGAGAGGAGAGCTGTGTGCTCAGACTCCCACTGTTACTTAGAAGACCAAGAAGGTAGGACTCTCTTTTATTTAATAAAATCTTTTGGAAATTAGTTGGAGCTTTTTTCTTAATACGATCACTAAAGTACTGAAGTACAAGTGTTTCCTTCCCTCATTTTCAGTTGGGAGCACCATATGGAATCAGGCTCAGATAGAAAGAGCTAAATGAGAGTCTTTGGAGAAAAGCCATACAGCAGCTCAGCATGTTAGGAGGCTGATTAACTGTTTTGTAAAATACTCTATCCTCCTTTTCCTCTACAAGACACATATAGGAATGATGCATCTTCATCCATGATCCACATCCTGAAGGCTGTGGTTAGAGTATCCCACATTACCTCACTAACAATCAACATCAGTGTACAAAGCTCTGTGAAGGAAACCACAAGATTTGGCAGTCCTCAGGGCCTTCATATTATCTACCTGTCAGCTGAACAAACTGGGGAATACAGCACCCTTATCTCCAAGGTTTGCTGTTGAAATTCAAAAAATTATAAATTACAAACCAAAACGCGATCCTAAATAAATCCCAAACAAAATCACTGTGATTTTTCCATTTATGATTCTTAATCCTCAGTGATACTCRAAATGGGAAACAAAATAGCGAGGAGCTCTACTTCTCAGTCAGGGTTTGATTGATTTGATTTGAAACATCATTGTCTCAAAAACTAAGCAAGTAACTCAAATACTTGATGCCATTTCATTCTGCTTTAGCTAACCTGAATTATATTGCAATAGCAAAATTAAAGCACCCCCTTAATTCAGATACTTCCATACTCTTATTGCAGCCTTTCCTATTGCACCCCTGTCATTGTAATTGATGCTATTTTGACCAATATCTTTCTTTCTTAATTAAATATTGTTTCCTTGAGTGAATAATTATTTAATGTTTTTGTTTGGGGAAATGTATCATTTCGGCATAGAGCACAGAAGGGCAGCAGCTGCAGGTATTAGCGGAGCATGGCAACAGCAATACCTCTCCGCAGCTAAACATCTGTTAGAGCATTTTACAAAGAAAACAGCCTGCAGAACTGAGACAGCGAGCAAGCACACCGGCTGCACCCTCAGGCAGCATGCACTGAGATTTGGAAGGAGCGGGAGATGCTCAGCTTGCTTCGGTTTAGTTTTCCAGAAACTTAGCACAACAGCTGAAATTCAGTTCTGTTGTAAGGTTTTACACTCTACAGCCCCCGTAAGTTCCCTTATGCCTCATTTAGATTTCTCTCAATGAAACAAGACAGTACAAAACTGGAATCTATCCTGGCCATTTAACCATCCTGTGGTATGGAAAGAGCACTTATCTTCGGTCAGAGCATATTATTTGATGATACAAGCAGCAATACGATATATCCAAGCCTGTTGTTATGTCTTTATTTAAACAGAAAGCTAAGGTAACTGGGAATATTTATTTTATGGAAATAGAAAACAAGAACAGAAGGAATGAGACATTTCCAAAGTAAAGTACGTAAGAAAGAGCATCTTGTGAAAGATGGGCTTATGTTGAATAGTATCACTGCTTTTACTTAATAGCAATTTCCTGAAAAACTGTCTTTTGCTAACACAGGAGAAAATCTCTTAGGAAAGTACTTCCTTGATATTCATGCTTTCACTAAAATAGAAGGGAAATATCTTGTGTGATGAAAATACAGAGTATCAGACCTCATTGAATTTCTGGGAAGTTAAAAACATGACTACAGAGATAACCTATTGCTAAAACCCAAATGCGACCTTTTCCCACCAGAGTACATGGCAAAACGTAAATTAACACTTCACCCAGAAAGGCAGCTTTGTCTTTTAATTAAGGAAATCTTTTGGCTGGTAGTTTTAACAGCTAGATTTGTACTTCTGAAATAAATGTTCACTGAAATATCAGTCTCTCCGTTCCTCTGGAGTTTTCAACAAAAAGTAAAGTTTGTAAAAAGAGGCACCGTCTTCAGACAKAAAAAAATTCAGCTACTAGAAGATGCTTTCCCAGAAAATCCTCTCTCAGTCATGTCTGTTGGCTGCCTCATGCATAAAGCCCAACAGTACTACAGCCCTTGTTTTAAGCACTCTTGTGATTCCTGAATTTTCAAAGATAGTCACTTTCAGGGAAGAAGGGAGCTGTTACCACTGAAAATCCTCACACCTTTTATCACACCTTTTTAGTTTTGGAGTATGACTGAGGCATAACTATAAGTCATAGACTAACGCATAAAAACTGAAAGTATTTCCTCAGTTTTGCAAAATAGTCCCGCAGTAATCATTTCCAGGCTGAGTTCAGCTCTGAAAGCACAGGGAGAAAAGGGTGAGAAACAATTTAGGTGGAATGAAGCAAATATCATTTAACTGTGGAAAGGAGTGCACAGGCAATACCATTGTAATTTTTTTTAGTATATTTCAGGTCTTTCAGTACCTTTGCCTTTTGTTGCCTAACAAAGTAGAGGAGAAGACTTACATCCCCACAGAATACAATTTATTAATTGAGCCTTCTTTTTGCATAYTTACATGTGCTAGCATGCGTCTCTCCCTTGAATTTGTAATTCAGAGCAGATTGTGGGCACAGATTAGACAGCTATTGATTAAATGTTGCAACAGTCTCCTGGATCTTGAGTTATGTTTTTATCAAGGATTATAGTGCCTAATTTCAGAACTGGAATTAGAAGTAATTGCTTAGTCAGAGACTGAATGAATTTACAAGACAAATTGTTGCCGACAGTCCCATGATTGAGGCAGTGTTTTATAATTATTGACTTAATATAGCTTCTAATTTGTTTTTAAAAGATAATGGTTTAAATATGAAGAAAATGAAATTATATTTATTGAGTCCTGAACTGTTTGGGTTTTAAGATAATTTCTTCTTTTGTCTTTGGCCACCCAGTATGAACCAAGGGGGTAGTAGTTTGCTTTGTTTTTAGGGGAAAATGCCAGAATTCTTACCCTATTGCCCCATTTTTTAATTTGTGAGCTAAATTTGGCCCTGGCATAGGTAAATGCAATATCCATGGAAGTTAATAGGCATTCTGCCATTTATGGCAGAATTCCACTGACAGCTTATGCTGGTTTTCACTTGCATTTCCCCCCTGCAGCAAATTAAAATATGAGAACAGATGAAAAAATTGAGGCAAAAGATCAGGAAAAGAGCAAGTGTAGTACAAGGTGATAAAATTTGGATACAGGATTGCAATAAAATTTTGGAGGATGTGAACCTGAAATACTAGGAAAACACTGCAGTTTTGATAAGGAATTCATRGACTCACTGCTCTACTTACCTACATGACCTTTTAATTCCTGCTACAAAATCATCTTTCTACTTGCTAAGCCCCACTAGGTTCATGCTGGAATAGGAAAGTCAGGAAAAAAACTGTCTGAGTAGCATATTCAGCTCTTGTTCCCTCATTAGCCAAGCCTAYACTTAGGCCTGCTGTAGATTGATATCACACAATGGTCCAATTAAAAGGAGGGAAAAAATAGGCAGAATGTTAAACTTTTCATGTAAACATATACCTTTCCAGAGGAACACAGAAGTTCTGTTATCTACATTTTTTTCCAATTACCAGTTAATTTGCAATTTATTTTTTCCTATGAACTCTTGGAAAAAAACATCTTAGATAGAAAGAATATGCAAATAAGGTTTGGTTTTGGATGTATTTTTTCATGCATGCCAGGAAATGTGGTAAGATAATTGGTTAACCTTAAGGATTTCTTAGTGTTTGTATTTTTGAAGCACAATTTAAAACCCTCTTTAACAAAAGTAGTCCATCAGTATTAATATTCAAGAAAAGTTACAACAACTTGGAAASTTTTAGTGGTGTAGCGTGTGTTCACAGTCAGACCACCACTTCACATCGCAGGAAAGATTCCTGGTTAGTGGGAGGTATTATCATCTTGCCAGAAAAGCAACACAGAATACTACTTCAGAAAAGGAACATTTCTGCTCCTTGCTTTCCCATGGGAAAAACTGCACTGGAAGCCACCCCTCCACTAAAACACCCATGACCAAATCATGGCTCCCATCACCCACTTCAGGCTGCACTTTTTGATCATATAATTATGAATTACAAAAATAAAAGAAGTACAGAAGACTAGTTTTCTTACTACTGCAGACTGATGGCAGGACCCCAGCACCACAGTCYTTCTCCCACCCCTCCAGACAATCTGTCATGAGACCAGGATGGTCTACGACCTTTGCTCAGTTCATCTGTAACAACACGCCTCCAGACACTAGGATGTTCCTGCAAGGCAAGAAAAATACATCAAAAATAAAATGAAAACTATCTTGGCTCTATTTTGTTAGTATGGGAAGATCTTGTGTGCATTTTTTAGAAGGAAGTGCAGAATTTGACCTTGTTTTTCATATCCGAGAACAAGTCCAAAAAACTTGTTTCCTTTGTTTCATAGGATGTGATGCTATTTATGTCTGTCATCGCATATTGAATCTGTGGCAGATTTAGACCAGTGCTGACTTTATCTGAACTGAGGATTTTGCTGCTCTGTCTCAGTTGATTTAATATCTTTGATTCCACAGCTCTTTCTGAACCTGTTCAAAAAAGTAAATCTGCTAATGGCTGATCCTGGTGGAAAAAAAAAAAAAAAAAAAACACCTCCCGGATCTTGCTCACTCCTAGAGGTATCTTCTAATTTATTTTACCAACCAGAGGACACTGTGTTGTCTTGAATTTTAGTAAGTGTAGGTGAAATTGCACGATATATAGTCCCATGATGTATTATTTTTGGATTTTTCCCAAAGGAAAGGAAGAAGAGTTAGTAGAGAAACAAAGTTATTTTTTCTTTCAGGATATAAATAAAAATTTCTTTCCACTGCCACTAGGCTTATAAAAAATATTTTGCAAAAGAAAGCTTAGCCAAAATAGCATACAAGAGACTGTCTAACAATGACATCTAATTAACTCCTACCCTTAAATAGAGGTGCAAAATCTCTCACAGTCCATTTTGTTTCAGTAAAACTTCTCTGAAAATGAACCCCAAAAACTTAATTCACAGAAAAGTGAAGGTGTAGCTGATTTTGTGACCTATTTGTCCCTGATAAACTAAAAGTACCAAGCATGTGTTATTTCATTTTTGTAAACAACCAAGCTCAGCCAAGCTCCATGCTCTCCACCCAGGGTGGATCTCTCTGGAAGCAGCTGAGAACGTGCTGTATATTACAGGATAATGCTATATTATTACAATACTTGCTATATATGGCCAGACAAATCAAATTACAAATSTACTCATCCCTACCACATTTTCTAGTGAACCATGTAACCAATTCCGTATATATCTGAGATTTGAAAGAAAAAAAATGGACAATGTGGGGTACAGTAGAGTGCCCCTTTCTGAGTACATACTGAGACAAATTTTCAACAGGTTCAGATCTCTTTAACGAGATATTTCCTCTCCTTCCAGACAACATCAGGCATATCTGGATATCAGATCTATGCTAGAGCTGAAGCATAAGCACCTATCTATCTAGGGCTTCTTTCCTTTTTTTTTTTTTTTTTTTTTTTTTTGTTATATTTTTGCCAAATATCAAATAAGATAGGCAGATTCAATAATGTGTATAACAGCATGTTCCTCTGAATTTTCTATTCAGTCTGTATAGAATACTAAAACTGAAGAGTAAAATGAAGCTTGGGCTTCATTGCATTAGGCACTGGATACATTTGTGAAAGAAATTTGATTAGATCGTGCCCAGGGCAAAATGTGAAGAAGTGTGAGGCAGCACAGCACTCCTGTGTAATTTTGGTTCTCAAAATGTAAGCAGTATCAGGGAATGTGCATTTCAAACACATTTTCCATTCCCGGTAAAATGACCTTCTTGATACTGAACAAGAGCTAGACAGGAAATGCACAGGAAATGATCTATGTTCATACCCATAGCTACTTTTAAATTCCACAAGCAAAATCTCACTGACCTACTCACTGAATCACAGCATTTCACAAGTACCATCTGCTAAAGTATGGCAGTCTTCGCTTTTTTTTTGATTTAGACATCTCAAATGTGAATTTCCCATGTTCCCAGTGAAATACTGCAGAAGGAGACCCATTATCTCATTCAGTCAGATTAAGTGCTATTGTCACATGCAATATATTATTTGCTCACTCTAGTTGCTTTCAGAATAGATGTTTCAGGCTTTCATTTTATTTTATTTTATTTTATTTTATTTTATTTTATTTATTTTTTTTTATTTTTATTTTTATTTTATTTTATTTTATTTTATTTTATTTTATTTTATTTTATTTTATTTTATTTTATATATTTTAAAGTGAGGTGAGTCTGCATATGGTTATTCTCTAGTTCTGTCAAATTTCTGATCTGGTTTGCCATCTCTTCTATTACACAGTTTCATTTGCCATAAGCTGAATTGGTAGTACTTTCACTTAAAACCTTAAATACAGAGCATGTTCTTACTCACCTTTTTTTTTTTTTTTCTCTCTCTTAGCAGCAATGAGATTTAAATGATTCTGACAAATTGGTGCAGGACAGCTGCCTCTTCCTGAAAATTAAACTGGCATTCTTCTTTCAAATATTGCTTTTCCAAATGTTTCTCCATTTGATCTCTTTAAAAGAATTCTTTACACTTTCCTAATATATGATGTCAGCTAGTCTTGAGATCTATTTACTTTGTTCCTATGTGCTTTGAAAATTTTTCAGGTCTGGTGACCAGTCCTCAGGGATGTCTCCTGAACTTATTGAACCTGTGAAAATATCTGTCAAAACTTCTCCTATTTCTGTTTCCACTCTCAGTTATATTTTCTCTGGACAGAATGCCTTGTCATAGTTACAGGTTTATAACTCTCATAAGTGTTTCTGCCGTTGCCCACACAATTCTTTTACCCCAGAAGAAACCCCAGTGTATGACTGGGGCAAATATTCACTACTGTCCCTTGTAAGACCAGGTACAAAATGATTCTGCTATGGTTTTGCCACTCCTATCATGCCATTCTCTGTGAGAAATAGAGTAGGATTCCTTAAAAGTGTCAATTTTTATTGACACTTCTGATTTATTTGAGACTTCTTATCACCCTAAGGACTCCTTGAAACTTCTGTCCTTTTTTGAATCTGTCCTTTTTYGAATCACTTCTTCCATAGTATGCTGGACATAGATGCACCCACCATAGATTATGCACAAAAACTTCTATAGCATCCCCCTGTGCTGTCCACCTGCAGATGCCAACCACAGAGACCCAAGTTCATCAGTAACATCATATCAGACTGTCCCTGAATCTGCTTGGGCACTCGCATAGCACACGCAGCAGCAGTGTGGCATTTGGGGATGACATGGCATCACTCTTGCTCAAGGACGCCTCTGCTTTACAGGAGAAGCACACAGCTCTCCATACACTCGCAGCAGGCTGCAAGGGCTTTGTACAGAGCATCATTGCTATGGTACCCATGAGCAATCAACATTTGTGCAATCTTCTTCCTCTTTCCCATTCTTAAATAAGCTGTTGGGATTCCTTCTCCCCTAGGCTGTCACAGGGATCACTAAGGATTCCATTTCCTCCAATACTGGGGACTTTTACCAGTATCAAGCATGCTTGGAGATGTTTTCTGGGGATACAGGTTGCCATGCAATGAGGTTATCCTAGATATCTCCACATGGAACTCGTGTAGCCTTGGAATACTGGTGAGCAACACCAAAGAACAGTCCATTCTGCAAGTATCAGTGTGCACTGAGGAGTAAGGGAATAMGAACCTTCTTAGCATTCAGCAGGAAAGCATCTACCCATCAGCCATGTGGCTGCAACAGATGGTTTGGCAGAAGATCCTGGAATCAGTGTTGGACTAACTGCCYTGCAGTAAGTAAATGAGAGACTATTAACCTGAGGACATACTTGGGATGATAATAAAGGGCATCATTTCCCTAGAGAGTTTCAGAGCAAGGACCTCTTCTCTGATTAATGCTGAAGTAGAGCTCAAGTATCTGCAGTCCATTGACCAGCCACCAACTGCAGCCTCTAACCTTCATCTTGAGGTACCTGCCTTTGCCTGCTAAAGACAAGGACTAATGTAAATATTGCTCATAGGAGCTTACCAGGGACAAACCCACAAGAAGACAAATGCCCCCACTGCAGTTCTTTTTTGCACAGTTTTAATTTAACTTTATCTGTTGCTAAGCTTACAAGAAGAGCATCATTTGTAATTAAATTAAATTTCTTCCATGATACTCCAGTTAGGAATATATGCTTGACTGTGACAGATTGCAGAAATGTAAGTAAGAATGGTGAAACATGAGTTATTGGAGTTTTTTCATGTTTGCCAACTTACTTCCACAGTTGTCAGATAATGCAATACACCCTAAAAAATTAACACGCCCTCAAAACTGAGGTGGATTTTTAGGACTGTAATTCCAGCATCTTAGACGACCTCCTAAATTAATCAAGTTAGAAGTTGAGTGTGTTTTACTCACTCTTCTTTTCAGCCTTACTTGTAATCATCTCGTAAAAACCTTTATCTCTAAAAAAAGCTAAAAAAATCTCTAAAAAAATCTGTGCTATGGCCCTTTGAATATTATTGATTTTATTCTCTAATTGCTTTCCTATTACTTTGACTACAGCAAATAGCAAGTTGTCTACTCCATACTTATATGGGTGATACTACTTACCAACTCTACATGATGACATACCATTAACCTTTTTCCTAATCTTTCAGAATACCTGCAATATCCTGCAGTATGTTAAYGAGCAACCTTCCAGATCCATTCTTCCAGTAATTTCAAAAGCAAATTATCTAGKCTTACATGTACACAAATAACTTAAAATATTTCATATATTTAACTTATATGCATATTTAAACACAGCTTCTTCTGATTTCTTTGGAGATGGAAATATCTATATGATACAAATCAACAAATCTACTTCTCTGGGTTATTTTATCACTTGGTGATCTGTAACATAGTCCTAGTCAGAAAAAATACCTTCCAATGTGTTCTTTATCTCAGCATGTCTATTTCCTGTCTCCAATTCCAATTTGGTTCGTACTGAAGTCAGATTAGTGCARGTCGATGTGTCTCTCTGATTTTATCCCTATCTGAAAACATATGTGCTGGGGATAAAATTCTGATTCAAAATCATGTTTACTTTCACCCATCCTGCCTGTAGTCAGATATAACCAATTTTATTACTGCTAATAATACAAAACCAATAAATATAGAAAATATTTTTGCTACATTGCACTCATCTGAGAATCAGTGCAGTATCCAGTATCTTCTACATTAATATATACATTTCTGTGTTATTATGCTTAAAAATGCTATTAATTTACAAAGTTTATCAATTTCAGACAGTTTTTAACCGCCAAAAAAAAAAACAGGCAAGAAATCAAATAGATGCTCTCCCTCCCACCTATCTCCCTAGTCTAGCAATCCTTCTCACMAAGACTGGAAAACCTGCAGACTGCATTTAATTTCTGGCTGTAACTACATTTTAAGCAAATATACATCTGTCAAACACTTTCCTGATCCTGTCAAAATAAGTGTTTTATGAGATTTCAGAGTAGAATTTCTAATAAATTTATTTGTAAAGGAAAAGATGGACAGGTTAAAGGGTTGATTTTCCCAGTCTAGCAAGTGGCTTAATATTTAGACCTTTGTTAAGTAAGTTAGTGTGAAGTGAGTGTAAAATGTCACCAGCAAGAAATCATCAACTACTGTGCAAGGAGTAACAAGCTGTTGAGGGAAAAATATATAAGGCAACACTGACAGCTGGTTCTGTCACTCTATCAACTGGAAGTATCTTGCAAATATATTACCCTGATTCCTGAGGACTACAAGAATTTTTCCCTGACAGTGATTTTGAAAAGCAAAACTCAAACAACCTTGTAGTACAGAGCTACTTCCAAATATTTTCACTTGAAAATACAATAGTTTTATAGACATCTTTAACCTGTGCATTTTTTTAAGTTGAGAGAAAGAGACTTGTAGATGAGCAGTATCTTCACACAAGTTTTTATCCTTTTTCTTAGTTTTAAAGTAGACAGCTGAACTAAAGAAGAAATTTAAACTCCTCAGCCTTGTATTCCAGCGGCACTGCCTGTTCCGTAGCCAAGTCTTTATCAAACCATTACAGAGACTTTCAATTACATTTTCTAAATGGAGATTTCATTAGGTTGATAGAAGTGGCTGGTATGTTTTAAGGACACATGACACCATGGGTATATATACATACAGCAAGTACATGCCTCTGGCTCTGCATAGGCGTATCTTGTTGATATGGGTATGATGTTGAAGAATTACATCATGTTTGGCTCTTTCTATATTTTCTACTTTACTGAGGAAAATTTTCCTCTCTACTTCTCTTTCTCTTGACTGCTGACCATTGTCAGAAAGAGGACACTGGGTCCTCCAGTCTACCTCATTTCATCTGTTCTTCTGTCCTTATATTTTGTTCTGTGTTTCTACCAAATATTTAAGCTCATTTATTTTTGCAATATCCTGAGTAACTCTGACTTTTGCTTGAGAATCTAGTAAACTACCATTTCCAGGTAATATTGCCCCTTTATCTGACCTCATTTTCACCTCAGTTTCATTTTAAATGGAATAAATCTGAGGGCATGCTTCTGGTTCACATCAACAGGTATCTAAAGAAAATTGAGTTCTTTTGGTGTATCTGTTTTTGACATAGCTGTGGGTAACTTCTGAGCAATCTGCACTTCAGTATAAAATATTAATTTTCCTGAGCACTTAGTGAATTTCTGACTGAAGAGCCATGGAAAGAAGCCACACRTTGGTTAGAAAGCTCTTGGTTCAGGGGAGGAGGGTGAATGATAATACAACCAAATTTCCATATCCRGCTGCTGCTTTGGAAGGCGAGAAGCATGTTCCTGTCTCAGGAATGTGCAGGTAATAACATATATTATGATTGCTAAAGAGGTGAATGCGCTTAGAAAATGGAACTTTAATGGTACTTGCTGGAATGGAGAGGAAACACAATATTTCAGCTTGAGTTTCTTTTTATGGGGCCTTTTTTTTTTTTTCCTGGCTCCAGAGAGCCCTGGTAGAAGAATGGCCCTCAGACAGCCCCATCGGTCCTTTTCACAGCCCACACTTCCCACAGGACTCTGCTGAATGGCTTGAAACAGGGCAGGGAGCAGAGATATGGTGTAGAGTTTATTGATGGCATATAAAAATTGCTGGGCTTCTTGCTACTCTTGTACAGGTTGCTCTGGTGCTATTGCAACCTCTGATAGCATTGCGTTAGGTCAGCCAGGTGACAAACAGCCTGATTGCCACCTCTCTCTTGTATAGTGGGATTATGCCTTTTTTTAACTTTTCTTCTTTTGAGACCAAATGATTACCAGAATTTCATGGTGCCTAGTGTTGTATGAACAGATGAAAAATTATCTCAGTAGTTGTTACCAATAATCATAGGAGAAATACAGATATTTCAAGAGCATTTTTAATTTAATCTYGAAATAGGCAGGATTAGTCATCCTGTAAAATGTTGCTTTCTCTCACCATGCCATGAGACATTCTGCTGAAGATCTACAGGAGGCYATAACTAAAGATACATTTCCAGAGGCAAAATGAATAAAATCAATGCTAAAAATAAGATATAATGTTAGAGTAGTATGCAAACAACTTATATACTCTTTATGTCCAGATTTTGCCAGTGCTGCTCAGCTATGTAAAGAACAGTCTCTGCAGTTACTACTTTGGCTCCCTACAGTACTCCAAATGAAAATTAGCCTTTAAAAAATTCTCTTTCATTTCCAAACATACATTTCCATTTTACAATGTATTCTGAGATGTGTAGTTCCCAGTAATGTTTTCCTTGCTTCAGTTCATTTCAGATAAATCATAAATACCATAAATACCTTGTTTTACATTAAAGCACTGTGAAAACTGGTTAACATATCCGTTAACATAACAATATTAAATGGCTATTGCGTATTTGCTATGATTCTACAAATAGTTTCAAAACCTTCTTACTCTGGTGGTAACCACAGCCATAGTAATGGCAATCATCAAATACAGACTGCATTGCTTCAGAAATTTTCTGCACATGTTTTATTGTTGCCATCTGACAAGTTGTTTAACTTGAGGGAATCTGCAGATGAAATAACTTTGCCAGACACATCTATAATGAGAAGCTGGCATACTGTGGCAAACACTTCTGTTAAACTGGGTGAGATACTGAAGGAGTACAATGGAGTTGCATTAATGTACAGCATCAGAGGATGTTTTATATCTTTTGTAAATATTAAGCATACGTGTATTATCAGGGAAGTGTTTGTTACACATACTGCGTTCTGACTTTAGGAACTCTTCACATTTTTTTACCTTTTCTCTATCTCTCTTCCACTATTATAAAATGTGCTGAACTGTTCAAGGCTATTATGAATTAAAACTGAACCAAAAAACAGTAATACATCTGTCAGTAGAGATTGTTTTGATGGAAAAATTTCATCTATTTTAAAATGCATGCGTTCTAAAATACCCTTTCATAGTGGAATAGCACTTTGAAGTATAAACAATGGCACAACACAGCTTCCAGTAGAGGCCTGTTATTGGAGGAAAAAGCAGAGAAAATGAAAATATTTTTATTACTGAGTTTGGTTCTGCTTAGATCAGGCCATATTTTCACTAGGGTAATAGTCGCTAGGTAATTTTCACTAATTTCACTAATTTTCACTAGGGTAGTTTATTATAGTAAACACAAGTTAGGACTTCCTGTCCTACATGAATAACATTTATGAATATTAACCAAAAAAATGATGTTTCTCAAATAGATTTGAAAGACTATCATGAAAAGTTAAAAGCACAAAGCAGATTTAGGGATCCTGAAACTAAATGAGGCATCTCACAACACGTGCCTGACCTGGTTTTCGCATCTCTGCTGGCAGCACAAGAAACCAGGGTCTGAGACATTTAGAAGGGGAGTGGTCTGAAACACATTATTCAAATTCAGATGTAGGTGCTAAATCAGGTACCTACAAATACTTTTACATATGGCCTACTTTTTGGCAGCTTTGCAAAAACAGCTCTTTAATTTATTTGTTACGTGTCTAATTTTTATGCTACTTCTGTCTGTTAGTTCCAATTCACACAAAAAGAGGTTCCAAGTTTCAGTCTCTTATATCATCAAACTATCAGGGGTAGATGACCCCTGAGAGTAGGGTAGRATATAGAAAACATCATGAAATCCAGAATGTTTCAGAAGTGACCCCATGTAGTTAAGCTTATCATATACATATACATATGGTGAAACGAAATTTCTACTTTATAAGAAATGTTTCAGAAATACATTGTTTGGGAGATGGATTTGATAAGATAACATTATTATTGCACTCTCTTCCTGCTCAGTAGACCTGTTTACCATTGCAAACATTTCTTTAGCCACTGAAAGCTATTTTCCTTTTTTATTTGCAGTACAAAAGAATAGTTCTGTAGTTTTCCTGAGCTGTATGAATAGGTTGAGTCATCTATGCCTCTGATAAAGAATGAAGGTAATACATGAAGTAGCAGCATACTGAATAGAAATTCCTGCCAGCTATGAATGATGTATGTTCTCTTCTAGAAGAAAAATATGAAGCTATTATAGAGCAGAGACTTAATATTAAGAAAGTTCACATATTTTTCTAAAGGCATCTTTTTGTCTTCTTTCATAATTATCAATAAAGCTATTCATTCTTTTCCCCCAGAAAAAATATTACATGTCATTATGGATAATACATAATTTTCATAACTCTCATGTAATCTTGGAAAAATATTATTCAAAGCAAAATAAAATAATTTCTCTTCCTTTTCAGTAGAAAGTGGATAATATCACAAAATCATAGTTATATGTGGATCATCAGCGGAGTAATTTTCAACAATAAAAAGTTTTTATCTATCAGGTAGTATAAAATAGTCAGGAAAAAGGACTACAGCATCCAAAGTCTCAGAACCTAGCTCTCATATTTCATCACATAATATTTAAAAACACTTTAGAATCTGAGAATCTTAGATATCAATACAAATAAAGACTCATCTTTTACTTTGGACCTCTTCTACTCTCTCTCCTTGTGACAATAAATAATTTAAAAATCAATTAAAATATCTGAAGCTGACACGTGCAATAGTGAGGATAATTTACAAAAATGATCTGATCTTTGTGCTTCAAACTATAAATCACTAATGTTTTCTGATGCACAAAGTGTGGGGATTAATATTAGGAAGAAATAAATAGTATCAAACAGGCTATTCTAGAGCCCATACAGTTATAGTGTAGAAAGGAGGGGATTAGAATAGTCATTATAGGCAGCCTAGTTCTTAGAAAAGCTATCTTTGCTCTTAGTCACCCTTAGCAAGCCCTTTTCCTTTTGTAAACATACATTTTCTGCTTCTAAGTAGTAGATCCATTATACTTGTGTAAACCATTCACTATCTATGTTTATGATATAGCAACAGGCCTTTGGAAACCACATTTTTAAGGCTAACCTTACTGGCAGCAAACTGCCCTAAACATGACTCATATGATACTGCCCATAGGACAAAAAATCCTTTTATAAAATAAACATTTCTGAATTAGATGCTCTACTTGTATCAATAGGGAAAGTAGAGCTAATCCATTCCAATTATGAAATGAAGTTTCAAGCATCAAAAGAGAGGAGGAAGCTCTTCTGTAAGTCTGGGCAACATTTAAGGCCTTGCTCTCTGTTGTCTCAACAGTGCTAACGAGCCCCATAGGACAGTTAAGATTCTCTTGCAGCACAAAGAGCAAGAAAAGGTAGTGAGTTATCTATTTTGTCTGTACAATCTTCCTGTCAGGTCACAAAATTACTGTGCCGTTCATGATAAGGGCATTAGCACAATTTTGAACAAAAATTGTATAATGCCTCGGACTGTAGTAGATCTAATCTGGTCAGAAATATTCTCTCTCTGAGTGTCTTGACACCAGAGTGTTGGGGACTCATTTTCTGCAAAAAATAAATCTTAACAGCCTCACAAGCTCAGCCTCTCTGGTACTTCAAGGTCAAAATGTCTAGGTCATCTTCTGCTAGCATAGCTTGGCACCATTCTGCAAGGCACATGGCAATGGCAGCAGGAGTGAATCAGGGCTGTAGTTTGGGAAATAGCATAGGGTAAGCACAGCATTAACATTCACAGCAAACGACAGTGGGCAAGACGGCTTTTGTCTGATATAATAAACTTACTGCGGAGACTGTGCCTCATCCCTTAGGAGCACATCAATCCAGTGCATCAATCCTAGCTTCTGCTATCACAGGCTGACATGTCATATATTCCTTTTCATGGTCTCCATTTTATATGGAATTATTAATGGCTACTCCTATCAGCAGGCAGCTCCACAGCCTCACTATGATGGTGAGAAAATTGTTTCTTGCATCCAGTCTCAATTTATTCAGGACTAGTTTATAACCATTTCCTCCCAAGCCAATAGTGTACTTTAGCTTAACTAGATTTTTTCCTTTCCTGATGTTTATCCTCCTGATATATTTACACAGGACAGACATATCCCCTGTTAGCCTTTGCTGAGCAAGGCAAACTCCAGCATCTACTCGTGGGATTAACTGGATCATTTTCCGTCCAGTCCAGCACTTAGTCTTCTCAAATATATGTCTATTTGCTGTTCTGCATTTGCTGTTCTTCAAGTACTTTACCATTACTGGGTTGACATAGCCAAATCTGTCTATTTAATGATCCACATCTGATTATATTTTTTTCGAGTTCTTCCATCRTAAGGATATTCTATGGTGAAAAGGAACTTGTTTGGATAAAATCAGTGCACAGTACAGAGCCTCACACACCAGAAGCTCATGTCCTTACATAGGATATCCCCTGGAAAGGTAAAACCCCAGAGTCTTTGGATATGAGTTTAGCCATCTTCAAGTTCCCTTTTTACCTACTCTGTATTATATGTATTCTCATCAGTCTGATGAAAAGCAAAAATGGATCTTTATGTCTCAATAATAAGTTATTTTGGATTAAAGAACAGGGACCTTTGCTACACATAAATGAAAGCTTCAAATTCAGCCTGTTATTTTGAACTCTCTTACAGGAAGTGATTTCGGAAAATTACAATAACGAGGAGTTATTGCTTACCAGGGGGTCCCAGGAAGAGACTAATCCTGCTATTCTTATCACACATTTGCTACAGAGAGGTTGGTTGGCAGAGAGTGAAGCAGCTATGCAGATCCGGCTGTTAGAGTAACTGCACTGCTATATTATAACTAGCTATAACTGCTATAACTAGCACATGTTTCATAAGACGTCCAGGTAATAGTCAGCCTTCTGCATTTAGGTTTTTTTTTTTTTCTGACAGAATATATAGACAGGTAAGATAACACAATATTGACATCACATCTACAAAACTAAACTTTGGATGTGGAGTTGATGCTGTTGCCCTGTTGGACACGGAAAAGTATCAGCTCAGAGCATGTTCCCTTAAAACTCAAAGTCCAAAGTGCATGAAAAATACAATTTGAGCACTTTTTTTTTGCATGTCACCTTGTTATTAGTGAAGAATTGTAAAGCCAGGAGGGGCTGTAAGTATGCTATAAAGCACTCATTCAGCACATGTATCAGCAAAAGATATTTTTAGTTTTTTGGCGGAAATGAAGTCTTTTTGAAAGCAGTACCACCAAAAACAGCTGTCTTCATACTCAAGGAAAAAGAAATTACGATTTATTGTGTCTTTGTATTGGAGTGCTTAAAGGAATTCAAAAGCAGATTTAGTGGTTCCACTGAAGGAGAAGCCAGGTCTAATAAAATTGAACAAATATGGGGGCTGTAAGTACTGCTAAGAAAGCTGTCATATAAAAATATGGGTCAGACGGGTCTCCCTTGTTGTACACCCAATTTTAACAAGCCCAGATTTTTATTATTGTTATTTTAAAAACTCCAGCTGCACTTTGTTTTCAGGCAAAGTAGCAGAGAAGCAGCAGAGGCAGGTACGGCTGAGGCCTCCGACCTTTCAAATCTTGCCTCTGATGTGTTTCCTCCTCCCTGTACATTTACAGAGATTAATATCTCCTGAATCTGCTGGAAGCTCCCTTGCTTAGTCCAAGCAAGTCAGAAAGGCCGATATTGACCTTCAAAGAGGCCGATAGTGGACAAAGTCCGGACCTTGGCTCTGGAGATCAAAGCCTTGCATTAGATAGGGGTGATGGCTCACAGTGCAAACACTACGAGCAGTGCTCATCTGGCTGCTGTTCTCCGCCAGCCAAGCAAAACACTATTGGCAAATTACAAAACAGATGAACATGTTCCCAATTTCTGGTACATGAAAGGAGACCTGCCTTACCCAGCTACATCTGTTTCTTTGATTTAACTCCATGTTCGTTCCTGTTAACCTTGGATGAGAGGTTTGGCAGAGTGCAGTCTGCTCTACTGAAAAGAAAATGGCTTCCTTGTGAAATAAGCTCCTTTATTAGACTTTGATGTGAATATATTTAGCAAACTATTTTATTAACTCCTCCTCCTGGACAGAGCACAAACCTTAAGTCAAAGGACATGGTTCTTTACAAATAAATCGAAGAGACAATCTGACCTCTCTCTCTAGTCACACTGGATGCTCTTATAGCAGAAATCTGATTGTTCAAATGGGGTTGCAGAGAAGGTAATTACCTTCTCTGAAAAACAGAAACTATTGGCTTAGAGCAGAAAAACGTAGCTAAAAGCAGAATTAGCACATGATTTTTACAGAAGGATTGTAACAACCGTAAGAGATGCTCATAAGCTTTGCATCTATGCTATGACCATGAACTAGAGCTTGCCAGCCATGCAGCTAGTGACTAAAAGCCTGCAGCACTTCTCACAATACTTTGGTGGTAAATGGGCCAACATTGAAGACTATGTAATCCATGAACGGCTGTGTGAGTTTCAAATTTCAGTGAGAGTTTGGAGAACGACTATTTGTACCCAGGCTTTATTGCTAAAAAATACTTACCATAGAATATGCAAGACAGAGTAGGGGGGAGTGTTTCACAGGTAAAAAAAAGTCCATCAATTTTCTGTTAGTAAAGATTCAACTCAAAAGGTTCTGAGAGGGGCTGGCACCATGAGCTAACCTGCCTGAAATGTACTGGAACTGTAAGAAAATAAAAATTATCATGAAGGTGCAGACAAACATTCACATTGATTCAGTTAAACAAGAGTATTGTCCCTTCTGTACACTGAGAAACTTAGAATCCCACAAATATGTCTATAAATACGATGTGGGTCAGGGAGCTCATTTCAAAATACTTTATTGCTTGAGGAACCATCCAGTGAGAAAGAAGAGCAAACAAACTGCACATAGCAAGCCCCTGACCTTGTGGACAGTGTAAGACATGCAAATGATTAAAGTTTTCAGAAGAGAATTTCAATGACACACTGACCCTCAGCAAGAGTTCTGCTCGACTCCATAACTCCAGAGTTTCCTCAAAATACAACACTAATACCCAAGGAAGAGTCTGGGTAAGAGTCTATGCAGATTCAATGTGTGCAAGAAAAAGAACAGTCAACTTGTAAAAACAGGAGCTGATAACATATAAAATGTAGGCTTGAAACATCCTTTCCTTAATATCTTAATAACCTTAGTCATCCTTTAGTTTTATTAGCTGAGAACATTTCTCTGTGACCATCCTATCTATACTGAGTCACTGCTGCCAAAACACTGCCATGCYCTCAGAGTTGCACACATCCTTTTAAATTAATTATTCCTTGAATTCATGTATCATGTCCCTTCCTCCCTCTTTTGCCACCATGGATCAAACACTCGCATTCCATTATTCTTTTATACTTTTTAAGTCCAGAGACTTTCTACTTCTTTCTCATTTCAGAGAAAAAATTATTTCCTTCTCCCACTGGCAATGTCACTTTTTCTCCTTCTTAATACACTTAAAACAGTCTTTGGTTTATTCTTCTGGTAAAACACAGGTTTTCTGAGACACTGTTTCAGCTTCTCTGTGCATCCTACCATTTAAAGATAACATATAGATTTACACCACAGGACTAGTAAATAAGGTAAAATAATAGGTCTAATAGAAAGTCTTACCTTTCTTTCTGTTTTCATAAGCCATGGGGTACTCTGAAKTGTTAAATATGCTGATCTTCTTTCCTCTTTTTGTTTTTATTTTAATTGTTCAAGTTCACTCCTGAAAAGAAATTTGAGATAAACCATAAAAATGAAGAAATTATTTCCTTAAAAATATTATCTTGTTAGCTCACCATTGGAACTAACTTTACCATCCACAAAAAAATCATGTTCATGGTCTAAACAAATAACACAGCAAATGTTTTCAGTCTAACATTAGAATCATATTTTTCCGAGTACCTACCCACAGATACTCTCCATCTTGACATAATGGGATGGCTTTTCTTTCCTCCATTATCGTGTATAGCAAATAGCAAATATTGACAGTCAAAATCTGGGTCTCTGCAGTTGCACTATGGAAAGATGTCAGTGAGGATGTCTTGMAAATTATGTCTTCATCAAAAAGATACAGTGGTTTATGCATTTTCTAGGATGCTGTCCCACTGAAATAAAGAAAATGATTTWAAAAAAAAAAGAGCAAGTATCAAAAAAGTGGAGATCATTGTTTACAATAACTACTCTCCCTCCAAATTTTGCTTAGAGAACATTTTCTCTAAAACACTATTCCATTTTTCTCCTTGCTTTTCTCTCTAGTTGCTTTTGCCCTTCTCACACACACATTTCCACCAAACAAAAAAGCTCCAGACTGCCTTTGCATTAAATTTCCTGCAGATGCTCTTTGACCTAATCTCTGCCCAATCTTGCGTGGTCCATTTCTGAAAATCTGTTTTATTGTTTCAGCTACCAGAAGCTCTGATTTTTTTTTTTCATTTATCCTGAGTGAARGGCAGTTGCCTCAAGGCACATCCACTGTGCTGATGTCAGGCAGTGATGAAGACATCAGTGCCGAGATGCAAAAGTTTCAGCAAACAGCTGAAACTTTTGACCAACTATTGTTGTCAAAACAGCTGATGTGACAGGGTATTCCCTATTTCCACTTAAGTTGATTTTTCAATTTCTCATTCTTTTCTTAATTCAAAGTGTTTTCTTATTTAGTTTTGCAAGTCTGCTCTTCTGTATTTCCCTCACAGACAGGGACTGGGAGGGGAGGCTATACCAGTGAGACCAGTTGCTATTTCAGCATTAAGTAATGGAGCAAATGGATGCTGGTCCAGTTCACCAAGTTTCTTTTTCAGTGATAGTTTTAGTCATATTTTTGTTTAGGGTTAAATCCTCCTCCCAGKGGTCAAATTATTGAGTAAGTTGTAATTTCTAGCAGTAGAAGAAAAATTTCACTTCTGATTTCACTTCATTTCTTTTTAGTTCATGCAYGCCAGCTGCTCTCTCTGTAGGCATTGAAGTGAATCTGAAACTTATCATCTTTCTATTTCTCCAGCTAAATATTTCCCGCAACTGAAGCGAATATGTCTGTTGTGACTATCAATGCATGAGAAATAGTCTTCAAAGTACAGGAAAATTTTAAAAGGGAGAACTTCTTAGGTTTGATTCCCACACCTCAATGTTGTTAGAAGCATCACATCCTTTTTTATCCCAATATGAAACATCTGGTAAATTCTTCAGAGTAGGGACTAAGTATAGTAGTTTTTACTGATTTCTTTTCTTACAGAAATGGAGAACTGAGGTACAAAGCTGAGTGAAAAGTTGCAGGAAATTTGCAGACAGTCTAAGAACTGAATCTAGATCTTGGAGTCCTTTTCCAGTTCCTTGAAAACAAGCTTCCATGATTCATGCATGGAAAAATGTTCTTGGTATTCAGTTCTCTCTTACACAACTAAAATGGCAATAATGACCTCATTTAATGATGGCATTACCTGCACTTAAGTTGCAAAGAATGTTTTTATTAAGAGAAAATGTATCTTAGCAATCTCCCAAGCGCTTTCCAGGGGAAAACTTGCTTTGTAGTTTCTTCCAGTGCAAAACGTTCCAGTGTTCCATTCTGATTGACTGGATCAGGATTTATCAAGAGCAGCTCCAGACTGTGTGCGTAGGAGGGTTCCTCTGTGTCGCCTAGGCTTTGCTCTGTGTTGGATGGAGCCTCTGCGTGCCATGGACCGAGGGATGTCAGACACTTGGTAGCGCAGACAGTCCTCACCCTGAGGCCCCTCTTAGTGGAGCAGCCTCTGTCAGCTCACCAACTAGAAACCTGTATTTTCAGAGCTGGTAATGAGTCATGCATGAAGTTGGCTGACAACCTATGCTGTCTCTATGTATGCAGCCATGGATCGTTACACAGCAATAAAATACAGTATCTTGTTCAAAACCTGTCTGATTTTATTTGGATCCCCACTGACTTCGCTGGCACTGAGCCATAGCTAGTGTTTACTGACCTTTCAGAGCAGCAATGCTGACTGCAGAAACAAAAATAGATTCTTTTCAAGTTTGTGTGCCGATGCTAAAGCTGTAGGGTGCACACCCGACTGCGTACACATTGGCCTTTCAGACCCATCTTTAGGTCATCAAAAAGAATCAGGAAGACCAACCCGTGCTGTGTTTGCTGGCAAGGGTGCCTTGGTGGGAACGGGCAGCCCATCCCAAACATCTGTGTGCTGATACTGTGCTGTTTGCTCCCACGGTGCCAGGCATAGATTCTGCTTGGCTTTCTAACGACACCAAGGCAGAGATGATCCCCAGTGCTCCCTGCAGTCCTTGGCCCCAGATGCCCAGCAGAAGGTTATGCRGTCCCTCCTGTGCCTTCTGGGACCATGCACCTGGGCATGCAGGAGGAAGACCCTCACCAGGCTTGGGGATCTACACTGTGCCCAGGATGTAGATGTGGATGCAGAAAGCACCCCAGGACACACGAGCTTCATGGTGCAATGTATCTTCCCCAGGTGTGCTCGAGCACATGTTTTTGTCTCAATAGAAGCAAATCAAAATCAAAAATGCATGTTTGCTGAGTCACTAGGCTGTAACATTGACTGCGTGTAGAAAAAATGTAGAACCCAGTTAACCAAGTCCCATGACAAGCCGTAATTTGGTCTTTCTAATGAGCAGCCCTGAAATTTGCTTTTTCTTCCTCCAAATTGGAGAGGGGAAGGCTTTGTGTGGGCCCGCAGGGGAGAGAGGGCTCTCTGGCTGCACCAAGGGTCTTGCTATGTTGTCTTAGATGAGACGTGCAGTAGTGGAGGAACTTAGCTCAATGTACTCAGACCACCATTAATTTTCTTGTAATCACACTGTGGTGTGATTTTTATTTACTCCAGTTTTCAAAGTGAGCATTTTTTTAAGTACTAGCAAGATTTTTGCCTGACTGTGGTGTGCCTGAATGCCGGAGGGGCTTGCCAATAGACTCCTCAGCAACACACGGTCAATATTCAACCGCAGCCAGCACAGATGCAGAGCGAGAATTAACTAAAAGAAAATAAAGCAAGCCCTTCACTTTGATGTGAGAATACAGCCATTGCCTCAGGAGTTTATGATATTTGCTGCATTGCAGACAAGGCATTGCATTATCTGGGCCACTTGGCTGGTTTGTGTTTAAAAGGTCAGGCTCACAGAGGATTAACAGAGAGATTGTTCCGTGATGGATTATCTCTGTGCATAATGGTAAAGAAATATCATTTATTGCAACACCTACTAACACTATATTTGGAAGGGTGCCTCTGACCACATGCAGTTAGGGTTAGTACAGCATTGTCCTTCCAGACTTGTAAAAATCTACATGAGCTTTTGTCCCAGACAGCAGATGCCTTTTCTGACGTGCTTGCGTACTTGCAGTCTCAGCAAAAGYTCCAAAACTGTCACAGTATTCACACTATGCTCCAAAAGCAATTTTACCATTCAGAAATCAACAGTCTGAGGAAGCTTCAACTTCCCCTCTATGAGATTTGGTTACCTCACTGTATCCCCCACCCCATGACACTTCTCATGAGCATCAAACTGATTCTACTCGACAGATGAGCAGATAGGTAGCAAGAAAGACCAAGATAATTCTAATTGTTTGAGACGTTTGAGACACGTGTGGTATTTAATTTGCTACCATGAAACATGACAAAATATATTAGTAGCAAGGGAAAATATTACATAGTGCCATTAYACAGCGAACATTTTTGTGTGTTTAGTCAAGCACTGTCTAAGTAGATATATGAGTGGCAGGGAATGTCTGTTCTAGCTATGGGCTTTCTTCTCAATATTCACAGCAGTAATTTAGAATGCATCATTTACATTTTTCTGACACTTCTACCAATGTAATAATCTCCGGTTTGTTCTCTTTCTCTATTTTAAAGAAAAAAAGCATTGGCTTTTGACACACTGATGTGGCTTATTCTAGATCTATTCTTGAAGGATAAAGCAGTCTAAGGCTTTCTGTAATAACCAGAATAAAGTCAAAAGACAAGGATATAGGACTTGTAATGCTTTGCCAATTAAATACCATGCTACATAAAGGAGCAAATAAATCAAAAAAAAATCAGAAACCTATGATCACAGGATTCCAGGATTTATCCTATATCAAGAGACCTGTATATGGTAGCTGAAATTACTCTTCTTTSATTCAGAAAGGAATTTTTTATGTTTGCTGATGAAATACTATGAAGGAAGTTACATGTTTTCAGATAGTTATAAGCAAACCACAAGATGAATGAGATGCAGTTAGAAAAGGAAACGACTGATACTTTACCTGTTTTCACTGAAGTCACGCCGTACTGAATGAATAAAGCAATGTTTCTCCTTCTCCATGTCGATGAATGAATGGAAAGAATTGTTAGATTTTTTTCGCCATGGATTCACTAAAGGCATCTTCATTCATCTTCCCCAGAGAGAAGCCATGCAGAGAAAGTCCAGCTTCTGCTACTACAGATGCCTGAATTTTGGAGAAACTATATTTTTGCTTCTTAGGTGGAAAAAATGTCTTTTTCTTTTGCTATCTGAGCAGCAGTGCAGAAAGCATAACCCATGGTGGAGCTCCTTCTGCCTAACCACAGTGTGKAGCACCCCGTTTTCTTTCCCTGCTTGACCGGGAAAATGGGTAAGACTGATCTTTACATGCTTAGAGAAAAATCAACCAAAACTTAAGAGACATGAGCAGGACAATAGCTCTCATTTTCAGCAGTGACAATGCTGTTTGAAGTACTAGGAATCCTTACTAATTCCTATGACAGTAACCTGTGTAGGTAACTGCAGAAGTTATATGAACATGTGCTGGTAGACAGCACAGTCTAGCTAACAGGAGGCACTGTGTTAACATTCAAGTGTGCACAGTTGCAATGAATTATTACATGGAATTTTTCTACTTTGAAACCAGTGAGCATTCAAGATACCATTGTGACAGAAAACTAAATTAGCTTGAAAATATTGCTCACAAGGTTGCAATAGAATTATAAAAATCATAGACCTTTTTCACTCTTGTTAGCATAAACTCTCCCATCCAAACATTTGCAACATCATCTGCTATATTTACTCAAATGGTTGTAATGGTTTACTTTCTGCCCCTAACATTGATACATAGAGTAACTAAGGAAAAGAAGGAAAGAGAAACCAGGGCTAGCGTGGTATATTTACATTGCCCTTTTGAGGTGAAACTCAACGTTTTCAAGAGCATGTAAGTAGTCTGTGCAGACAAGAACTCTACAAATTCAGAATAGGTACAAGTAAGGCTGGTTTCTTGCAGGACACATCACAGAATCACAGAATATTCAAGGTTGGAAGGAACCTCTAGAGATCATCTAGTCCAACCTTCCTGCTCAAGCAGACACACCTAGAGCATGGGGCACAGGGCGACATCCAGGCGGGTTGGGAAGATCTCCAGAGAAGGAGACTCCACAGCCTCCCTGGGCAGCCTGTTTCAGGGCTGTCACCCTCACAGGAAAGAAGTTATTCCTCACATGGAGATGGAACTTCTTGTGTTTCAGCTTATGCCCATTTGCCGTTGTCCTATCRCTGGCCACCAATGAAAAGAGCTTGTCCCCTTCTTCCCTGCATTCTCCCTTCATGAACTTATACATGTTAATCATATCCCCTCTCAGCCTTCTCTTCTCCAGAGAAAACAGGCCCAGCTCACTCAGTCTCTCCTCATACGAGAGATGTTCCAGCCCATTAATCATCTTTGTCACTCTCCGCTTTGTCACTTCTCCTCTCGAGAAGCTCCACGTCCCTCTTATACTGGGGAGCCCAGAACTGCACACAGTACTCCAGGTGCGGCCTCACCAGAGCTGAGGAGAGGGGCAGAATCACCTCCCTTGACCTGCTGGCAACACTCCTCCTGATGCAGCCAGGATCCCATTGGCCTTCTTGGCCACGAGGGCACACTGCTGCCTCATGGTTAACTTAGTGTCAACCAGGACTCCCAGGTCCTTCTCTGTGGAGCTGCTTTCCAGCTGGTTGACCCATATTCCCAAATGTCCTCGTAGGCCCAGATGCTCTGGCACTGGTGTTTCATTAGGTGACTTTATATGGGTAAATTTGAGAGTGCACACAGAATTCTGTGTATTATGATTATTAGGAGGACTTTACTCCTCTCTGCTCCTTAGGAATGATATGAACAAAGCCAAAACCCTCCGTGCTATTCTTTCTAAAGAGATAGTTTAGAAACTCTTTAAGGTGCACACAATGAGCACTGCAGGGACTATTGCTTCATGAGAGATGATAGCACTCAGTGATGATTACCAATATCCTAATTGGCATTTCTATTCTATTCTATTCTATTCTATTCTATTCTATTCTATTCTATTCTATTCACAGATCTATGGATGATGCAGATCTAGATGAAACAGTTTGAGTTCATTGCCTGCCACATAGTTACTATGCCCTGGCTATAAAATTTAACTCATAATTGAAAAACAACATTTTTTATTTTCCAGAAATAATATTAAAATATTTCTACAGATCTACAGAAAGAGAGTTGCATTTGGGAAATTTAAGCGTGAAAATGTACCTACTTCAGTGTCTGCAAGCTACTATGTTAGGACTCATTTTAAGAGTTTGATCTTACTATTAAATTCATTTCAATAAAAAGCACTTCTACTCATAAAATGCATGGCAGAATTTGCTAGATATCACTTCAGTGCAATCATAAGGAGGTGGTAAGACTTATGTGCAGAAGGAAATGCTTTCTCTCAAAAAAAATAACATATAGGCTAGAAACTTCTGCCAGTGTCAAGGAAAAGGAATAAAAAATAAAAATTTAGACTGTAATAGTGAAAAAAAAAAAGGGGGGGGGAAAATTCAGTCAGGATGGAGAAAGCTCCCTGAAAGAACAGCTCCATCAAGAACCTGGACTTCAGGTCATTACCAGCAAAGCTGCAGAAAGAAGTCAAAATATGCAGAAAAGGAGGGATTACCTCCCCCAATATAGGGAAAGAAGAACTAACTCACTAGGAAATAGGAGAAGAAGCAGGAGAAACATCCCAAAGCAGAGACTTGTTTTGATTTTGATAATAAATCAGCACTGCTGAAATGAGTGAGCCATTTGGATTTACTCCTTGATATTCAAGGACTTGTCACTGAAGTGATGAGCACATGTGAAAATCCACATATGCACTGAGGAAAGGAGAGGAGGGGAGGGAAGGTAAATGAAATCCGATTTGAACTCAGATTAGAAAAATGTAGATGGAAGAGAGAAAAAAAGTTTAATCACGGACAAGTTCTGTGTTCTCTTTTGGTCCTCATTTCATAGAAGGGATTTTTATTTTGAATTTTTCTTAGGGTTCAGAAAACACTATTCAGATACTTTTAGGGTTCAGAAAACCAGAGAGCGTAGAAGCACCGTTTTAGTGGGAGTGGAAAGAGTCTCCTAAAAGAACCTGAGTGAACTAGAAAAAMCTCTGTTCAGAGTCCTTTTAGCAATGAGCAACTCCTGGCTGCCCAGAGCGAAAGCTGGCCTGAAATCCTTCTTCCTAATTAGGGTTAGGGTTAAGGTTCAGAAAACCAGAGAGCGTAGAAGGACCCTTTTAGTGGGAGTGGAGTCTCCTAAAAGCACCTTAGTGAACTAGAAAAAAAATAAAACTGGAACAGGCTGCTCAGGGAGGCTGTGGAGTCTCCTTCTCTGGAGGTCTTCCAAACCCACCTGGATGCCGCCCTGTACCCCTTGCTCTGGGTGTCCCTGCTTGGGCAAAAAGGTTGGATTAGATGATCTCTAGAGGTCCCTTCCAACCTTCAATATTCTGTGATTTTGTGATTCTGTGATTTTGAATGGCTTCCAGCATCATGATTTGTTATAGTTCAGCTGACTGCCTAAGTATTCAGGCTGTCTTGGATCATCATCTCACAGAAAGATTGATATTAATTTGTAGGAGTGGTCCTCCAAAGTGCTTAACTGGCACCCAGACTCCAGCTGTTAAGAATTTCTTAGGCAGCTATCAGGTTAGCACATACTCAGTTATTTCTGCATGTGCATAATGCAGAAAACTGTGGTAATTTCCAGGATATTCAAGGGAGCCAACCTTTTCCATGGAAGTCTAAGACCTTCAAACCATGTAAATCATCTTGAAATGCCAAAATTCTCAAAGCATTTGCCCTCAAAAATATATGCTCGCATTTCAATTTTCTTTGTTTCTCTACCAGAGAGAGTGACTTGCCATGGACTGTGTACACAAGACATTTTCAAAATTAATTTCAAAATAAATATAAAACAAGTAGTTTATGACTTCAACCCCTGACACTTTCAAACATCTGGTGAATGCCACTATTATGATAATATCAGTACTTAAAATTTGCATAATAGAGTTCCTATGAACTTTTCAAGAATAATGTCTTCACAATTATTTTTAATGGGTTGCGTAAAGTAAAAGGAACGAAATCAAGTCTGATAACTTTTTACATAGCTATGCTAATATCATCACCATCTATTACATACATGACAGGACATTTTTATTTCATCTTAGTAGCATGCACAATTTTTTCCCCTCTTTTAAAACAACATATCTGAGAAGTGCTGATTTTCCAGCTCTTATTGGTTTATCTTGGATTATTACTAAATACTTAAACTGTAGTGGCAACATTGCATGCATTTTTACCTACTAAGAAGTTAGGAGTGAAAAAATGCTGAGAATATAATCTCTATGCMTCAACATCTCCTATTCATCTGTGCATCACTCAGGGAAGTAAAATACTTCAGTATCAAAATATTGTTATCTCCTTGTAACAATATTTAATGATGTTCATTTGCAAAAGTCAATGGTCAATGCTAATGACAACAAAGTGCCACAATATAATATTTTGAATACTTCAGTGATATTAAATAAGCCTAACATTGTTTTAGGATCCTTGATAGCTCCTTGATATCCCCAGTGAGTTCATTCTTCCAAAGACTGAACACACCAGACTGTGACAAAAATCCAGGTCAGCATGAATGCTTCTGTTCACAGTAATATTCATGAATGCTTTTGTTCACAGTAATATTCATAGCCTTTGTTTGAAACATCTTCTCTCTAGTCAATCTGTTTGAAATTCGCCTCATCTCTTTTCTTTGGGGGGGTCAGGTAGGGAGGAAAATATTTAAAATAACAATGATGAGCACTGAGGAGTTTTTCTATGATACCTGTCCGACATTTAAGATAAAGAGAAGTGAAGAGCAAATGTTGATACAGGAACTGCAATCACTCTACATGAGACCAGGTCTAATCATTCTATGAACACCACCACAGACTACTGCATCTCAGCCAGCTCAGGATCTGCCAGCTGCATAAGATTTTTACAAAACCTAGACAAATGTATGTTTGAATTCTTTAATAAACATTGCATTTTTTTTTAATGAGTGTTCTCTTGGCTGGTTAGCATTTCAATGTTTACAACTCACATATATCCTTACTTTGCTTTACTGTAAAAATATGGACCTGAAACAGACTAGATTTTGCTTAGTTGAAGATTAGAGAAATATGAGGTGAAACTAATATGAATAATGAAAAACAATTTAAAAAAAATCTAAATCTTTGTGTCTGTATAAATTAAAGTGCAGAGGATTAAAAAAAAAAAATGCTGCTTCTGTCTAGTCCTAACATAAATAATGTCCTCTAAAACTCGGTTGTCCTTCTAGAGCATGACCTTTAATGTTATGTTTTCTTTATTTTAATTCCTTTGAAGACAGGCAGGCTGCCCAGCAAGTGAATACTGGCCATGGCAAACAAAGAGCCAAATGAGATCCTGAAGGACTGAACAGAGTAAATTAGAGAACTTCCTTATACAATTCATTATGCACATCTCAATATCAGCAGCAATCTGTCTTATTTTGCAGTATTAAATTGTCATATTATACAATATTAAAGATACATTTTTCTGTTACCTCAGAACACTGTGCAACCAGATAGTTATGCTTTTATAAAAACATATAAAGCAAGAATTTGACTTTACCACCTTGGATTTCACTGTGGTGACCTACTGCATAGATTTACATTGGCAGTACCATATACCATGCATGTTGGAATGATTTATTTCTGAATCTGGTTCTTCTGTGTGAACTTTGGTATTTGATTCATATTTTTATGGTATCATTTTATAAGCTCTTTGAAGATGGTGCATCTAGCTCTGATTAACAGTGAGGCTTATGCTAGAAAATAAAACTTTGACTCTGTAGCTGGGTTGTAAATGAAGCCTTTCAAATCTGCGCAGAGTTTTTAATAGACAACAAAATGAATTATCTTAACTTGTAATCTTATATATGCAGACTCATAAAAGCAGGTACCTGATCTCAGTTTGCTTCTGCTACATTATTCTTGATAAAAGGCAAAGGCTATATCAAAAAGTTTGTTATACTTGTTTCTCTAAAGTTGCTTTAAAAGGTAGACACACTAACAGTGTGTCAGTGCTATCTGGTCTAAAGGTCTGAGCTGGTAGCAATTACTGCTAAGTGTTCTTAGTAAAGTCAATTTTCAAAGCCAGGAATGTAAATTTGATCTCAGGCCTTTGCTAGTGGGACTGGGTGCTGAATAGTCCCTTGGTTTGGAAAATTTGCCCCTTACCATAATGAAAACCTAATTGCTTCCCAACTTTGAGGAAGCTTACTCCCCATGTAGAGTCACTGCAACTACATCAGAGATCACCAGTCTAATAGAAACACAATCATTAATGTGATTATTTGGGGTGCCAGAGAGAAATGGATGTCAGATCTGGAAGCTGAATTTTCATTAGAAAATTTTGGCAGTCGCTGTTTCAAAATACCATTTTTCCTTTGTGAAAGTAGTTGATGCTAAATCATTGAAGAACAAGAAAACTCCTACTTCTAAAGTCAGTTCTTCTTTGAAGAGAAATAAGATTAGGARAACAAGCTGCTCTTCTTCTGCTTATAATATACCTTGCATATTACAAGCAAGTGCCAAGTGAGTATTGTTTCAGACTGGAAAATCAGTAATTGTTTGCTTAAAATGTCCTTTTCAAAAAAGAGAAACTTGTCAAGGGAAACTTGTCATATGAAAAAGCAAAGCTGGATATGGAGAGCATATCTATCTCTCTTCCCTATGTCCAACAGGAAAAATAAAACTTTGCAACTCTGGAATATTTTCAAAGGTTTCTGATATAAAAGTTAAGGGGAAAACATGAGAAAACTCATGGTTCTGATCCCACTCTCCATCTAAGGAGTCAACTGCCATTGCCCTGTCCATATAATATTTCTCACCAGTGCCAAAGAGCAGATATGGTCTTTGCTTTTGTTTCTAGGAGACAGCCATGGCAACAAAACTAAGCAAGGTACAAGAGCAAGCAATATTAGAGTGATCCTACCCATTAAAATACTTGTCTGAAATGCAAAATGCCTGCCATTATCTACATTGCTTAGTTGCTTGTTAACTGCTTTGTTGCGAGAAGTCTGAGWCAGCAAATAAAATTCCTTTTCCTTATTCCCTCTCCACTTTTTCATCTGTACATTCATCTTTGTGTATTTTGAATTTTCCTTGAGGGGCTTAGAAATACATCAGCTGTGAGCAAGGCTGTCATTTGCACTCAGCACAGCACAGTCGTCAGGGTTTGATGATCAGTAGAGGGAGGACCTTCTCCTTGCCTCGAAAAGCCCCTCTTTCCAATGCACACAGGTGGGTAGCATGGAACTGGATATGCCTAAATGGAAGGCTTAGAGTCAGATTTTCCAGGATATAGGCAAGTCTTTATACACCAAAGCTCAAGTTAAGCTCAAGTTTAGCTCTTACATAGAAAAGAGGAATTAAATTTAGCTTTAGATGTCAAAGAATTACTGTTGTAATGGGTCAGACTAATTTCTAGCTTGAACCTGAACAATTGTCACTGATTTCAATGATTTATGGCAGCAATTTATTCTTWTCCTGAGTGTAACTCCACTGACTTTGTTGGAGTTACAACAGGGTTTAATTTAGCCTGATATTTTTCTCAAGAGAAGGAATAGAATTAAAAGGGCACCTGCCTCAGTTCAGGCATTTGTTTTCTACTTTCATATTTATATAAGCTGTATTGCTTCAAGCTGCATATCTGCTAGCCCCCTGTTTTCTTGTACAGTAATAGCATCAGTTTTTTTCTTTTACCAACTCTTTGCGTCAGGGCTTATTGACAAATTGTCACCTGTGATAGGTTTGCTGTCTTACAAGATTACAGATGACTTCTGCCTTGTACTGCTTCTCTTCTCCCTATATCTCCTGCATACTGAGTAGGCTGTTTTCAGGCCAGTGAACAAGAGCAAAGAATCTACACAAAATACTTCATATAYATTTTTCAGTCTATCACATCTTCCTTTTGAATGACTTCGCAGGCAACATCCTGAATTAGTGCAGGGCAAATATCAAATGTAAAGTGTTAACAATTTTAAAAYACATATATTTTATACATGCTATATAATCAATGATGAAATGTCTCTTTTCTTTTCAAAAAATACATTTTTTGGTCACTTGCAATATTACCATTGGAATGAAGAACAAACAATGCCCAAACTGTATGTCATGTACAATAACAAAAATTTATCCTCAGATCTGTAAATTGGATCTTTGGAATCCACAGAGTTGCCAAATCCAACAGCTTGGACTTTTTTTTATCACGTCTGCTTATTTCAGATTCTGGACATCATACACTGGCATGAATGTTGAACAAACACTGAGATCAATTTCATAGCAATCTCTCCAGACTAGTTACCCTCGGAAAGCTCACATTTATGCTGGTCTGGACATACAGCTATAGAAAAAAGAACCTAAACCTCTTAAAAATGTTTGTTGCCAATGTTAGTGACAAATGAATGTTCCTGAAAACCCATTAAAGACACTCTGAAATCATCTCTTCAAACTTGTCAGAACAGTATCAATAACAGTTGGAATAGGTCATCATGTCAAAGTATCTAGGAGAAATATGTGATTAAGGCTGCAAAGAGTAGAGCTCAGAGCCTGCAGGCAGCTGGGAGTGGAACAAGGACGTGTAGAGGCAACCAGCAAGCATACTTTGGTCAGCAGAAAGGCAGGAAATCAGCCAGCAGCTGTGCCTTTTTCTCCCTTTTTCTTTGTCTTCACACACCTGAGCACAGAGGTGATGAAAGTATTTCACTAGATCATATCACTGGCCAAGGCAGAAAGCTATAAACAGCATTTAATGCCTATGTGAATGTGCACACGCATATGTGTGCACTCTGCTGCTTGTCTACTCTGTATATTCATACACACTGCACATCCCAGATGCCCCATCAGAGCAGTCAACTGAGGCGTGACAGTATTTTGATATCTTCATACACTAACTCCATAATAATATATTATTAACTCCATAATATACTAACTAATATACTATATAATAACTAATATACTATGGAGTCTAACTCCATAAATATATTATGTCAGCTGAAATCTTCCTAAAAGCCGTGTGAGATCATAAACAACGAGTGCGTGAAATTTTGTGTTACCCTCTCTACTGAGAGACCACCAAAATGCTACACAGCCTGTTCCTGTGTATCTTCTTATGTGCTTGTGCTGCTGGTTAGACTCTTCACTGGAGGATTTTCATATTTTTCTAATTTTATTTGTATTTAACAACCTTCTGCTGAGCTACTGCTCAAAAAAAAAAAACAGCCATGACATATAAATAAATAAACAAATATAGTGCCACCAGATCAGGCAGCTTGAGTGCCTACTCTCACGATATCTGTCCCTTCCCTAGGACAGATTGAATGCAGTGGTCTTCCCACCCATAGTGTTCTTCCTATRTTAGGCTTATATATCCTTATCCCTCAAAAAGCTGAAGATCTTAGAGACCTCTTTCTGGACTTCTCTTTTTTATTGGGCTCTCCACAGCCTTTGGAAAAATGTCTGCAATATCTTTCATAAACATCATCATTTATTAATGTACTGCAAGTCTGAAACAGCCAGTTGTTTGGGTGCTTGGTAATGTCTGAGGTTAGCTCATTTATAAAGAAAGAGGAGCAACATTGGAAAGTGTTTCTCTTCAGAAAACCATCTTGATGAAAAGTTGCTTAGAGCACATCCAAAATTCTGTCTCATACCATATCCTTAATATTGTTTCTTTTGGATGAATTTGCAGCATTTTTTTTCTTTTCTTTTTTTTTTTTTCTTTTCCTAGTAACCATTACTATATGCGTATGCCTTATTCTAATGCAGAGACTTTTTGATGCTATCTGAAAGGTGTAGAAACCACACCTGGGAAATTTGGCTGATATTTCTGTAGAAACATAACAATAGCATGAAAGTTTAGCCAAATTGGTACTGATTTTACTTGCTTTTTATTTAGTAATTTCTTTGCTTTTTAGTTAGTAATTTCAAATGTAAGTTGAATATTTATAAGAAAGTGAGACTGAGTCTTTAAAAGATGCATAGTGCTCTATAGAATAAAAAGCTGTAAAAATAAATCAGTACTTCTCCGAYTGAAAATACAGCAGAGTCCAGAAAGTATAGGACAGACATTAAAAAAAAAAGTCACCTTTCTTTTTTTCTGAATTTGTGCATAAGGGAAGGATTAATATCATCATGTAATATTCAGGAGACTTACAGTGGAAATGCATTTCCCATAGCAACAGCTGTTTTAAATGCTTGTGCAAGATTAGTGAGAACCTATTTCATCTATCTTTTGTTTTAAATGAGCATTTATCCACCAAACCAGCAGGTCAAAAGAGGCACTTCTATAAAGACAAACATCTCTCTGCAAAAATATATTCTTTCTGTGGGCTTGGTTTTCTTATCTAATAATGGGCACTTATTTGCCATACTGTAGGTTTCTACATAATTTTTAATTCACCATTTCAGTTCTACATGGTTAGCCCAAAAGATCCTTAAGTAAGTAAAAAGGAATGCAAAAATATTAATAAATTCAAGATGTTAAACTCTGATTTGTACCTAATTCTGTTAATACATGAAGWTCAAATTAAAATGTAACATCAGACTTTCTGGGTTTGTTGGCTTTAAAAATGCAATTAAAAACAATATTGTTTTATAGAAATATTATAACCCAGTTTTGTTCTTATCTCTAACTCTGTTAAAAGAAAGCCAGAGGAAAGTAATAACTCCTATAAATGAGTCATTACCAGAGATTATTATTTTTAAATAGCATCCAGAAATTTGTCAGGCATTAAAGGCRAATAGAAAAGAGTTGACATCTCTCCTTGTCCAAAGACATTAGGCTCAAATCCTCAAAAGCTTAGATACTTTAGTTCTCTCGAGGGCCCAGATTCATTTTGGCTAACCAAAGGATCCTAAATTAGAAGTCAACATGGATTTCCTCTGAAAATCTTCAAAGAGGAAAGAGGGGTACCACAAGACGATCCAGCTGTACTAAGAGCTAAGTGGTCCTCCAGAGGAGCGTCCCCTGGCTGGTGACAACATGAGGCTGGGGGACAGGGAAAGAGGGTCAAGAAGAGTCAGAATGCAGCCATCTCACTGGAAGTGCAGAGGCTGATTGAGAGATGGATGCTTCAACAGCTCTGAAGCTTCTGCTACGTGGGATGCAGTGGGTGCAAGTGATGAACAAGGGGAGGAATAGCAAGAAGCCAGGTTTATGACAAAGGACTATGTACTCATGAATATTTTATATAGGCATGTCCTGATAGTACTTGCAAATTTATTAAAAGATTTATTTTACTTATGTTAATCAGATCACGTACTGCAGGCAGCATGGAATAAGCATTTGTTTTTGAAGCAACTTAAATAAAGAGCAGATGGTGGCTTGGTGAACAGGGCCTGTATTTGTTCTCAGTTCCAGGTTTACACTTACAACCTATCTGTGAAACTCTCAATCTGAGCATGCCATATTTGAGCCAATATTCACAAAAATCTTTGTGGGAAAGCTCACATTCGATAGTTTACAGACAGGAATGTGATTAATTTAATTTTAGGCAGAGGGATCTTAAGTCTCTTGGCTGCTCGGGCCCTTGCATATCTAGTTTATATCTGTAAAAACATGGGGCCACACAGAGAAGCCAGATTGCCCACCAATGAAGGTATCTGTCAGAACACAGGAGACTCATGTTTAATCCCCACTGCAAGCATTTAAGAATCCACCTCTCCAAGAGAAGCGTTAGAGAATATCCCAGAGAAGCTTGCAGCAGGACAGTCATCTGCTTCATAGGATAGCAAAGTTTCARCTACTCAGACTAAACCAGCAAGGGAGAGGGCTTGAACCTGCACAGCCCACACCTGTGAGCAGTTAGCTAACCACTGGGCTCCTGGCTTCTCGTGTTACTCAATCCAGCGCCAGCACAGGAGGAGAATTCACAGCACGGAAATGTTCCATGAAGGAGCAAGGCAATCCACAATGGAGAAGTCACAGCACCTGTGTACAGGCATGATTTCCTAATGAGGGTATGTGGCAGACCCTTATCTAAGCCATCCGGAGAAGATTTTTTGTGGTCACAGACTTTAAGCCAAGCTGGGTTAAAGTCCTTTCCTTGCTTCCCCTGGTGCCCAGGTCAATCCTTCTGACAGTGGGCAAGGGCACAGCCAGTACTTGCCCTGCCATGGCACGTCTAACACACCCTTCTTCTTACCCTTGGTTTTAGTGGTGTAGATCATGGATCCTCTCCTCTTTGGAGCACCAAGCAAAGGGCAAGACTTTGGTGAGGTACCCATCATCTGAGAGAAAGTATTTTGGTCTCTTGTCAGTCCTTCACTCATCCCTTCAGCACTTACTGTCTTGCCAAACACTTCGCTCAAAACCAGGGGTGGCTCTAGCCTKAGGGACACAGGACACAAAAAAAAGAGGCTTAAAATCCTCTGAAATGATCCTCTGCTAAGGCACATTCTCATGAGTGGACCAGCACTGGGTGTCTGAATACATTTTGGTGTCAGCAGGTATGTGATGCATGTGCACCAGTCCAGGGTAGGTATTTATGCATTCCCCACTAAAAGGACTGAATTGCTCAAGCAGAGGAAACTGCTCTGTCTGTCTCTCTGGCTTGCCAAACCTCCCTCATCTCTAGGGAGGGTTTCATTACAGAGAGGGTTTCCCCGTCTTTCACTGAGTACTTTCAGCCATTTAAATGGGAGCTCTCTCTTTGGATCTTATTGTTGCTAGAAATGTAGACCTTTCTTGGAGTTAAATGATCATTGTTAAAAACAAAACATCTCTGTGTGTGGGAAAGTAGGGACTAGCATATGCCAAAAAAAAAAAAAAAAAAAAAAAAAAAAAAGTCATTCCTGTAAATGGACACTAATTTGCTTTCCAAGTGAATATGACCCCAGATGGTAGGACATGTGTATGTGCTGGCAGCCCTTGAAGTACTAAAATAAAGCCCCATTTCAAATACATTTGCCTCTAGAAATAGAAAAGTATCCTCTATATTTATGTTATATTAGTGGTTGGTTTTGGAAGTTCTGCCAGAAGTCATGAAGAAATAAAAAAAAAAAAAAAAAAGCTTTGCATGAATCATCCATGTTACGGTCTTCATAAACCTACATCATTACCAAAGTATGCCCCAAATTGCTGCATGAATACCAGACTTGAAACACTGGTGGGAAAAAGAGGCTATAAAATTATGTCAGAGTACGACTAGTACTAACATGATGGCAAAGCAGTATGTATCTTTGTATTAGTCTATGAAATTTCTGTGGTGATACTCTAAGACATATGACTTTGATACAGTAACAGATGTGGTCATACTCTATTTTACATGCAACGTTATGTCATCATTCTGCGGCAATGGAATCGCTAACCATAAGAGCAAAATAAGGCTGAAACTTTTAAATATTTATTTTGCAGTGACAATACTGTAGATTTGATTGTGGCAGCCTCTGAAGAGAAGTCGCTGACATGCTAAGATTCTTCTGACTGTCTTAAAGTGAAGGATGATTTATGGAACACAGCAGCACTCGCCTTTCAACAGATATCTCAGGCAGTAGTTTATGAAGTTTATCATGATCTCTTCATTGCAAAAAAGATGTTTATGAACATTTGCTAGTAGACTCATGAAACTGTCACCAACAAAACAAAGATAGAGGTATCTACTTCTAATACTTTTGGAAAACATTTCTGGGCACACAAAGGAGAAGAAGGTGACTGGGAACAGAGAGCTTGAATTTAGTGAGAGTAAATCTTGGTTGTCTGACCTGATGGCCTCCTATAACTGACTGGAGATGCAATTGAGAGAAGGGCAGTAGCTACCACTTGCCTTCATATTAGCACAGTTTTTGGCACAGTCTCCGCAATACACTTGTATCTAATTTTGGCTATTAAGGTCTGGATGGGAGAAAAGAAAATGTATTAGAAAAAAATGTTGGGCTCAGAGAGTAGTTGTTAATGGGTCATACTCTACCTGGAGGCAAGTGTCAGGTGAATACCAASAGGTCTGTACTGGGACCAGTCCTGTTTAACATGTTTATCTATGATCTAGAAGATGTGACAGAAAGTACTCTTATTAGGTTTGCAGATGACACCAAGAACAGGGGACCAGCTGCTCTGCTCAAGGGCAAGGGGACCTTCAGAAGGACCTAAACAGGCTAGAGGAACAGTCTGACCCTATGAAATTCAATGAAGAATTGTTGGATACCCCCAGAATAGGAAATATGTACTCCACACTGCAGCTGCAGAGCTAGCTCCTTCTCTCTGTTGAGAGGAAGTACCTCTGCATTGCATCTTTCCACGTGCATGGAATGAGAGTGGAGATTAGACTCTGCACTCCATGTAACAACGATGCTGAAAATCTGCCACAGAGTTCACTGTTCAGCCACTCCTTAATTTGTTGTTTCCTCCCACCAACAAACTGGGGGCTGATCCAGAGTTCACTGACTTCAGGGCAAACGTTTCAACAGACTGTAACAGACTTCAGCTCAGAAGTTCTACACATTAGGCTTCTCCTTTGTGCTCTTATACTAATAAGTGGATCATTACCCCGCTTATAAATAAGCTTATATGCATTGTTGGTTTGAGGGGTTGATACCTTCATCTGAGTATCAAAACCCAACTTGATTCTCTTGTCTTTTCTTTCTTTTCATGGGCTTTCAGAACTTTATAGCTAACCATGCTTTGAACAGAGAGTTGGACTAGAGACCTCCTGAGATCCATTTGTACTTGCAAAAAGTCCTAGGATCTGTTCTTCTTGGTAAGGAGAGGAGCTGAGGATTTTCWTATTTAGGCCATTTTTGAAGAAATTAAATGCATCTGCAACACTAACTTGGTTTCCTTTCTCCCACCTTCAGTTTTCTACACTCTTGGCTCTCAGTTCATTAGGTATGTTTATGTTGTTTTCAGATGAAGAGCTATTGATGCAAGATTTCATGACATAACTGTAGGAAATGCTCTAAAAGCTAACAGACAGATTTTCTCTACTAATAAGGACTAGGTTGTGGCTTTGTTCCAAGACCTGTGGCCTGGAGGAGTATCCAGTTGTGCTATCCTAAGCAGTAGCAAGGAAATGAATTATTTTTCTCGAAAGTATAATTCATACAATTCATACAATTCATACAATTCATACAATTCATACAGCATACTCCTGCTTTGAGAGAAAGAGGAAGAAAGGGGGAATGGAAACAAGAACATGTAAGAACTGTTTGTAAAACTTGCTGTTTTATGTAAGCAACAACTAATACTTCACATGAACACACACCCTTAGCTTCTTAGCCAATTCATTTTTCAATTTCTGTTCACCTGTTCTGAGGGGTGGAGTGTCATAGATGGATGAATTAAATTTTTCTTGTTCTTCAGCCAAGGCATCGTAATATCCATTTCAGTCTTCAATGCTGTGGCAGCCAAAGAGAGCCTCAGAGCTTTCTTAAGCATCCTCCGTCATACGCATTCTTCATACCATGAGGTAAAATTATTAGAGTGGCTGGCATAGCAAACTGACAGAACAGCTAAAACCTTTAGTCTGCTAAACATATTAAAATGAAGAAAAGCTATCTTGCAGACATTGTCACTACATTTGAACAAATCTAGGGAAGTCTAGAAAAGGAAATTTAACATAAGAAAGGTGCAAAAAATATTCTGAGTTCTTCAAATATAACAGTTGTTTTACTTATCACAATAAAAGGCAGGAAGGAGGAGCAGAAAAGTTTTGCAACACCATCAAATTCTCTGAGACATATATATATGTGGTAGGAATTGCACAGTTAGAAACTCACAGGAAAGACCCATGGCCAGATTTCCAAGATCTATGATGCAGGCCTGAGGCCTCTTGGAAAAAAGCAGTGTAGGGGACTAGAATAGATTTCAGAGGAAGATCTAGGACTTAACTTACCTTGTGACGTACCCCTGCTGAAACTGCCAGGCCACAAAATCATTGCATAGCTCTTCCTAGTTCTTCCACACACCGATTTTTCTGTTTATTTTATGTCAGAATATACTAGGCATTCCAAACTCTGTCCTGGAGTGTCTCCACAAGTTATCTTTTAGGACTGAGGCAATGCTAGCTAGGTTTCACAAATCCAATATTTGTCCTGCCTGTGTCATGAGGAGCCTTTTCTGGCAGCATTCCCAGAGCTTCCCAACAAAAAAAGTCAAAGTAAAGAAGCTGCATCTTTTTTTTTTTAACTGGAACTCATCTAGATTGTGGGATATCTTTATCTAGCATCTAAAATCACAGTTCAGTTCTTCAGGAGTGCACTAATTACAGAGCTAGAGTATATGCTACTGAGGCAGAAGAGAGAGGGGAATTGGAAGGATGTCAGTTGAAATTAACTTTTTATTAAATTAAATTGGGGCTCCTCTCTCATTGTCCATCTTACTCCAAAAAGGTCCATTGCTCTTACTCCAAAAAAGAGACAACTGCCCTTGTCTCTGATGATGTTCTTAACAAGTTTCTGACCCTAAAGATAATGATTAAAAACACTATCCAGTGGAAAGGGAGAACCAGTGCTCCAAACTTTACCCTGCTGAATGCTTATTATTTGGTGGCAGAAGGGCTAGAGCTTGGGAACTCTTGAACCCTCTGGCAAATGCTATAACTTCTCAGATAGACATCTGTCCATCTCTCTGATTGATACTGTCCTGTAATGGAGATACAGTCCCGTAATGGAGAACAGGAACTGAGAGAACATCTTTGTATCTCTCAGTATCCAGCAGCTTTGGGATTAGGACTCTCTCTTGCCCACTGATGGCAAGAGCTTCCCTTGCTGCTGAGTGTTTCCCATGCTTAGCAATTGCAGAAGGACAACCTCTTTCTGTTGCATATTGAAAGTGACATCCTTACTTTTGAGGAGTACCTCAACTGTAGGAGAATAATTTTATGACTTCTTTGATAAGGTGTCCAAGGCAGAGGCAGAATATAAAGGTCACATCTTCAATGTTTCTTGTTGTATTCCCCAGTAACAGTTGGAGTGGGCTGGGAAAATCCTTGAAGCTGAGATCCTTGGGGCAAAATCCTCTTGAAATGCTCCAGATGGAGCTTGCATACCTAACTTAGATTGTATAAACCCCAATAGATGAATTAATGCCTAAACACCCACCTTGCGATTCCAACTCCACTGACTAGAATCTTAAGACTTTTTTGTAACATGGTCATTTTCATCCCTCACAATGAGGAAAGTCTTGAAGATAGAATCACCTTTTGATAGTGACAGTTTTAGTTCCTTCAATAAAATGTGAGTTCAACCTATTTCCACTGCAAATAGTGACAAAATTCAAATCTAAGTATTATTTTAAAGAAGAAAGATGAATTTGGTTACATTGCAGGTCAGACAGATCTCCAATCCAAGGAGCAAAATCATTACTAACCATTATATTTGTCTGTTATTGCAGAACCCCAGAATCACAGTCATGGGCCAGGACCCCATGGTAATGAATAATACATAAAAACTGGGCAAATATCCTTCCTGACGTGTGAGAAATCCACAGGCTTCAACGTGATTACTCAGGCTGTAAAGAGGCAGCTAATTTGCTGTAACAAATAAACCCTCTTAACATTTTTATACAAAAAGTACAGGAAGGCATCCAAACTTAAGCTGTAAAACTCAGGTTTGTCATCAAAATAAGTGCACACAGCATCTCTCATGAACTCCGGAATCCACCAGCTTTTAAACCAGCAACAAACAGCAATATGTCTTTCTGGAAACAAAGCACCAAGAGAGCTCTCTTCTTCTTTTCTTTTGGTATTTTCTATGTTGTTAGTTTCCAAAGAGCCAGGCTGGGCACATATCTAGAAGAGCAAATTTAGACAACACAGAAGTTGATTATAAAATTATTTGAATGAAATGTTGTGCCTTTATTTCTATTTGTGATTAAATAATTCATAAATCCACACTAGTAAATAATTCCTAAAATATGACTGTGAGTAGACCAAAGTTTTGTAACTAGCAGACAAGTTTTATTAGCTATACACACTAACTTATTTTGCGAATGAACATGGCTGGGCTATACCTAGGAATCAGCCAGAACATGCCACAGAATTGGAGATGTCCTAGAAACTTCATGAGAAAACTACTTTCTTGCCTTCTTTCAGTCTTAAATAAATAGTAGGGTACTGTGTGTGCTGAAAAGGATTCATTTACGTTGGACTGAAACAGAGAAGGAAAAAAAGATGCAAAGGCCAGAATCAAAGTAGGCTGGATGCCTGGAAATAAATATGAATATATTAGAAAAATATTTCAAACTAAGGATGTGAAAAATGGTAAACCCAAACCAGAACTAGGGGAGGAACTTAATATAATTTGGTTTTAAGACTAAGAAGTGGTGCAATACCAGCCCAAGTCAGGGTAAGATTACTTCAGAGATCTGGAAAAACAGGAAAAAATCTGCTCCTTAACTACTTGGAAATGAGTCTTGAACAACTCAGTCAGTTTCTGCAGATTTTTTCGCAGATGGTCCAAAACTCATGAAAAAACAGAATGATCATAACATAAACTCCTTGTAGAAAGAGAGAGATTACCTGTGTCAATCTACTTGCAGTATCACAGGCTTAATCTGACTAAACAAGGCCTGACCCACAAAAATATTCAGTCACCATACCAAGGCAATAGCATGAGCTTTTCTTCTTTTAGAAGAACACCCTTGATATGCCTGGATGCAGTGATCATTACTACCCATTTTGGCAAAAACTAGGATGATATGACAGCATACTATAAATAGCAATTAATATAAACTCTCCTTATTTGCTTCCCACCATGGAATGCTGAAAGAATTGAACATTCTCTCAACATTCTAAATATTAAGAAATATCAGACCAAAACTAATGTTTTATGAATACCTAATGATATTCATAAGGGTGGTATATCGCCAGATGGTGATAAGAGGTTGAACATTGCCATGAAACTATGAATAAAATCTGAATTTTATTTTTTATTGCTGTTTTTGCTGTATCATCATGAACAATATATCTCTTGCAGCTTCAAAATAAAAAAAACAAGGTCATTATGTTTATAGTAATCCATCAGAAAAATAACTTTCTCTTAAACACGATGGAGTCTGGAAATGCTGGCAATGGAAGGACCAAGAGGCTTTATTGGAAAATTATCTGTAAAGCAAAAAATAGAATGACTGCAGAAAGAGATTAAAGTCAAGAGTATGGATAGGAGAAACATAGGAAAGCTCAAAGAACAGAAAGAGTACTGAAGTGTAAATACTAAGGAAAAGTTAAGGAAAAGGAAATCAGCTGCAGTGGAAAAGGTAAGAGTGGAGAGATCCAACACTTGTAATATTGTAAGTAGAAATCCTTCTAAATATTATATTTAATAAGATTATATAAAGGCTTTTGAGAAAAGTTACCTTAAAAATAGTACTGAATGAGCAGGAAAATACCATCAAACTGAAAGCCAGGTAGAGACAGAAAAATAAGCATTTCTGAAGCAATGAATGGTGAGAAAAGACATAAGGCAAAGCAGGATTTCAAACAAATACTGTAATTGTACTTATATAGGGCAAATTACATGACAGGCAAAAGAGCAACTAGTAGAAAATAACTGTCATTTATTCCTAGGAGCTGGTTAGAACCTAAGCGGATGAGAAATGTGGTTTAAGTGGTTTCTCTGTGATCAGCACCCCAAAAGTCTGCTAAAGAACATAAACAAAGATGGTGTCACCATGCTTTTTGGAAGTAAAATGGCACAGAACTGGTTTAACTTCACCCCTGAGGGTTAAATACTGTTTCCAATTTTGTTTTTAGTTTTCAGCCTACATGTAAGAAAACTCCACTGTTTCAGTTACTGCTCGGAGTCCTTGATATTCTTCTTAACTTTCTTCCCTTTTTGCATAAGTGAAAAGATCACTGATCAAACCAAATTCAACAAACGTCAAAGGCATTCTTTCAAAGCCAGTATGTGGTCTCAAAACATCTCTGTTCTTGGCAATATTTGAGAGCAAGAAGATTAGGCCTAAGAAGAGAGGATCATTAATATTTTTAAAGAAAGGTATTCGTACTTCATCATACATTCCAACCGTGACATTCTGCTCAAAAGTTATTTGTAATTCCAGGCTGTTGTACATCATGGGCTCCCTTGAGATCCTGGGGGTTAGCTGTCATGGTTAGTCATTGGAAAACKCTCCTCCACAAAGATGTCTGGTGGCCCATGCAAAAACACACAAGCACAAGATTTTACTCTGGGGGCAGATTTCCCCATAGCTTCAGGCTACGAGGCTCGCTGGGATGTGCCAAGTTCATATTCATAAGGATCATCACAGTAGTAGTAAAGGAATGCCTTGATGGCAGTGACTACTCTATAAGCCCCAGCTATGTTTCTTAAAAGAAAATAAAGATTTACTTTTCTAAATAAAGATTTATTTTATAAATTAAAAATAAACTGCAGGAGCTTATCTGCAAGGATAATTTAATATATATGATACATATATATGTATGACTATATACCTACATATATGCACATATACGGTTATATGTGATCTTTACATCTTTGATAGATATCTTATAGCATTGATCAACACAGCTCTGTCACCATACARCATGAGCAATTTTTTAGTGCTCAGGGTTATTTTATAAACAACTATAATCTTCAGGATCAAGAAAAGCAACAGAAAACAGCCTTGCTTTTCTGAGATACCTTTCAATAGGTGGGACATAATGTGCTGCATACTGCACATGACATTGACTTAGGTGCACATGATATTTTAGGCCAATATCAGTCTTAAATATTTCAAGTGTTACCTAAATCAGATATGGAATAATTTACACAATTAGTTTATCTTCATATTAGACATGTGAGCAATGGAAGAAGAAAAGAAGCTGAACTTGGTCTTCATGGTGATTACATCATATCTTGTAAAGGGATTATCCCAGGAATGGCCTGGGATATGTCCTAGAATTAAATCCTGGGAATGACCCAGGATTTAAGAAAACATTTGTGTAAAGTAAGGAGTTAGAATAAGTTAGAATAGTTGGAGTCAGGTGTGCTCAAGAAAGTTTTTGGGTACCTGCACGTGTTCAGGGATCTGGGCCAGTTGTCSCTATCTGTTTCCTCACAGACCTTTGGCCAACACTGCCCCCTGTAGTCTTCTTTGTGTCACCTTGTTTTTTTAAGAAAATTATCTAGACAATCTTTAAACATATCAATTCTTACACTCTCAGATTTCCATTAATAGGAGACCCAAAAGCTAATGGGAGCTATAAAGCTATGACACCATCCCCTCATGAAGCATTTTCTACATGTTGTACACGTGCGCTCAGGTTGGATCACATCTCCATGGGAGCCCAGACCCACTCTGTCTTGCATGTGGCTAGCCTAAAGTGTTAGAAATGCACCAATTGACTGCATATAGCCAGGAAGCATCCTGTATGTTGATGTGGTCAGAAGAGCAGGTAGGCTGATAATCTACTCCCAAAACCAATAGAATGAGGAGGCCTGATCCTTTGGGAAGGTTCTTAACAGCGACATCTTGCCATTAAATCAAGAGTTTTGAGATGTCTCTTGTAATTAACACTAAGTTAAAAAATGAGCAATAAAAAAGAGAGTTCCTCTCTTCTCATTTCCAGATTTCTATCTCCAATTGCCAGTTTTGGGGGCAGAAAACAGAGGATGCTTTCCTCTAAAGGAATATTATCAAAAAAAACCACCAAAATCTCATTGTATACATTGCTTTCCGTACCCTCACAGAGCTGTTTTTGCAAAAAACACTGACAAAGGACATTTACCAAATGCTTTCTAGATTTTTTCACTATTTGTTTCATAATTCATTAGTGGATCTTATCATTGCAAACACTGTGAGCATCTTGCTCTCTGGAGAGAAGGCATAGTACTTTTGGAAACTTAGGATCCCATGACTGAACTGRTTTTCCATTTCTTTATCTCACTGAATGCTACATGATGCGAGGTTACACATTTTGGGGGAGCATAGGAAGCACTGCTCCGTGCCTTTATCATGCCCATCTGCTCCTTAGAAGAGCTAGGACAAAGATAGATGAGATTGTCACATTGTATGTTTGTGTCTTAAAATCGCTCACCCCTTAGGATGCTTACTGTATCAAAATAAGGAAAACACTGAAGAGTCCTCTGTATTTATTTGATATTCAGCTTAAAAGTACTCTCTGCATGCATATGTGTCTGTTTGCCTGCAAGTCCACCTACTATCTCCTTCCTCCTCTAATGTGGTAGTTTTTGAAGCTGCTGGACAATCTCAGTTACATGGGACAAAAAAACTAGAGCTTTCAGTGGCTACTTCGAGGGTGTATCTGTATTCATAGATTAAGCCTCAGATCATGGAGCAAGTGGTAAAGAGTTGACTACATCTGKTTTTGTTGTATGTATTCATTTTCTTTTTCTTCCTAGAATGTGCAAAACACAAGTGAGGCAATCCTTAATTTTACCTTTTAAAAATCTTGCTGAGATTTACACAGATTATAGCAGATTAATGTTCACTCTTGCAGATGCAATCTTTCATTGATGTTAAAAAGTACTCTTCCATCAAAAACTAAATTTTTATCAAAAAAGAAGCATGAGATTCACATRGATTTTGAGTGATTAAATGGGAGAGAGTGCAAATTGAGAGTACCAATGCTTCTATTTGTTGTCAAAGTCAAGAAAATGTGGCAAATTATTATGGCAAACATTTGCATTTTAATTTTTTTCATTATTTCATGTTGTCATTTTGAGAGCTAATTGTAGAATTATATTTCTAAACATATTTCATTTTTATATTGCAATTCTGATATATTTTATATTGCAGAGGCAAGTGAAATATCACAATGGCTCTAGGTATATCTTTTCTTGAGTTGCAGACCTATAACTCACTCACATACTCTTTATCATCTACTATATTCAACCGAGCTCAGCAGGTAGTGAAGTTCACACTCTAAGATTGAGACAAGATAGTTGAAGGAGAAATTTAGTTTAGATCAAATCAAAACCAGAACTGACAAAGCAAAAGTAAAACCTTGGGCAGATTATTAGCAGAAATTAAGTGTTTTCTTTGTTTTGTGATTATTTTGCTTTAAAAATAGCATCCTTTCTTTTAGAGATATCAATATTTTTGCCCTGCTACCTCTCACTAATCTTTTATTTACCACAGTCAACCCAGCATCATGAGTGGCTTCTGTCCCTTTTAACATTTTTGGTGAACATAATCAGAAAAAAAATGCTCAGATGCTGTTTTCTGAGAGAGGATTCACAGCAGTGTCTCCCTTGTGGAGGAAGATCTCCAATCTCTGGAGGCGTCCAGCAAACCAGACTAAAACCAATAGATGCCAGGAGTCCCAGCTCTGCTCATTCTTCTATTTCCCTTGTTGCTTAGACTGTCATATGATATTAACTTCCAAGAAAGACCTTGAACTGTATCTGATTCTGACAACTCTTCACTTGGTGAATATAAAGTCTAATTCTCTTCATCATGATGTTCGTAATTGCCAGCTTTTGTGATTTGGCTTCTGCRTCCTATAGACTACTTTCTGCTATCGATCTGATCTGCTGGCTCAGCTCCTCATAAGTCAAAAGATATGCTGTCCTTGTTTGCCATTATCTTATCTAGAACTTTTATTCAAACTGGGAAGAATTTGATGTTTCCTGGACTCATGAACATAGGAGCTAGATCCTGTCCTCCGCAATACATTCAGCTTTAACTCAAATTATCTTGAATGTTCACTCTTTGTATATTCATCCAAATATTGCCTTGAAAAAAAAGAAATCTATTTTAAGTGATTCTTGAAGTGAAGAAAAGAAGAAAAAAAAAAACAGAAAAAAAGCACTTTTTATTACAATTCTCTAGCAACTAGAACTACATTTCTCTCTTTCTGCTCCCACCAAAGTTGTTTTGACTTATAATTGCTATTTGAAGTTGCTCAAGAGGGCTTGAGGTGCTTCAAAATATGTGGAAGGAAAGTAGTACTATTGCCTGCAGCAGTTTGCAAATGTCATGTGGGGATCCGGATGATGATAGAATAGAGAAAATCAGAGGGAGGGAAATACAAGGTATGAAAAGTAAGACTGCACTGATGTTCCATGAGGCCGTACAAAGTAAAGAGAAATCCAAACATTTTAAACAAATAGAAAACACTGTGCCATTTTCTTGGAAGCATCATCATAGAAATTACATTTTTAAAGATGGATCTAAATGAAAATAGAACAGAGCCCTTGTCACCAGCTCATAAATGATTTGCTTTAGCAGTGACTTTAGTGGCAGCTTGATCACATTAATTCGTACCTTTTTTGCCATAATGGCAGCAGGCATGGAATAAAGTCAGAGCCAATGACTACTCTGGAGATACTGGCATGAGAAATATTGTATTTCTTGAAAGTTTTGCCATTTTGAAATTTAACAATAGCATTATTGTTATAGAATGCAAATTATTTACCAAAGTTTTTATTTCTCCCATTATTTTTTCTAGAGATATTATTTTCAAATTTTGATAGTGTTTAGCACACTGTAGACGGGAGAGAATATGTATATAGAATTTCTGTAGAAAATGGTGTGGTTTCAATAGATTTTAACCTTATTTTGCTCACAAAAGGAGTGTTTTCAGAAACTGCTTTAGGCTGGCCACACCCCAAGACTGGCTTGGGAAAACAGATGTAGGAAGCTCTTTATTTTAATCTATTTTTCTAAGAGAAAACTGTGCCATTGCCTCCAAAGATTTAAAACTTGCTGCGGTGTGAGCCACAAGACTTTCTGCAGCTAGTTATAGTGTTATTTCAGTCTGAAACATCACCAAAAATAACCAGTTTAAACTCATTATTTTTAAAGAAAACAAACTTATTTTTGTAGAAATTCAGAATACATACATTTTGGAATGGCCTTGTAATACCAGTTGAAGCCAGTACTGAGAATTAAAGATCCCTGAGAATTTAAAGGATTAAAAGTATATGCCTTGTTCCTGCAAAAGAGCTTGATGAATCCGTACAGCAAGACAACTTCTATTTCTCCAAAAAAAAATGGTATTATAATTGTTATGATTCGTATAGAAATAGCACCTAAATTCTTCAATGATTTTCAAGCCCCAGGGTGTTAAGTAATGTACCAGGTTTCACAGGAGACAGACATTGCTCCATAACGCTCCTGTTTGAGGTGGAAAATCAGCCCAAAGGACGGGGGATAGGAAAAGCGAAAGGCACCGAGGAAGGAGTGACACAAGACATGCAGTGGAGAAAACATGAATTGCAATGCCAGTTCCACATAAGTCTTGTCTCTGTGGTAATGGCATGCTATCTGCATGCTGGTGGCATAATATTAAGGCTGAAACGCTGGCTCAGGAAAGTGGCAGAATTTCTCCATCAAAGTTATCAGCAAAATGTCTGTTCACTTAGTGACTGAAGCCTTATATTTCAACACCGCTTCTGCTTGCTTCCAACACTTTTTAGTCTTTTTTTTTTTCAGTTTTCCTTTACAGGTTTACTGGAGAATATTCTTATCAATGTTCAGGGAGCCTCTCTATCCTGTCAAGTTTTCTGTGTTTATGGTTTTCAATACACAGAAGGAAATCTTTTAGGTATGTTCAGTCAAGCWTCAATAGATACTGAGTTCCAAAGAATCTACCTTCTTCTTCATTTGCTGCAGGCTTAGATTCATGTACAGTTGTGTTTTGGTATCCTAAACGTTGTATTCTAAACTCTATGACATATACTCTAATCATGGCAATCTAAAGYCTCTAATTCTTTCTTAACGATGCAATACTTGCAAATACAATATAGAGCAAACTATAAATAAAGTTTTAAAAGCCTTTGGAAAAAAATTTCTTAGGAGTCCCAATTCAGAAATACAAAGAAGTCCAGCAGAACTATAAGCTTGTTAGAAGCAGAAGTGAACTAATTTGCTTACTCATTCAAAATAATATTGATTGTGTATGTAATTACTTCTCTCACTGTGAACAGCTTGTGGACTAACGGACTCATTATTAAATTGCTTTTTACTCATAAATATTCATAGAATAATCAGGCTCATTTTCAGCTTTGGGATGTTCACCAGATGTTCACTCTGACCGCTTCTTGTTTCTTTTGTGCTGTGTGATTGGCCACTCAAACCATATGGCATTGTTTCCGTTCCGTGAATCAGTGACAAATGTTTAAATCTGGATACCGATGAAAAATAAAAGTGCACTTCCATTATGAATCTTCAGATGAAAAAATAATCCCCCCAAAATTTTTCATTTTCCATTGCGAGCATTTTCGCCCATTCCATGTGGATATCCAAGTAATGATGAAATAACATAAAAGTAATTCTAGGGCTTTTTTTTTCTCTCACGGTTTACACAAACTTTTTTTTTTTTTTTTCTTTTGACAAGCTCCAGTTTTCCCTCAGGGTCTAAATTTTAACCACAGATAAAACACTTGGATTATTGATATTATCATCACCATTATTATTAACTCTTGCACTTCTATTAAATCAATGTATTGATTAATTGTTTTTTTAATTAAAATTCATTAATTGATTTGCCCCTCTCCTCAGCTCTGGTGAGGCCACAGCTGGAGTACTGGGTGCAGTTCTGGGTTCCCCAGTACAGGAGGGATGTGGAGCTTCTAGAGAGGGTCCAGCAACCAAGATAATTAAGGAGCTGGAACGTCTCTCGTACGAGGAAAGACTAAGTGAGTTTGGCCTGTTCAGCCTGGAGAAGATTGAGAGGGGATCTGATTAAAACGTATAAACACCTGAAGGATGAATGTAGGGAGGAAGGGGCCAAATTCTTCTCAGTGGTGGCCAGTGACAGGAAAAGGGGCAATGARTGTGAGTTGAAACACAAGAAGTTCCATCTCCAGATGAGGAAGAACTTCTTTCCTGTGTGGGTGACAGAGCCCTGGCACAGGCTGCCCAGGGAGGCTGTGGAGTCTCCTTCTCTGGAGATCTTCCAAACCCGCCTGGATGCCGCCCTGTGCCCCGTGCTCTGGGTKTCCCTGCTGGAGCAGGGGGGTGGGACTGGATGATTTCTGTGATCTCTAGGAGATCCTTTCCAACCTTAACCATTCTGGGATTCTGTGARTAAATCAACATGTTTGCTTTTCAGAAAGTGTTTACAAATAAATATTTCTGGGTAAGGCAAACATATTAACTCTTTTCTTTAAGAAAATWAATACCATTGTAGGACTATTAGGGGAAAAAACATATAAACTATCACTTCTTTTAAAGACTTTTGCACATAGCAGCACATTTTTTCATAGTTATATAAAAGTCAATTTTTCTTGAACATTTCTGAGAAAACTAACACTTTTCTTCARTATCTGGAAGTGATTCCTACATGAAACAGTATATGTGTTAAACTTCCAAAGTTTAAGACTATTAAAAGCATTATTTACATGGTATATTTCATAATACCAGGCTATTCTATTCATATCATTACACTAATCATCACCTTGATATCCAAATGTACCAAAAATGTTTTTGTGTTAAAAAATTTAAAACTGGCTTCTCAGAAATCACAGAGAGTAACTCCAGATAGCAAGCAAAAATTTACTCTTTACTCAGTATTAATGCATATCTTAAAACATGAACAAAGAGCTAATAGAAAAATACTGTTTATGAGCAAGGCTGCTGTCCAAATGCATACAACTACCTACAAAGTGGCAAATGATTTGGGAGCATGAACTTTAATGTGGATCAAAATCGATGCATTTCAGCGTAAAAAAATGGGAGGTGTTTTTCTGAAAATCAGTGATAGATAGAGTCTTGGGATATAGGATACAGTAGAATTGATCTGATGGTCACAGTTGCCTTTTCTTAATGTCAAAGTCTATGAAATTGAAAAATATGAGTGATACAAAATATGTAGAAACCAAGAGGCAAAGAACTCTGGAGTTTGACCACCTCATCCTCAGGCAGTAGATATTTGACATTATTTATTCATCAGATGCTCAGTGTTTTTTTCTTTCATAGTTTGATAATTTAATAATCTTATAAGTAAATAAATAATATAATAAGTAAATAATAAGTAAAATAAAACTTCATTATAAGAAAAATCTTAGCAGAGATGGTAGTAGAAGAGAGTCCTGCTCTTCAGCAGTATTTTTCCTTGGTTTGCAACATTGATCCAATGTTGTAGTAACTTATCTCAAAACCATTGCATTAGATACAATAAGTCATGAAAAAAATGCAACGAAGTCCTAGTTCTGCACCATAAAACAGATCTTTTCGGGATAGGTGGAACTGGATGGTGACATTGTTCATTTTGGAAGAACTGTTTCTCATTAGACCTCAAAATATTTCTCCTACCACCTTCAGTGCTGATTCAACTCAGTCACTTCAACCTCTGGAGAAAACCATAAAGATCCACAGTGGTCTTCTTGTGCATTTCACCACTTTTACAGTATTTCAATCATTTGTCTGTGTTCAAATTTAACTGGTTTAATTCTTTTAGACCTACTGAGAACCACTTAAAATGTACCTCTGTTGCAGTTAAAATGCATTTTGAGTAAATACAAACAGATCAAGAAGCTGAGATGAGGCAGTCCAAGCTATCTTCAATAGCATGAAATGAACTTCTCAGTTCCACTTCTGGCTTTCTCTTCATCTTCCATCTCTTCAAGCCTTTGAGCTGGATATTAATCACTCACCTCCCAGCTGACCACCATTCAACTTCAGGTCTGGTAGGAATTCAAGTTTTTATGAAATTACACAAGAGAACGGTCCTGGCCTTGTCTTCAGAGAATACGAAATGAACAAAGCCATGAACAGACATAATAAAGAAATGTACTATGATGTAACATAAAATTCCTCAGAGTATGCAGCAAACTCTATAACTTCATTTGGTTTTGGAGTTATATACACATGGAGTGCAGATTACTTGGAGTACAGATGATTATTCATCATTCCCATTGACAGCAATTTTCATCCTACTATATGTGCAGTGGAACCAGGCATACGTGGATAGGAGATTATTCATGTTTCACACTGTTGGTCAGTAAGAAAAGCCAGGGAATATTCACAAGTTTGCAAAAGTAAGGGAGACAGTGGTGCAGGAGGCGATTGCCTAGGTACAGAGGAGACTATTGCCATAAATCCATAGTCCTCCTTGCCAGGGGGCTCCTGAATAGGGTCAAAATTTCACCCACAACAGCTGTTGTTAAACTTAGGTGGTGGCAAGAAAATAATTTTTATGTTTTTTACGATGTGCTGCTACTAAGACAAGCTTTAGATCGAAACAGTAGTGGTAATCCTTTGAAATTTTCAGAGGGAGGGTATCATAGAAAAAAAAAACTGCTATCCCTTTAGTTATATAGATTTCTAAGACAAGAGAATTCCTAGAACAGGGCAACCTATATTTCAGGCTTTTGAGGGGGAGGTCTTTGGCAATCTCAAGCATTAGAAAATTATTAAACTTATATAGAGACCTCTGAGAAAGCTTTCTTTATCATTCTTTTTCAACAGGCCTTTTAAAATGAAAATCCATTCATCAGTTGGCTTTATTTGTTTGTCAGGCATGATGTCAGTTGCTTAACACAACCAGAGAAATCTGGTTCTACACAAATTACAAGTGGTTAGCTACAAATGCCTTAAAAACTTTTCAGAGGTTTGATTTCAAGTATATCCTCTGGGATTCTCAGCTATTGTTGCACATTTCGATAAATGGAACTGGCAGCTGGAACCCATCCTTCCATCACTGTTTACACACTTAAAAAATAAGAGCAACAAAATTTGAAAAGGATGGAAAGGGAAAAATTTAAATAAATGTGACTGAAGAGAAAAACAAAATATAATCAAGCAAATCAGGGGAAAACAGAAGAGTGACTCTCCAAGTTTATGTCTTCAGCTTTGCAAAGGATTATTTCCTGATGTATAGTTTCCAATAGTAGTCATTCTGAAAAGTCAGAATACCCAGCATAGTCTTTCACTGCTATAAAATAATATAAAAGTCTTTGTTCAGTTTTCATTTTCCCTTCTTTATATTTCTGTCCTCCTTTTTCCATCAGGCTCCWCTCCTGCATTTTTCCCACTGCTTTAGGTTCTTGCCTTTCTCACCTCTTGCTTTCACTAAAATCCTATTTGAGTTGTTAGCTGCATGAGGCTTTGCCCTCTTCTTTTCCTTTGACCTGCAATACTAACTCACTTTTTGCTTTTTCTCAAAATGAAAGTTTATTCCACTTGGATGACTACAAAAAGACCTTCCCTGTCTGATCCTTCCATAATTGACACACATATTTTTCACATATTTCTGCACTTCTTTCATCTCTTTCTCTGATTTACTGGGATTTTCAGTTTATCATCGTTACGTCTCTGAGCCCTAACATGTCTCTTTGCTTTCATTGTTTTATGGTGTATATTTCTCCATAGAATATCATGGGCTATAGATAGAAGGGCAATCATCTAGATTATCCTCCTTCTTGTTATCTTTAACATCACCTTTATGGCTTTCTATCTTGAAAGAGAGTGAAACCACTCAAACATTTCACTTGTGCTGCTCTCAAACTGTGCTGGGTTTCTGGTGAAAACCAGGATGAGATTGGCTTCAACTACAAAATCCCTCTTTTCTYATCTCTCTCATCATCATCAAAATTTTCGTTTTGCATACCTGGCTCACTCATTTTCCATGGTGAAGTACACAGGCTCATCTCCTGCTGCTGCAAGCAATTATTTCTTGTATCATGTTCTAGGAACCTACAACAAGGTCCATTTTACTCATTATCTATCTTCTTTATGGGTTTCACTTTTTGACTGCAGGACATTTTCTTCTAATTTCTACTCTGTGGCCATTCATGATGAATTTGTACCCAGACTGTGTTTTATTTCATTTCCTTTTACTAAATATCTTAGTTAGTCTTTTAGGAAAGTCTCTCTTTCTTTCTCATCATTTAGTAGGGGGTAAGTTTAAGTAGAAGACTAGATTTTAGGAAGAAAAAAGCTTGGAGTGGTGAATTCTAAAATAGCACATTAAAACAGTCATGGAAATGGTGTCAGTTGGTCCATAATAACAACTCACAACAGCAGAAAAAATCCTAGGTGTTAAAAAATCCGCTAACCTCTGCACCCCCTGCCAAAGTGCAAACCAGCCCTGAGCAGAAAGGGTAGGACTGCTATTTCAGACCTCTGTGAAGATGAACTTACTGTGCTTAAAGGGAGAAGGGGAGTTCCTCTTATTATTTATGTGACACAGGACAAAGCTCTGCTGACTTCTGGGTCGGCAGTGGTTTCAGTTGAGAAGGAAAGCTCATRTCACATCCAAACCGAGTCAATCTCCACAGTTTCACAATGTGTCATTAACAAAAATACATATATTCCCATAACATTTGTGGTTAAAAATAAATTCTCCTTCTTAAAAGCCAACTGACAGCCCTATTCAGCAAGTACACAAGTACACAACACAGATCAGGCAGTGCCATATCTATAACACTGTGATCAGTGTACAAAAAAGTTTGCTCCAGGACACTGTTATTTGTTCCAYTAAATTACCAAGACACAATCAATTTTGTGAAAGTTTGGTAAACCTGGTGATGGGGGATATTCTGGGCAGAGTTTGGAGTTTTCTGTTGCATATTTCATGCCATAATGCTATTACTGGCATATTTTGGTGTTTAGACAATTTTATTGCCTTCTGTAAACCAGTAATTCTAAAAAATTTATTTTCTTGCTCATATTTTTTTTTCCACTGAAATTTACCCATGTGTACTCCAGCTGATTAAAAACAAACTTTTAACAAAAATAAACCATGATACTTTAAAGGAAAATAAATTCCTGGCAATTTTCCTGCTTCAACTCATCTTCTGTCCCAGACATACCCACTATTCCTCCCCAAGTTTTTTGCTTTGCTTTGTCCATCAAAGCAAGGTTTGGATTTTTTTTTTATTTTAATTCTTGAATACTTGGAAATTAATCAGTGCAAAGCTATCCTGAGAAATGGAATCCTGCCTCATCTTCCTGCTTACCTCTCATACATTTTTTACATCATGGGGCTCCTGAGACCAGATTTAGGGACTGGGGAAACAGGGAATAACTCGGGTCTAACTCCAATCCATTGAAGTTAGTGGGCTTAGATCCTGGTTGAAACCCAGATTACTACAGAATTAGTCATTAACCAATGCCTGAGAGCAAGAACTACCAGATTTTATCGTAAAACAACCTTCTCATGTCAGGAATCCCTCTGTTGAAACACCAAGTTGCTAACCACAATGTCTGGAACATAGCTTCTGATTTTAGGAAAGCTCTGGTCAAAACAAAGTCATTTATCTTCCAGACATGGGACAACCCAACCCCCTAGAACTAGAACTAGCACTGTGGCTGTGGCATGCAGCATGCTTGTAATTATAGTACAGATTAATAGTTATCTCATTATCATCCTTCAAATTCTTCTTTAAACTGTCTTTTGCCAGCATAAAAATGTGGCAATACTATTCTAACTGCTTATAAAGTCTTTGTACTCTTGGTCAGCCTACCCCATCTGTTGTCTCATACTTAGAAGCTCTTCATTCTACATCGGTAAAGCATGCACTAAAATGGGATCCACAGCTACGATCAGGTATTCTGGTCATCACATAATAAAGATGGATCAGTGTAAGGCCTTCAAATTTCYCAGGCTCAGAAGGATTACAATGAAAGCAAATTTTAAATTCAGCTTGAGATACCCTTCCAAGGAACCCTTCCAAGCTTACAGAATCAGTGGTTTTAAGGTCTCATGGAACAAAAGGATGCACGATGCATTGTACTATTTTTGATACATACAGCAAACTGTATTCCCTGCCTCAAATGCAGCATTCACTCAGGGATGTCAGTATTAACAGATTTTGCATTACATGAGTATTCYTTTCTGCCTCTCCTTACCTCTTCCACCACACCTGTCATAAAAGGAGCTGGTCAGAGTACCTCAGGTGGTCATCAAATGAGGATAACATTACCCTCAGGGGAAGGAGACCCACCATCTCAGGGCTGTAAATCAAGTGGTTCCCAAAACTTCCAAATACAGCACCACCAGTTTCTCTGACATTTTACTCTCACTGGGAAAAGGAAGGAGCAACTGAGTTCAGGTTTTGCCTAAAGAATTAGCAAAGTGACAAGAACTTGCTAAAGCCAAGAGTTTAGCAYTTAAGCAATGCCAAGGAGGTTCAACAAAAGAGGAAGAAGTTAGTTTCATTGCTCACCATTTGCATAGCCAGTGCCTAAGCCCCTCTACCATGTGAATCTGAGGAAATTGTGATACTATGCAATAGAGAGATAGCTACTCCTCTGATTTAGCAGAGCAAAGCATTGACCTATCTGGGCCCCAGAGTAAAAGCCAAGTCTTTGTAAGGTGCATCTAAGTGGCAGTATAGAAGAGGAGGAATATAAGGAAAAGTCTGAARTTGGTCCGAAGAAATCCTGAACACATCCTGTGGAATAAGATTGTGGAGTGTGACAAGATTTGGCATCTGGAGCACTGTGTCCAGTTCTGGGCTCACCAGTACAAGAGGGATGGGGAGCTGCTGGAGAGAGTCCAGAGCAGGACTTCCTGCAACTTCTTGTTTCTCCTTCAGGAGAACTCAGAGAAAACCACCAAGAGCTGAGCTTCTTCAGAATTTCTAGCTTTTGTTAATAAACTAAGAAAAAAAAAAAAAAAAAAAAAAAAAAAGCTTAACAGTAATCTGATTAGGAACACCACACCATAAGCCGGTGGTTGCCCTCCTTTTTGTCCTTATCCCCAACGCGGGGGAAAGATGAACATCCAGACTTAGTGCTGCTCATGTGTCCTTAGCAGACGTTCCAAGGTGATCTTATAAAGCACTGCAGCTATAATCGGTGATAGGAGTGCTATGCTTAATTATATTTCATTTCTCCAACAAAGGTATTGCCCTCAAGAATCTATTTTTTTTTCTCAGTTTCCACTGCTGTTTTTTCTCCCTGGTATGTGTGAATTTGTCAGTAACCACAGGATGAGCTGTTGTTGTCAGTGAAACTGCATGTTCCCGTGGTCCAGTCAAGCATAACCCAGTGCAAAGGGAAGAATCTTTCTCTCTCTTCCAGTGCTGTCTTTTTTTTTATTTTATTTTTTTGGAAACCACAGTCTCTCATATATTTTTGAGTCCCAGGGAAAATCAATGCAGCTTGTTCAGCTTGTCCCTGAAATAACTCCAGCTCTATTATGGCAAGGCAAAAAGTCAGAGATTTGTTTTTCTTACTCGTCTGGTTTGGTGTTTCATGCTTTTTATGAGACATGCAGGTGGCAAACATTAAATTAAAATACAATCAGTCTTGACATTCTRTTGACAGTGGAAGGCAATACTTTCCTTTATATTCATTTGAAAAGTGTTTATGTCTGTAACAATATATGTSTGTTACCTCATTGCATGCAGAACCTAGTGTACTTCCTTTTAAAATGTATAGGGAGTGGAATAAAACACTTGCAATCAAAACACTTGCAATCAAATCTAGTTTCCTTCAGAACTGAAAAGCAGCATTGGAACAGAGATAAATTTATGTTTTCAATGCAGATATACACAATTTAAGACCAAAAGAATTTTAATGAACAAAYGGTGTTTGAATCCAACAACAAAGATTTGGAAAACATCATCGATCAATAGATATGTCAGGATATATTTTTATATATAAGTATATACACATACATACTTGGATTACTCTGTGAAAATGTACTCCATTGAAAAGATCTAACCTTGCCTCCAATCTTTGTACCAAAGGCTTGAAATTTGGCAGGATGGCTGCACTAACATCAGGCAGGAATGATATGCCCAAGAAAATCTGCTCAAGTCTGGCTAGGATTCTGGAAAACAAAAACACAAATGGAAATAGTTGTGGAAATAGCATCTGGCAGAAAAAAAATATCCCTTAAAGAATTTCACTCAGCGTGCTCTATCTTGTGTTGACCAGACTGGTCAGGACTTTCCATGCAGTCGCTCTTATCTCTTGTTGGATGCATGTCACTGTGGGAAGGAACACAAGGATGTCCAGCAGGAGGTCCTGTCTCTTGGTTCCTCTCCTAGGTTTACAACAYACTTGGGAGAAGAAAAATATGAACATAAAAAGAGTTGTTTCAAAAACAGAGAATGATGAAGCAGTTGGTGAGATTGGCACAGCAGCTCCGGGCAGTGGACAGGGCATGGGCACAAGGGGCTGTGAAGAAAGATGATGGAGGGACAGAGAAAAACATCACACATTTGATGCCTACCTCTGTTTCGGCATTTCTGATTTCATCTTTCTTCTTCTAACATTCATAATTTCTGTATCTTATATTTGGCCTTTTTGGCAATTATTTTTGCACGTCATGCACATATCATTCATATATTTGTTTAAAAAAAAATGAAAAGCAACCATATGAACTGACCCAAGCTATATTGTATCAAAGCCTCAATTTTCCTGCAAGTAGAGGAAATTTCTATTTGACTGTATTCTGGTCAAGAGTTTTTTGAAGTACACCCATATAATTAATTTTACCTAATGAATCACATTAAAAGTCCTCCTTGCTTAGCAAAGACACCCCTGAGGTAAGAATAAAATATTATGATGTTTTTGAAATCTACAGAATTTCACTTTGCGGTAAAAATACTGGGAAAATGATTTGCACAAACTATTCTGCTTTTACATGAATTTTCTTTTTTCAATAGTGTGATGTTGCTGTTTTGTTGTTTTTTCAGAGAGAGAGGGAGACATCCTAACTAAAAGGACTCTTGCACTGTTGAAACAATAAAGGTAAATATTTTCTTTATTTCTAGAATTAGCAGGAGAGATTTTTATTTCTTCAGTGCAGCAATCCAGCTGAGAAATCACATTTTCTAAGGGCTGAATTTAACTGTAACATCCGGCACTCTGTTCTGTGCTGAATCAAGGAGACTGCAATTGGAATGAGGACTAATGGGTCAAACAGGGTTTATTCTGATGTTTTTAGTGAGAACCACCACATGGCAAGATTATACCTTTTATTGCAATTTGCTATTTAAAAAGCTGTTTAATTTTTCAAAATTCTATGGCAATATCAATTCATCCATGAAAGACTGATTATTACGCTGATATGATATGCTGACGAAGGGGAATGTATACCAAGGTAAACAACAGAAATTCACTTRGGTAATGCTGTATTGCTCTTCTTTTCAACATCTAAAGGAGTACAATTGCATGTCTTCTTGATTTTTTTCTGACATTACAAATAAACTACTTATAAACTGCTTGCCTAAAGGGCATAGTCAGACCCACTCCAAAGGAAAATTCATTTTCTGAAGAAAAAAAACAAAAACAAAACAAAACAAAACAAAACAAAACAAAATAAAAAGTTTGGCATTAATAAACCCAAACATCCTGGAACTAACTGCTCACCAGGGTGTTTCAAAGTCAAAATGAGCAAAGTCTTCAGTCCTTTTTTTAAATATTTTGGAAGTTCTGTATTAACAAAAACCACCCAGAGCTTGAAGTATGGAAATGCTGGATGGTTTTCTACACATCATTTTGCMGACTTTGCTAAATGCTACATGCAGGAAGAAATTCGCACTTCCAGATCTGCTGCTGAAACTAGAATCCATCCCTGAAGGGTTCATCAGTGCTTTGGTCAGAAAAATGAATGCTCAGAAGAAACCAGGGCATTTCAGTATTTCTAAACAAAGTGCCACAGTCAAGGACTAGAAGTTAAAAATGGACAAATTCATATTAAATTAAAAGCCATATTCTGCCATTGAATCCACTTTTGCAAGGGAGTGGAAGATTCTCCATCTCTATAGATTTAAGAACAAGCCAGTGTCTTTCTGGTAGGTGCGCTTCAGTTGAGTAAAAGTTACTGGGCTCAATACTGGGTTCCTTGAGTGAAACAGAGCAGATGGCACCGTCCCACCTCACAGGTACACATCTGTCTCCCAAGCCTCCTGCACACGTACCACATCCTGAGCCATGTATGTTGCTGAGCTTCAGAGAAAGCCCCTGGAACAGCAGTTAGCTGCTGGAGACATATTTCCCTCTTTTCCTCTTCCTGCTTTTTTTATGCACTGGTATAGCACTTAGGAACCAGTTAGCTTTCCTTGCCCCAAGCAGTTTCCTTGAGGATAGATGCTCCTCCAACTAGCAACACAAAAGATTAAACATCCCCCCTACTGGCTGATGAAATCATCTGCATAGGAAGTTAATAATTAAGCCTGAAAATTGGAAGAGCACTGTATTAGACCTGAAGTGTCTCCATCCTTGAATTTCTTAAGGCACTGACAAGAACAGATGGGCAGTATTTATCAGTTGATGAGAGATTAGAGTGCCACTTGAGATGGATTCCAAAGGGAAATTGATGGTCCTAATTATTTATTTAACAAAACAACAATAAGTACCTATCAATATTTATGAGTGATAGGAAAGTACTGAAGACTTACTTTCAAGTAAATTAAAGAAGCACCAAACTAGAATAGTTACATAACATACAAATTATCTGTTTATCAAAGAATCACAGAATGGTTAAGGTTGGAAGAGACCTACAGAGATCATCCAGGCCCACCCCCATGCTCCAGCAGGGACACCCAGAGCACGGGGCGGCATCCAGGCGGGTTGGGAAGACCTCCAGAGAAGGAGACTGCACAGCCTCCCTGGGCAGCCTGTGCCAGGGCTCTGTCACCCTCACAGGGAAGAAGTTCTTCCTCACATGCAGATKGAACTTCCTGTGTTTCAACTTACACCCATTGCCCCTTTTCCTGTCACTGGCCACCACTGAGAAGTTTKGCCCCTTCCTCCCTACATTCCCCCTTCATGAACTTATACATGTTAATCAGATCCCCTCTCAGCCTTCTCTCCTCCAGAGAAAACAGACCTAGCTCTCTTAAGTCTCTCCTTGTACGAGAGATGTTCCAGTCCCTTAATCATCTTGGTTGCCCTCTGCTGGACCCTCTCTAGAAGCTCCACGTCCCTCTTATACTGGGAAGCCCAGAACAGCACACAGCACTCTAGGAACAACCTCACCGGAGCTGAGTAAAGGGGCAGGATCATCCTTTACTTATCCTTTACTTACCTTTCCCAAACCACTTGCCTAGAATGAGCAGTCTGTAGAGAGAAAGAAAAATAAGTTGTTCTAGAAAATATAGAATGTACTTTTCCATTAGATACAAATAATTTAATATAAAATACTACCTAGATAAAGCTGACCAAAATTTCATGGGCTATGCRAGCAACCCATGATCATTTCACATCATAAATTAATTGCAGTCCAAAATACACTCTGATTTGTTGCASCTACCATTCCCTTTGCAAACTGTGTTTCAGATGAAGTCATGAGATGTGGGAAAAGAACCAAACAACAGTTTCCTGACATCAGATTACCATCTGATAGAAACATAAAGATTCAATGGATACTGAATTAAGTCAGATAGCCAAGATGTGTATTTGGTGGAAGTCATCCCAATGCCATTTTAAAATCTGAACATCCGAAATACATTGTTAAAAAGCATTCATGACACCGAGAATGTTGCTGAAATTGATATTTTTCAGAAAAAAAATAGTAGAAAAGACCATTAAGGGCACCTTCATGTTTAAAAATCCTGAATAGCTTTTGATTATTTTTTAGGCATCTGAAATMTTTTCCATCATTTCTTCTGAAATAGGAACTAAGAGGACTCATCTGAGATGAGAATGTTACAGACTGAAGTTAAACAAAATAAAAGGTTCTTTGCGCAACAGGTCATTAGACTGCACAGTATGCTGAGCATGCTAAAGCATACACGAACGCAGCCATCCTGGGCCAGACCAAGGGCCAAAATAATGCAGCAGCCTATCTCCAATAGGGTCTCCAACCTAAAAAAAATGAGTCATATCCAATATGGTTATTTTTATTTTCTCATGCAACCCTTCCCTACTGACAAAAAAAAAAAAAAATAAAAAGCACATTCTGAATCCTTTTATTTATACATGTTCGTTGAATGTTACTCAAAAAAAAMCACATTAATTGCAACTCTTGAATACCCCAGCCATCACTAATACGCCAAATACCCTTAGTAAATACAGATACTTCAACTAAATGATCTGAGTCTTCAAGAGATTACAAGCATGATGTATGGATAAAAGGTCTTAGTGGCTTAGAGCCACTGATACACAAGGTCTCTGCAATGGCAGAGAACTGAGTTCAGAATAGCTTAAATCACCCCACAAGTAAAATTATATCTCTAGCTACCAAAGAAGATGAAAAGAAAAAGTTTGGGGAAGATCCCTGCCAAGCTGCTGAAGAGAAGCTCAGGAGGGAAGATTGCCTCTTGACTTCAGGTGGTGGGAGAGATGAAGATGCATCAGACAGGCAATGAAGGACAGGCCGCCACACATCTCAGAGGGTTTGTGAACCCTCCTGGCTGGGAGGCATCCTTACTGCTCCAGAGAAATAAAAATAAATAAATAAATAAATTCCCCAACAAAGAGCATATCAGCACAACCAGGGCTTCTAGGAGAGCTGCTCCTACTTAGCCTGTTTAAGACCTGAAAGTACTGTTTTGCTCCTCAGTATTATTATTAAATTTTGCCCTACATAAACAGTGTAAAATAGTTATTGCTTGTCTACCAGAGACAAACAGCTGCAAACATTATGACCACAAGCATTTCAGATTTTTGAAACCACAGACAAACCACCTCTCACTCTGGATTACTACACAAGATTTGTTATCATTCTCCAGTGACAGCCAACATAACAGATTTTTTTTTAACTACATTTGTCTAACATAAACCTTAAGCTACATATGCTTCATCTTTCAATCCTGAGAGAGGGCAGTTCAGATGCTATGGCTTAGCCCCCATTGAATTGTAATAAACTTATCTCTTATTTATTCTTTGGGACCTGACTTGAAACCTTGGCTATGTTAAATCAATGAAAACACTGCCCTTGGTTTCAGAGAGGTTAGAGTCTATGAATAAACTATTCAAAGATGGGTTGGGAAAAAAATGCTGTAAAATACAGGCAGCACAGCAATATAGTTAGAGCAGATTGTCCTAGGGAAAAAAAGTGTGAGTTCCCCAGCCTTACAAGGTCCATTAGCCCAAGGTTGTAACGGTGCAGGATGTGTGCAACCAAGACAGCAGGAATTACTGTTAAAATAGGGGTTACTCAAAACAAAGCTGCTTTAAAAACTGCATTTCACCTCTGCCTCCRGCACAGACCTAGTGTCATGCTAGGCCAGTCACCCCAACCAAAGCTTTCACACAAACCTGCTCACTACGTTTGATTTGTTTTGACAGCCTACAAACTGGGGTGGATTTTCAGAGGAGCGACAACTCTGCAGGAGCAGCTGATGTCAGCTGGAGTTGGTCCTCAGTTGATCTTGAGCCCTTTGGCGCAGTCACAGTCTTCCAGTTGCCTCTCTAATACCTGCTCTCATCAAACCTGTACCACTTCCACCATGAAAAAGGTATTGATCCCATCTAGGGAAAAGGGCAAGAGATTCCACCACCATCTCTCCATACACCCCTCCYGCTAAATCAGTATTTTTTCCCCTAGCATTGTTCTTGGAAATGACTGCACCTTTTAGATGATATTTCCAAATCTTACTCYACCTCCCTATAAAAGACAAGCAAGAAAGCTTGAGGCAGATGCCTAGGATGGAAAAATCCAGCCTAAATGGTTAAAATATAACAAAATTACTGGTGCGGTGCCAAAGAACGACACCTCATAATAGAAAGTACTAAGGAGCCTCACACACCACTGAAGTGCATCCAGTTTTGAGCTTGACTGGAAAAGTCATTTGCTATTGCCAATAATATTCAATGGCTTTTAAATCAAAGAAAGGAAGAAATTTCTGCATTTGAAACTGCTTTATCAAGCTCTTCATTTGGCAGGTTGCAATTACCCTGGGCAGAGGAAGAGGGGAAAGCCATGAAACACCTGATCTTTGMATTTGGCAACACAACTGGAGCCCAATCCAAAGAGTCTTCCAGGAGACAGCAGGAATATCTGCCTTCACAGGAATCACAGCTTGGCTCAAGCTTTTTTTGACCACACTTCGAAATCTCCTGGTGAGATTTAAAGAGGTTACTGAACTGATTCATTGCTGGCTAACAGGAGTATGATACCCTCCAGTCCTGCATACTCCTCCAGCACGCCTAACTTGTGTGCCAGGTGTTATTTTGGCATAATTAGGAAAGGAGCTGGGATCTCTGCTGAGATTGAGGCACTTTTCACACCTGCTAAGGGTGATGCATGATGACTTTGCTCCATTTCTCTTTTCCCTTCACACACACACAGAGTAATGTCTTCCTGTTATTTTCAGTACAAAATACATTCAGGTAAAACAAAAAATGCAAAGCCTACATAAGACATTATCCTGTGTGATAGATGTATTCAGCCTAAGCAAAATGTCTACTGCTATCAAGACTTTTCAAAGTTCTTCAAAATTTAATAAAAGCCTCTGTGCAACAGAAGGATAACAAATATAATCTATCTCATTACACAGTAGACAATAATTCTTAACTTTTAGASTCTTGCTCCTTTGAAGCAAGTGTTTTTAAAGAGCATTTTTAAATGTTTTAAATGTTTAAAAATTCAAGGTAGAATAAGGGATTCTTCAGGGATTACAACTGCTTTGAAATCCCAGAATTAAAAAAAAAAAATCCCCTTCTGGACAATTACCGATAAATACCCATTTTGGCACCCACTTGTGGCACTACTCAGTTTACTGAGACAGCTTGCACAATAAAAATGGCTTGTTTCTTGGGGAGCAGGAATGGATAGCAGAGACGTGGTGGGACCCCACAGCCAAAGCCCATGCTGGGAAGGCAGCTTTGCTCTTCACTCAAGGAGAAAAGCATAGGCAGAGAGAGGCAGAGCAGCTCTATCTGCTGGTGCCCTCACCCACCTCTCTACTAGCTCCAGAGTGGAGTGGGATGCAGTGGATGATGCCTGGAAGCACTTTAATTTTCTGTCTGAGAGCATCAGACCAGCATGCAAGCTGCTGCTGCTAACATGGGAACATCCTCTACCTCTTGGAATGACTTAGTGCACAGTGAGATGTCTGATTTGGACGCAAAGCTGTGGTGCCTGATCTCACGCCAAGACAGAGCTTGGGCTCAGTTGATTATAGGCATGTCTGTGTGGACAGGGCCATGATAGGTGGACCAGTGGTTTCAGTCCGTGTGGCAATCCCTGTGTCCCTGTGTTTTCCTAGCTAATATTTAGTTGAGAAGAATCCAAAGAAAACCCATGGGACCAGTGCTGGTGATTCAATAAGTGTCATTCTTCCCTCTGACTCAGTGCAGAACCATTTCCCATAAATGGGGTTAACAAGTACTCAACGGCTGGAGAAAGCTGCCTTTTAGGCCAGACATAAAAAAAAACAGAAGTCCTGAACAGTAGTGTGAAAAACATTTGCAGCTACAGCAAAGCAAAGGGATTTTCCTAGCTCAGTACAAACAAATGGGTTCACTTCTGCACATTTTGCTAAAGCAATATCAGGCCCACTTTCCATTGAGAGCTTGCCAGTTTTATAGCAAAACTAGTCCTGGTTTAGGGTGAAAATGGCTTTTTTATTATGTACGAACAAGGCGATATTTTCGTCTGGGTTTTGTCCTGCCTTGAGGGATGTGAGGTCAGACAGCAAAGAACAGCCATTTCACTAAAAGGACCAAGAAAGCAACAGCGAGGCAGAAGTAACACGGTGCRAATTATAGGTCCGTGTCATATTCCCAGACAAGGTGAATACGGCCTCTGTTCTCCTATGGCCATTGTTTACACTCATCCGCTTAACGGATCATTGTCAACAGGCTGCGCTGGCCTTGAATTTACTGGGGMAAACATTTGAAATGAGGCCCAAGTAAATGTCACCAGCGCCTCCAACCACCGCTGAGCTCAACAGCTGTGTTGAGCCAGCACGCCAAGGCTCCCAGCTCCACCACAGCCCCAGAAGGCACACAGGGATGAGCGCAGCCACCCGGCACTCCTCCAAGAGAGCCTCCTTGCAGCCCTAGGGCCGAGGTGGCTCCTTGTCCACGTTGGCTACCAGCCCCACACTGCTTGGACACTTAGTCCTTGGATCCGTGGCCACAAGGGCCTCCTGTCTCATGGTCTCTCTGGTGGGGACCAGGTAGCTCAAAGGGAGATGCCATGGAGCCAGCAATGAATAGAGCTGAAATGCAGGCATTAGCTTTAAGCTATTCTTGAGGACCATGATTCTTTCTGCTAGCATAAATTTCTTTTATGGGAGGGCTCAGCAAATAAAAAAATCAGAGTGTATCTAAATTGGAAAGATATTGTAAAGATATCTTCTACAAACAAAGGTAAAGCTAGCTATAAAGCATTCTGCACAAAATTTTCTAGGACTCATGGTACCTGCTCAGCATGTCACACAACTTGGGAACTCTTATTTACAGCTATTTTCAGACCATGTGGGTGAAATAGATATCTCACATGCTACAAAACGGTAACAAGAGAAAGAGAGATTTATGGGAGTTTCTAAAGGTGGTACAAGATGTCAGTTGCCAAGTCACAAGAACATGTGTTCCAGCTTAGCTAATAATTTATAGACTGCTTTTATCTCCCCAGTGCCAGTAAGGAGAAGAGCTATCAGCTGTGAGCAAGGAGTTAGAGTTACAATAAGACTAAGCTAAACCACTTTAAAAATTTGAACAATTTGTGATTTGTGGCATCCAAAAAACAAGCCAAAGAATATCTCCCATCACATTCAGGAACAGTAGGCTGTTTGTAGAGTGCAATTTTTCCTGAACTTTGTTCAGTTAGCTTAAAATAGCCTGTGTGGTTTCTAGCTCTGGATTCCAGGTCTACTATAGGATGCAGAACGCTTCAGGACTTCAGGTTGGATAGAAAGAGAAAGACCTGCTGCTGCTGGCCTCACATCACACATGCAGATGGCACTGCGTGTAGCCTTGGTATGGCACAAGCAGCCTGTGAATCCTGCCCTTTGGTTGTCAGCATACAGCACAAGGCCATCCTTCCACCTTGTGCATGGGCTATGCAGAATTCGTACAAACCTCCACGGCCAGTGAAGTAAAGGTCTCTCCTGAGATGAGAGAGGTTGCCTTTGTGTGTGCACATATGTAAATATTCAGGAAAAGATGTAGTAGAGACATACGGGATACCCCACCCTGCCACATCAGGCTAGGCAGAGGTGCCAGCCTGCGGAATACCTGGTTCCTAGCCAGTTAYCCAAGTGGCCACATGGTCTTTCATGTGGTTGCACTACTGGTGGTCTGCACAGGCTGCTTGGTCATCTTCTTTAACTCGTTCTCCTCCTAAGGAATGTGCCTGTGTAGCACATCCCCATTCCTGCAAGAGCACACAGAGGTGACTTGAGGATTGCTGTTGATACTCAACCCATATACTTGCTTCCAGACATCATCTTTTCAAGCTGGGTGACCTGTAGGAGACAAAACACAGCAAAAGCCCCTTGGAGTGTTARGAGATGTCAAGTCAGAATGGGGATAAATGGAAAGGTGCTGCTGTTTCTAGGAGGAGGGAGTCTGCATCTCTCTCCAGRCTGGTTTTTACTGCAGGGTGAAGGGGAATAGCCACATCTGGATGGCATGGTGTCCATACCACAAASATGTACGTTCATTTACAATTCAACACAAGGTTTAAAAAAAAAGAGCCCTAATGCCAATGAAAACTAATATCTCCTCTGGAATTACTGTGTCCCTAGACGTTGAGTTACAAAAGTGTGGGAAGTGTAGCTAATCTGAGGAGCCCACTGCCCGTTTCCTTCCAGAACCCCAGTAGCTCCCCTTATCGGCCATCCCTGTCTGCTGGAAAGGTGTTTTCCTTGCTTTGAAGCCATACCCTTTCCCTAAATAGTTATACCTTTTCTTTTTCCTTCCCCTCACGAGGGAATCTCCTCTTTCTCTAGTTTTTTTGTTTAACTTATATTCTCTCAGTTTTATCCATGCACTTTCCACAGCACACGACTCCTTAATTTTGGGCTGCTCATCCACTACATTCTGCTGCTTTAAATCCATCAAAGAAAGATTTGCATTTCTCCTTGTCCAGAAGAAGGAAATTAATCAGGGGTTGATCCATCAGATTATTCAGAGCAGTGGTTGCTGTCGTTATGTAGGGAGGAGAAAGGAAATTCCAATTCACACAGCTACCCAAAGCAAGTAACTATAGAAACTTATCACTGGAACCTTGACTCTTCTTATTACCTCCTCTTGTTTCTCTTTTCAGATCATGTTCCTTGAGTGATTTCACTATAAGTTCTTCAGAAGCACAGCGCATCTTTTCATTTTAATGTGACATATGGCCATACTAATTGCTGCATGTATAAGGATCTATAAACCTGTACATATAGAAAATGATCACCTACTGCATTCTGTATGCATTCATAAAACAGAATTTATCCTAATCAAATATGATATATTGGATATCATATGTATATAGTGCTCTCACACCATATTAACTGGACACAGTGGCATTACTTAGTTACTGCAATAAGTCACTCTGCACCAAAGTGTGATTATACCAATTTCTAGTAACCTGCTGTCCAGCTATATAAAAATATGAGTGTTGCCCACCAGCTACTGGACTTCACATGGCATTAAAGTAGCAGTCCTGGAGAGAGACAAACTCTCCAAGTATTCATGGCTCAAAATTAATGCTGATTCTCAGCATCTCTGAAAATCAAGTGTATTGCTTTCTCCTTGAACCCTCACTACCACAGTTCCTTCCTTTTAACCTCACGTAAAACAGCTTCTTAGAAACCTTTACTGGTATTTTAAAACATTTAGATATTCCTTTATTTTTTTTTCTCATTTCCTGCAAGGGAAACCTTGGACCTCTTCACTGGAGACTTTGGGAGGTCCTCTCAGAGAGCCTAAATTTTTTTGATCATACGCCCTCATTAGTACTCACTGTTCACCGCAATTACTTCTTCCTGATAGGATTTATGTAATTGTTCTTTGGTTTCACCTCTGGGTTTGCTCAAATACATTTTAAAGCGAGCAGGAAAACAAGACTTATTTACAAGAAGCCATTGTTTTTCCCGGCAGGAACAAATTAGGCAGGGATGTAGTGTTAAGGCACTTAATTTATGTGAAATAGGTGCCTAAATCCCCCTAAAAGATGAAGTCTGGAGTCGTTGTCCCTGTGCCCATGTTGATGTCCCCAGACTTCCAGCCGGGCTACCATGAAATGGCCATTCATGGTAGGGCATCCGGTCCTGGTGTTTGGAGAGCTCTGAGTTTACCCTCCAGCTCTTGTATAAACACCTGCCACTTTGCTTATTATTCAGGTGCAGACAGCCACAATTTATTCTTTTTCAGATATGAAGAGGTCTTTCCCATTTTGTCAAGAAAACTTGCTCTCTGACCCTTTTTTTGCTTCTGTTTCTTTTCCTTTTGTGCTGTAACTCAGCCACCCCTTTGTGCAGTACTTTTCTGGAGTTCTGATAGGAGTGTGTATGAGGGATAATACTTGTTTCATTTGCCTGCCACTACGAAAGGGAATTCCTTATCTTAGCTGATACTGAACAGAATACACTTGYTGATGGTAACAGGGAGGTTAAATTTAATCAGAGAGCTATTGCTTTCTGTGCATATTTCATGGCTATCTGCCTGCCTTTTCTGTTCATTCCTGCTTCGGTCCACACTGACAGCCACTACTCCTGGCCACAGTAACACCACACATGCACAGGAACACTGCTGCAATGCACGCACACCTTTAGGAAAGATGGGTTTTGCTGGAGGCACCAAGATTTCACTGGGTAATGCAAATTGCTTCCGAACGAAGCCATCCTAATGAGAAGTTGCTGGTAGGTCTCCCAGTTTGACAATTAGCATTTCTCTTTCAACAAAATTCTTAAAACTGTCGGAGAATGTCTTAATTACCCCATGAAGGATTAACTCCCCATATACAACTCCCCATATACAAACATTTACACTAATGAGCACGTTCACAGAATTTTCCTGATTAAAACAGGTCTTTTAGCTAATTACATGCTCAAAATGCTCCAAAGTGCTATTGAAGACACAGAAAGGATTAAAATAAAGACACAAGGAGAATAAGGAGATATTCCAAAAATACTCACTTCTTCACAGAGTGATTTGGAGACCTGCCTTCTGCTCACCATCTTATTTTACCAAACTTCCCACTTCCCACTGCACCTCTAAGCAGCCCCTGCTCAGAAGCCCATGTCCAACATATCCCTCAGCTCACATCCCAGAGCAGGCTGAGGAGACAGGGATGCAACAAGCATTTATTCTGATGGAGATATTAATAGGACATGACCTTCTGGACTATGTTCATCAATGATCATTCATATGCCCAAAACCATGTGTTTAATTTCATGCCTACCATAACCAGAATTAAACCTTAGTTTCATAAACCAGAATTAAACCTTAGTTTCATAACATTTCTTTTTTGTTGCTGCTTTTTGGTTGACTAAGTGGCAATGGTATCTTTGGGAAGCAGTTCAAACAAAGACATAAAGTACTTGTGCAGCTAAAGCCAGTTGATCAAATCAAGGATGCTRGCAAGAGGCATAAGCACAATGAAATTACCAAGGGAAAGAAAGGCCATGTCTAGCCCYGAAAGCAGCAAAATGCCCATAAACATAATCAAAGTCTAATAGCCTGCTATTCCCAATATTGCACGTGCCCATGTCACCCAAGCTTGCAGACTATGGCAAAGTTTTATACACATCCTGCATCTCAGGAACTTGCTTCCCATAAAGTGACTTCAGCCCTGCACACTGGGATTTATTTCAACCAACCCCGTAAAACATGAGCAATATGAGATGTATTTACAAGAGAGAGGCCTACCTAAATGCAGTTGAGTGTGTGTATGTATAAAGCAGTGATGATCAGGTAAATAGTCATCACMTTTGACACTTGGCTCCATAAAGGCCTTTGTAAACAACTAATAGCCCCATTTTTAATAATAACAGCAAATGAGTCTGAGGGTATTTATATACCCTTTATAAAGGCTCACCTCTCCAGTAAATTGCACAACATCCTTCATTGTATCACAGTGTATAATGCAGCATGATTATGACATTCCCATTTTGTAACGCCACAGAAATGATTGTTTAATAAGAAGTAATGCGATATCTTACTTCCATTTGCAGCTCTTGGACACCATGTGCCAGCCCAGGTTTTATAACACACATGCTTCAGGTATTCTTTTTCCTTATTCAGGCAGGGGGAAAAATGGATTGAATTTGCCTTGCAATCTTTATGGGCTCCTTGATTTGGAAAAATGCCTAACASAGACTCAGCTGAGATTATCGGTCCATTTCCATTTGTGACATTACACAAACACAGAGCTAAGTCCAGGACTGAAATCCYTGCAGTTATCAACACAGCGCTGACTGCCTCCCCCCGAGCCAGACCTCCAGCCCACAGCAACAGTGCTGCTGCGATCATCCCCATGGTTCTACAATGCTCTTTGTCCTCTATTATTCCTTTCTATCCTGAGAAATGCTTTATTTAGACAGCAGAGCCACAGAATAGCAGCTCAGTCAGACATTTTGGCTTAACCCTTGCTGCCTGAAAGAAAAATAACTTCACAGAAAGATCTAGTGGCCGTGACAAGTTCCTGACACTTAAAAGGTGAAAAGAAACTAGTGTCGAGGTCTTAACTGCCTAAACAGTTCCTCACTAAAATGAAATGCAATGATATTTTTAATCTCTGAAAGTCAGTTCAAGACAGGGACTCTATGCGCCAATTCATGAAGACCGCAGTTTAAGTGCAATAAATCTGACTATAAGCATTTCTTCCTCAGGAGTGTRATTCTGCCAGGCTAACACTATTGCCTTATTCTACCAATAAGTACCCAAAATGCAGCTCTGAAGGGTGACATTGTCAGGACCCATCCCACYGACAGACAGGTGCCAATTCCTGACACCTCCTTTGGGACACAGGGCAGAGGAGGAAACATGCTCCACTAGCATCTGCATTTAAACCCATAAGGAGATTCAAGGGAGCAAAACTACCTTTTATTGCCACTAAAGTTTACTAGGCAGTTATCATGCTGTCTACATCCCTACTGCTACATAAAGGAGCTTTTGGTTTTGCTCTTTCTAATGTTTTCTTCCAGTTGCTCACACCCAGCCTCTATTTGGCCACCAGCGAGGAGGAATTACCTTGGAGCCGATTCTCACAACTGCTTTTATTGTGACTTTAAGTTTGTCTCCTATACGGTAAGGTGTACAAGCAGACGTGAGTAGCAGACTTTCCTCGTACTGGGCATGGCCACTAGTCACTTTTTCCCAGTCAAAGCAGCAATAGGAGCTGGGCAATGCCGSAGAGCTGGCTGGTCACTGCAGATAACGGGTGTGCAGCTGAGTCTCCCATCCTCAACCTGACGTGTCTGAAATAACATCGCGTTCAGCCTGAAATGCAAAGGGAAGGCTATGGCAGTGCACTATAGATAGGATTAGAAAAATCAGTGAGTATGTTTATAAGATTACAGACTTCTCTGATGGCAATGACAGCACTTAGGCACTCATTGGAGCATGGATGAAAGCTTGTGACTGCTCAGCATATACTGAAACCATAGTAAACTTCATTAAACTGTCAAGCATCCAGTCTCCAGTGCTACTGAGTTTACTGTTCGTGCAAAGTTGTAGATCTCCCTCGCTGTCTGCCATTGTCGTAACTTTTTCTTTTAACCATGAAGGAGACAGTCATAATTCTTTCCAAAAAGTCATGTATTTCACAGCCCTTGCGCTGCCACTACAACCTGCAGTATAATTTATGTAACAGCACCACAGAGTCTCATAAAGTTGGCTAGGTAACTTTAGCAAAAGAAAAGGGAATAAGGATACTAATCAGGACTCTTTTAACATATATACTTGATATTTTTTCAAGAAAACAAACCTAAGGCTGAAAATCATAAATGTGTCCTCAGCTCAGTAATATTTTATGATAATATCTGTAAATGAAAGATAAAACATGTTTTACTACCATATGAGTGAACTCTTCTAAAACGGTCCTGCGCAGTAATAAGTTAAGAAATATTTTTGCAGGTAAATATAATTGAATTGCCATGTAGAAAACTCAGGGAAGAAAATGTTTTCAGAATAAATAATGTTTTATAACTCTTTATTATCTGTGTAAATGTCTTCCTTTTATAAAAACTGAAACGTAGGTCCAAATTAAAATTTTAGACAATACCAATTATTCTGTCCTTCCAAAGTTCATTTTAAAACGTAGACTTTCATGATAAAGAGGCCTTCTTTTACTTAAAYCTTAAATCCCTGTAAAACCTGTAAAATCCCTTAAACCTTCTAGCAAATAGCACCTAGTACGTTTCATTGAATAGGACTTTAGAACAATCTTATTTCCTGCAGGGCACAGGGATGTGGAAGTRTGGCTACAGGGAGGTCCGGCTCTGGACCTGGGCACAGGTTTTGCTTTGTTTTCAGCAAAGATTTTGAGCTTTGTGACTCACTTAAGGACTAYTCTATGGCTCAGTGTTCTTCCACACTTCTTAAGTATTCTACTTGAAAAGTGAATGAAATAGGTACATAAGCAGCTTACTGTTGAAATAACAAATGCTGCAAGCTGAAAGTAGAAGTATTACTCTTAACCATGCCAAATCCTGCCTACAACTCTGGAGCTTATCTGAGTTCAAGTTAAAATGAGATCCACAAAACTCTGCTGAGGAGTTAAAAAAAACTTTATATAGCTTAGGAAAAAGTAAGATAGCATGGTATCCAGCAATGTGATTGGGGAAAAACCTCYGAAAAACAAGAACATATCTTCACACCACTGCTCAGTATGCTAAAGTACTGTCTTTACTGATTACAAAATTGCAATGACAGAATAACATAACCATGATAATATGGCATTGTCACAGTAAAACCTTAAATTTCATTACTAATTAAAATAATTAAAAACAATCAGGCATAACAGTCTATCTTAAAATAAATAAATAAATAAATAAACTTGTTATTCTTGATAGCCAATAATCAGTTTAGTGGAGTCCCAGAATGCTTGAAAAAGGAATGAAATGTAGCCTTCCACTTGTCTGCTCCAAGTACTAGACCACAGAATCCTCAAAAAGAAACCAGACATACTTCCCCCTCAAACACATTGCAAGGCAAAAAAGCTGGAGCTTCCCAAGAATAGCTTTTAAGTTCTACAGAAAATCTACAAATCTGTTGCAGCCCCAGGTAACTTGCTCTGCAGGTGTAAGATGCTCATTTTTAGGAAGTTGTTGCTATAGCTTAACACACATGGMTATAACTCAAATCAAGGAACCAATTTGTTTAAATCTCCTGAAATTCTGTTAGGAGTAAAACCCAAGCACAGGTCTCCAGTGCTCCAGGCCACATGCCCATGATAGAGCTGCCACAGCCACAATACAGCAGATGTGCAACCTTGTGGGGCCAGAGCTAAGACCTGGAGAGGGAAGAGCAAGGATTTCCACTGCGTCCCAGCACCTGACTACAGTTCAGGACTACTTGTTCCTGCATTTGAAGGCCCTCAGCAGAGAGTATCTCCTTATGATGGATGTTTCTGAATAAACACAGTGCACGTTGATGTCGGGATCTTAGGAAACACGGGAAAGCTGAACTCTGCTGTTAATGTGCTCTTTGCTCAAGTCCAGGACAAAGCAAGTAGAATTTAATCTACRGGCACTTCTCTCAGTTAGAAGTGATCAAAGCAGTAATTGAATTAAGCAGACAAACAGCAGCTTTAGCCCCCTAAGTCCAAACGTGACCTGCTATAAGAGCAAGTGCTGAGAATGCAGCAGCTGCGATAAAACTGAGGAGGCTGCTGACTGGGAGCAAATTAGTCTTTTTTTGTCATTACATTGACCAGATCCTGTAAGTCTATTAATTCTTCACAGCTGTGTTCGGGTAACACCTGGTGCACTTTAGGACCTATTCTTTGAAAAATAGCCTAAGATAAGACAACAGATGCAATACAGAGAGATTAATGAAACAGGAGCTGGAGTCTCMCCAATAGGGTATGTTCCTTCTATAGAAAAAGTGTGGTGAAAATCATTAATGAGTTGTGAGATGAAATGAAAGCCCAAGGACTCAGGCGGGGGAAGAGGTGTTCCTTTCATCTCACATCTGAGACACCCCTGGCCGCTGAGCCGCAGCTGGAGCTCTGTGTGATGCCGCTGGCCGAAGACCAGTCGCAGCTCATTTGTTCCATTTCTTATTTGGGAATGATTTCATTCTAATCTTTTGCTATTATTTCCCTAACAACCACCAAAGAGAAGTTAGGACCGGCTTAATCTCCAAACAGATGTTGGACTGAGGCGTGCAGGTGGCATCCTGAAGACGATAATCATCCTTCTCCTGGCTCCTAGTGGGGTTTTGAAGGCATCATCTTTTCAAGCAGTGTGCAGGGTTGTTTCATTGAGGGGCAGCACAAGGGCTAAAGGCTAGAGCCAGGGAAAGGCTTAGGCGAGTGCACTGCCTAAGTGCTCTGTGTCACCCAGCACTGGGAAATGAGACATGAGTCCGGCAGCAGCCACAGCCCCACATGAGGTTCATCCTCTCTTAGTGGTGCACAGGGAGCTAAATGAGTCGTCCATGTGAACAACGGAGTCTCCATTGCCTTGATCACCCTTAGTGCCCTTCCCCGCATCTGTTCCGGTTTATCTCTTTGTTAAACACAGCTGATCAGAGCTGGAAACCATTGTCTAAACAAAATCATACAAGGAGTTTTGCACAGTGCTGCTAATGTTTACCATTTCTACTGGAAAGATGCTGTCTGTCTCATCCTAAAACCTGACTAGACCTCTTCTAGTCCACGTTTTGTCTGTGATTTCAGCCCTCCTGCAGTTAGGTTCAATTGCTATGGGAGTCAAAAGTCAGGGCTGCTTCATCTCTGGTTTCTTATTTTACAAAGTATGACAGCAAAGCGGCTGTTCTGCAGAAAACYATCCAACTTGTTCTCAAGCCAGGGCTTGGGAAGCTCTGCTCCTTGGGCCAGCAGGGCTAGGGGAAGACATGGCTGACCCTGCTGATTTGCCAGACTGTAYTGCTAAAATCAAGAGAGGTTTTACATCTTTGCATATTGGGCAGGTTTGGAAAAAAGTTTGGAAAAAAGACTGAGTCAAGCCCATTTACTCTTTTTTTTTTAATAAGTCTAATTAGAGCTTTCTGACTAGATGACAGCAAATAGCAAAGGAGAGACGTGCATTTGGTCTAGCATTTAGAGCAAATCCTAGTGAGTACAGACAGCTTGTGAAAGTGTGGCTCCTCAGAATTTCGCTAAGGGATATGTCCAAGCGAGATAACAAACAGCTCCTTGGAACTACTCATCTTCTGCCACTTTAGTAGGCTGGACAGTTACTCTATTTTCTTCATGCATTTCATATATTTTTTTCATAATTTTTAATACAGTTTTTAATGGAAGCCCACGASAGTTTTAAATAACTATACATAATCTTGTGGAATATATATGCAGACACATAACAAAACTTAAAAATCTATGGAAAACTTAAACATTCTAAGGCTATAACAGAAATGCCAAAGCTCCTAACATAAGAAATGCCTTCCTATGCTTCTCGAAAAAAGAAAAAAAAAAAAAAAAGGCAAACATATCAGAGAGAACAAAAAATGAAAAGTAATGAGCGTACTGAGATACAGTTTGATACAGGTATGTGGCAAGTGAGCTTTACATTGTTTGGCTTAACTCTTAATTTGACAAACTTCTGACAGTCAAAAGTGTCTTTGATCTCAACAAGGGAACAAGGATCTTTGAAGGGAGATGAATAAGTGTATGTGGAGAAACACATCACAGAATCACAGCATCACAGAATGGTTGAGGTTGGAAGGGACCCCTGGAGATCATGCAGTCCAACCCCCTGCTCCAGCAGGGACACCCAGAGCACGGGGCACAGGGCRGCATCCAGGCGGGTTGGGAAGATCTCCAGAGAAGGAGACTGCACAGCCTCCCTGGGCAGCCTGTTCCATGGCCCTGTCACCCTGTCCATGTTCTTCCTCACATGRAGACATCCCCTTGATGTCTCCATCATCAAGGATATGATGGATATGATAGAGATATGCCCCTTGCATAATGGCAGAAAAGTAATCGAAATGGAGTTCTTTGGTGGGCTCTAAACATCTTTGGAGAGTTTGCCCAAGACTAGACAGAATCTGCTGGTGCTCTCTTGCATTTGAAAGATATTTATTGCTATCACTGCATTGGAAAAAGAGGTCTAGGTGTGAGCAGGGATGATTATACATAARGCATATTTAGAACTTATTTGTAAGTCAATCAAAGTTTTATTTCACAGAGTTTCTTGACAGCATTCCTGGAAAATTGCTTTGGCATATTAACTGAAAAGAAAAATAGCTTTATGAGTAAAAATCCAAACTTTTCAGCTAAACTATTTCAAATGACCTGGGACAGAACTGTAAGTACTACATCTCTGGGATGGTGGTAACTAGACATATCCCATAACTGATCAGTGCAAAGTTACTTTTAGGATAAAAACACCCAGTGCACTGAGAGCTGACCTCTTTCTATAGCTTAAAAAAATGCTTTGACAAGACTCCAACTCTACACACAAGGTGAAATCCTGACTTGGTTAATTAGAGTAGCAGACACTGAACTTAGGTAGATCACAGCTGCTTCCTCTCCCAGGCCTTGCTATGGGTATCATATCTTTATGGCTGTTATTGTGAGCAGGAATGCTGCTCACCACTGTCCAGACAAACTGGAAGGCAGCACTAGTACGTCAGGCACCTCCCCTTTTAGGACATTGAGCAGCAGTTTAAACCAGACCCAATAGTTTCCAGCCACCGGGCCCAAGAAGACTATTTGTCACTGAGAAACAGTCAATGCCACAGCTTTAAATGTCTGTGTCTCGATGGCCTTCAGTAACACTCCATAACAGACTCCTAGAAATCCTTCYCCAAACACAGTGCATCTCTCAGGAGTGTGACACCGAGGCCTGTCCTGAGCCAGGCTCCAAGCAAGCCCAGCACACCATAAAAAGCAGAGCTCGCAGCCTGCTGCGGCGCTCGCGTTTCCCTGTGCACACCCGTGCTCACATGCCGGCACATGTGGCTCTGCACGTGTGGCAGATGAAAGGAGCAACACGGCGCAGCCCAGCAAACGCATCCTGGCTATGCAGTGTCCATCAGCACGCCCGGTGTCCCACCACATGTGCCGTAAAGAGATGGAGCGAAGGCAAAGAAACAGCTTGAGGTTCCCATGTACGCTTAAAATCGCTGGCAAGCAGATCCACAGAAGGAGCAGTACAAGTGGTATGAATTAAGCTGTTACTCATTTTTCTGGGTGTAAAGAAAAAAAAAATCTTCCTTAATTCAAGAATGGAGAGAATCGGCAATATGTGCTGATGCGAAGTGTGCTGGTGGTTCATACCCAGCAGGCTGTGACTGCCCCATCCCCGTTCTTACCTGTGCTTGGGTTCTGTGACCCATCAACTGAACTGGTGATTCCTCCAAAACCTCAGCCTCTGGCCCACTCATCCACCTCTTCCTAGTTGTTCTTTGCTTCATTTATAACTTTATTTCTGTTTTGTTGACACAACACTGTTGGTCATCTGTGGCCTCTATTCCTAAAYATTTTCTGCTCCAATGCTGGCATCGGATGCTGCTTATACTTTTCCTTGCTGTGAGCCTCAGCTAACCATCCTCTCACTGGATCTTGTCCCATTCCCGGCACATTTCCAGATCCACAATCCAGCACGTTCTCCCCACTCATATCCTCTATCAAAAGAGAACCTAGGCTCCAGAATAAAGCTGTGTTTGCATCATTTCAACTTTTCACCTACTGCAGGGTTTTTGTTACCTTCTGTCCTGGACTTTTCCTCTCCACTTTTCCTTCCTACTGCTGCCATATGGATGTAAGATCACCAAGAAAATGAAACTCCTTAGCACCACAAGTAAGTCTTTAGTGCCCCTTATTAAACTGGACCTTCAATTCTCCTTCAGAAAAACCAAACGTGAGGTATCCCAGCCGGCTGCAGGCCTGGACACTGCTGCTTGGCAGTGGGGCTCATGGCAGTGGGGCTCATGGCTGGCCTTGGGCCCCAGGGCACTCTCAGAAACCCTTCCCAACATGTGTTTGGGCTCCATAACTTTCCCGTCTGCGTGCTCTGGTGCTGCCCCATCTGACCCTCTGGTGCTGCCCATGTTCCCTTGAGCCACCTGCCTCCTCTAGCCCCAAAAGTGACCCCTGCTCTGCACTGCCACCCATCCCAGTGGGAACTGCTTGGTCAGGGACGTAGCCAAACACAAGGGYTGATGTAGCAGGAAGAAATCACGGCTGCTTCTCAACTCACTACACATATGAGACCTGCAGAGGTGCAGATTACTGGAAATTACTCAGTGCTCGTGAAGCTGCACCTTGAATACTGTGTTTAGTTTTAGTTTTAGTCTCTCATTACAAAAAAGACATGGAAGCAGTGGAGCATGTCCAAGGGCAATGAAGCTGGTGAAGGGGCTTGAGAACAGATCTTATAAGGAGCAGCTGAAGGAGCTGGGAGTTATTTAGTGAGGAGAAAACGATGCTCAGGAGAGACTCTATCGCTCTCTGCAACTACCTGAAAGGAGGTTGTAGCGAGATGGAGTTCAGTCTCCTCTCTAGAATAGTTACTGATGGAACAGGAGTAAATTACCTCAAGTTGCACCAAGGGAGGTTCAAGTTAGATATTTGGAAGAATTTCTACACAGAAAGAGTGGTGAAGCCTTGGAACAGGCTGCCCAGGGAAGCAGTGGAGTCACCATCCCTGGCACTGTTCAAGAAACGTGCMGATGAGGCACTTAGGGAAAGGGTTTAGCAGGCAGGGTGGTGATGGATTTATGATTGGACTGCATGATCTTGAAGGTATTTTCCAACCATAATGATTCTAYGATTCTGTGCAGCACTGGGATAGGCCCAGGCTGTCCCACAGAAATCTGCCCATGAAGCAAGGATCATAGGGGAGGCAGAGCAGCACAGGAGGCAGCTATCAACCAGGAGGGAGCTATCAACCACACACATTCAGGACYGTGTGCAGGAACTCCTTCAACTTACCTCTTTGTATTAATCACTTTTTAAGTTGAACTTTTCGGGAGAGAAGGATCAAGAAAGTTCCCCTTTCTAGATCCATGGGATATATTCTCCTGAGTGAGTCTTTCTCTTRCTGACTGGAGACCTCAGTGAAATCAAACGTGTTACCAGGACATTCCCAGTGACTATTATTATTATTACAACCAGTAACATATGTATTTCTAGCCTTGCCAAGCCACAGTATCCTCCCATGCAGGAAACGCCCCTCTGGGATTGATAGCTCATCTCTTGTTAATTTGTGCCACGTTTTACTGAGTGATTTTGCCCAGAGGAGGTCTCGAGGACAAAGCTGTCGTGTTTTGCTCACCTCAGCAAACACTCGTGGTGAGTATCAGTTTTACCTTTTGCCTTTACCTTTTGCCTTTCCCAGTTTGTAACATAACTTAAAGTTGAATTAGGAGGAACACATCATAAAACAATACTTTAAAAATTGTGTGAAAAGGTTGCTACTGGTTTCTGGCACAGGGATCTGAATTAGAAAACTTCAAGTGTGCAAACATCCTCCAAATACTACAAAAGATCAGTCCAATCATATCTATCATATGACCAACTCCTTTATTATAATTGGAAACTATGTAGGTCCAGAATTTGGATTTTTAAAAATACTTTCAGATATTTTGCAAGCTTCAGAAAGAAGTGCTTGCAACAGGGCTTTTCAAGGAATGTATTACTCTTATGTGATCTGCCAAAGTGAAAAATTCATCTAGCTCTCCATGAATCTCATATGATTTTCTTATACCTTTTGGCATGTTCATACCATATAAATACTTTATGGTTTTTTATTATTATTACKTTGTAACCTGGGTAGAGCTCTCAAGACTTCAATCCTGGTAACTCAATTCACTTGCTGCAGTGAAGACACTAACCTGTGCAAAATGTTGCAGCCTAGGAGCCCTATAAAAAAAATAGATGAAAATTTAATTCTCGCTGCAAAATGCTGACAATGCAAACTTGTTCAGGTCTTGGGGCTGGCCCACAGTCTTCCCCACGAGGACAGGGGATTCAAGGAACCGACCCTTGGTGCCTATCACTAAGAAGTGTGCACAGACATAGGGACTGCAAATGTCTCACGAGTTCAATACACAGCAATAGTATTGTAGGAAAATCAAGGAAAAAAAAAAAGAATTACAAGTGCTGGCAGCTGCGGGATGCGGGGTGACACAGCACCCATGAGGAAGCGGCTGCCACCACCATCCGGTCATGTCACAGCGCCAGCACCACTGCTGGGCTCTGCAGGATGAGATTGCCACAGGGATGGGCAGGAAAGCAAGGAAAAAGCTCTGCTGCATTAACCGTCCCAGCCAGATCCCCATCCATCGCCACCTTGGCTTCCGGAGCCAAGAAGCTGCAAATCCCRGGCTCGCAGCGCCGGTTTCCTCCGGAATGTGAGGCAGCGCCTGAYGCTTCCCTCCTCAGAAGGCCCATTCAGAGCAGGGGTAATTACATGTTTGCCGCGGCGCGTAAAAATAGAAATACATGGAAATGCTGATCCCTCACTGCGAGCCCAGACATTGTTGCTGAGGGAATGACTAAACAGAGGGACAACCCCCCCTCATATTCTCATGCACATTTTTCGTCATCTTTAGCTRTACCTATGTTGCAAGCTGAGAGCAGCCAAGTCTCAGAGGCAGCAGTGAAAAAGAAAATAAATCAAGGGGTTTGTTTGAAGAGATTTTTCTTACCATGTCAATTTGGAAATCATACATCTGCACAAAAATATTTTTAGCTACCCTTACTACAAGCCCTGCCTTAAGGCTCTAGCTAAAAAGAGATTCCAGCAAACCACCCAAAACATAATCCCTCTTTTCCAATATGTTTACCTGRTAGACTTTCCGGCACTTAGGACATTGGCAGAAACTTGGTCCTTTTCTCTTGTGTTTGAGCATTTGTTCACACAAACAGACAGAAAGATGGAAAAAAAAAAAAAGATAAATGATTTTAAAGAAAAAGCATTTACGAAAGCAAAAGCCACAGTGCTGAAACTCCCAAAGTGGTTGGTGGGGCTTCAAGCTCATGCAGCAGAAACTAAARCAACTACATTTTTTTCTGAAAAAACAGGTCTGGGTGTCACGTCAACACCAGAGGATGAGTAACGTCATGTGCCCATCAGAGTTTTGGACATTCCTGCCCAAGCGCCTGCCGGGAGCGGCGGGCAGAGCGCTTGGGATCCCGGCCACACTCCCGCATTCCCGACGCTGCTCCAGCCTCGGCTCTGGCCCATGGCACACGCGGCTTGGGATGACCCTGCGTGGTCATCCCCGGGGTTCTGAGGTACCAGAGCAGCTTCTTGCTTGTGTTTTCCCCTCCAGCAGTGAAGCAGTAAGGGGAGAACTGAATTAAGCTTAAGGACCTTGGTAAAATGTACAGCCTTGACCCCAACATAAACAAACAAAMAAAAATCCTAGTCTGATAATATATGTAAGGCTGAGTAAATATAACACAGCTGTGTATCAGTATATAACAAATACTAGTAGTATAACACCAGAGCAAGCAACTGGAGGTGTGATAGGTGCGGGAGATTGGGACATGTCTGCTTGCCAGGGCCCCTGGCCTCTGCTATGGGAAAGCCTCCTCAACGCCGCAGAAGGAGCACAACTCCACAGCCCAACAAAGCTGTGCTTAGGGCCTGCTCCGCTTCCAGCCCCCAGGTCAGGCTGCACCAGGTGTTTTCCTTTGCAAAAGTTGCCCGAATTCTCCTGCCAAGTGCGTGCAAAGCCTGACCAAACACCCCACGTGTTGCTAGGTGGGTGCACRCGGCTGCCAAGGGGAAATCTCAGGCCAGGGTTTCAACTAGATAACAGCCTTTTGTTTCCAGATCTTTGGCTGAGTGGGGCTGCTAGGTGCTCTTGGCACTTCTGCATAACAATGCCATTTAATTACCATGAGCCCTTAACTGCAATCATAAATAGCCCTAAGCAGCCTATATCTCTAATAACCAGCAGAAATCTTCTTGCCTTTGAGGAGACTGCACTGTTGCTTGTCCCAGGACAGCAGCAGAGCTGTGCTCWGCCTATGTAGGAACTGCTGGACCTTGTGCTCTGTTGGAGGGCCTGAGGCTCATTCATCTTTCCTGTTCTCAAGCTCCTTCTGAAGTTCTGCATCTCACCACACCAGCCTTGTCGTCCACTGATGACGATCATTYGAGCTGCTAGTTAAGGAGCATCTCCCTGATCAAGGCCCTGTTTCACCCACCAGTCTTGGCTGTCCTTTTCCATRGGTCCCCTTGGTCCTACACCAAGCTTTTCTCAGGGGCTGAGGTCTGCATGAGGAGGCCAASAGCAGGGTCAGTTTGTCCCAAATGCAGAAATCAAAGCAGCACCTCTTTTGGTGTGGAGGGCAGKAGGAGAAATATCTAGAAATAAACATAGGGAAAATGAGCAGAAGACACCTGTGCATCTGGAGAAACAGGATGAACAACTCCGGATGTCAGTGCCTGCCTGGATCAATTCGTCCATCTCAGATCTGCCATAACTGGACACTTGCATCCCCCTCGGCCTCAATAAAACAGCAAGGATAAAATGGAGAACTTTGTGCTCCCATTTACACTAAGACAATTTTTTTCTCATAAAAATATGGCAGTCCCAGAGCTTGGTAGTTAAAATTTGGGAGAGCTGCCGTTGGGCTGGGGACATGGACAGCACAACAAGCAGGAAGAGTAAACAACGATCTTAAAAATACAAGTCTGCAGGAAAGACAAGGGCACTGAACTGGTTTAAACTTGCTTAGGGACCTACCTGCATGTGTTTGCCTCAAAATTACTGTGAAAGCTTCTCTGCCTAAGATTTGCTCTGACTGCAGTCAAATGGGCAACTAAGGCAATTGTGACTGGCATTTTGGAATAGGATAATTACAATCTGTGCGCAGCAAGTGTGGGTTAGCTTTCACTGAAATAAACTGTTCACATCTATGATGAATATCAACATTGTAGGCACAAGGGGCAAGGCAGTAAATTGTAGTAGGATGAAATACCTACATTTAATTATGTCAAATTATATAGAATTTGAGAGAGTTTTTCTGATGCATGCTATTTAAAGTTAYGCCTAAGTGCACTTCCTTGCCTGAATAAAGCAGCTTTTGTTGCCAAGATGTGGGCTTGCTTTGTAGTTTGTGATTTACAGTCTTCACCACATTTTGTCACTTTCTTGTTTCTTGAATGAGATGTTTCTGAAATCTTATTCCGTATAATGAGACACAGCAAGGGTGACTTACTGCACAGTGTCCTGAGCAAGCATGGGCAACGTGTTCCCTTTTTCCCCCAGGTTACTCAAGCCCTGGGACACGGAGCACGCTGAGGCGTTTATGGAGCACATACACACACACAGAGTCCCTGCACGATCACATAAACCCACCTGATCACATAAACCCACCTACTGCCACCGGGGAAGCAGGAAATGGCAGGTTGGTGAACTCAAAACAGTCGCCACCCACACGGCCTCATTGCATGGGGCTGAGAAGTTGCCTTTCGTGCAAACAAGAGCCTAGCACTTTCCTGGTGCGACCTGCTCAGCACGCAGGGCCGTGGCAGCAACGGCAGCAGCGTGCCAAGAGTGAYGCAACATGTGCAGGCAGAGCATCGGAAATCTGCTGAGTCTCAGAAAACACACTTAGTTCATGGTGGTGGCACAGGCCTATTTTGGAAAAGCTACCTGCATGGGAGCGTTTGGGAGCCAATTGCTCCTGCCACGGCAGCAGAGTTTTCTCACCCTCAGCAGGCTTTCTGCAGGGCTGGAGGAGCTGGGGCACCACAGCAGAACAGGTCACCAGCAAGGACATCAACCCAGGCACGCTGCTGCTTTCCAGCTGTGCCGTGCACAGAACAAGGAGGCTCTCAAAGCTGTCACTTGAACACCCAGGTACAGCACAATGTTTCTAAATTTTGCTGAAGATGGTGACAACAGCTGATGATCACAGCCCTCGCCAGCTACCTGTTAAATTCAGACAGTTCAGGCTTAGGCAGCCTGGGGCCTGGCCTGACCTGGGCTTGGCCTGATGAGGAAGTGGGGGCCCGTGGAGGAAGAGAGGGATGGTAGGAGAGCGGCTCCCGGAGGACTGGGAGGGCGAGTGACRAAGGCTGCTGCAGACGCCGCTGCTCAGCACCCTCTGTTCCCACTTTGCACAGAACCTGTTTGTTTGACTTTCCGGGGCTCTGCCATCAGCCGAGGAGACGGGAGAGCCTTGGTGCTGTTCCGCCGTCCCTGTGCTGCGCCACCGGTGTTGCCCGTGGGACCTCTGTGGTGAGAGGCAGCTCTCGCTGCGGGGCAGGCCRAGGAGGACGGTGTCACTGTGTGGGGCAGCGCTAGGCTGTGGGCGGCTTTGGTTTTGCATGAGGCCGGTTGAGGATCCCTCACCAGGCTGCTCCTCCATGTGAGCTGCGTTGGCGATGCAGTGTGGGCCGCATGAGAGCTGCGACCTTCTGAGGTCAGCGCAAGGACAAGCCGTGGAGCTGCGGGCAGCCACGCGCAGAGCTGGGCTGCCTCCCTCCAGCAGCTCAGCTGGAGCAATTTGGCACCTGGCAGGCAGGAAATAAGCCATGACACATCAGGGAGGCAGCACGGGCTCATCTCTGTGCTCCTTGGAGCTTTGTCTGGCCGTGAGCAGCATGTCCCAGTCGCAGGTGGGAGAGGAGGTCTTGGAGAGAGGTGGCTGTTCAGTGCAGACCTGGGGTTTGACTGACTGAATCACCGCGTTCAGGCATTTGGAGAGCAGCACCACAGCTTCCCATGTGCTGGGGAGGCCCAGCTAAGCCAGCTGGTCGCCTTATCTGCTCACCCAGTATTTCACAGGAAAGGTGATTTCCTGGGACATTTGGGCTCTTTCATGCAGAAGGTTTGGGGAAATTGTCTCCAGCAGGACCCGCAGCCGCAGCCTCACCCCATAGATGCCTCTATGGGGAGCAGTGAGGTGGGGAACAARGTACGGCCTTGCTTAAGTGCTCCTTGAACAGCATCATGACTTCTCACATTATAACCCAATGGTCCTACCTTTTATTCAGAAAACATTTCCTCACAAAACATAATTTAACCTGGGGTGGAGAGTGTGGGCAGGTTGCCATTCAAACATTAATACAGATAAGCAAGCCCCTTAACCATTACTCCTTTCCAGAAAACCAGCCCTCATGCTTCCCCCCAATGAGTTGTTCCTCATTTAGCATTTGTTATACTTGAGTTAGAAGTGCCTGATGATCACAGGGCTCTGTGTCTATTGCCATGGGCACACTCGCCCACCTGCTTTGCCCTGCCTGCAGCTGCCCCATTCTGTACATAATAATTCATTCTTGTTTCTTCTTCCATTGCTCAGATGGAAGGCTTCTTCTTCCATTGCTCATTCCTCAGATGGAGGCTTTTTTAGTGAATTACAGCTATTCACTTGTTGGGCTGCTGCTAGGAGGTTGAGACATCCACTCAGGCTGTGGTACAAGTATTACACACAGCAAGTGAGCCTCTGGGAAACTGTCCTTTCCCCATTACCTTTCCGTGGAGAATATTTTATTCATCTTGTATTACCAGCACTGAAATTATTGAGAGTTTTGCCATTGGCTTCAAAGGAAGAAGAATTGAGCCCTTACTTGCTATAGTGCTGTGGGTTAAGTCAAACCCAGCATTAATTTGACAGTGTTGCTGCTGTTACTCACGCTCTTCAGGCTGCTGTTAGACACGCTGTGTCAAAGCACTGCAGCAGTGTAGGAATTGTGGACTTTCAGCCTGCAGTTTTGGGGAGAGTGGTCAAGCTTTTGATATAGTTTAAATGTTCTCAGTGGAGCTCAGCTACAAAGCCAAGCTGGTATTTGTGTGTGTGTATCTGTATCTATACACAGTCACTGAAATCAGAGGAGTGSTCTTGAATGCATCTCTGCTTGAGACTGAAATTCAAAGTGTTATTGCACATGAGTTTGATTATTGTTACTTCTAACGACAGACCATCACTGTGTTTTAGTCACTTCCTTCTACTGTGTAATCTCTGTCCAGATGAAACGTGAAACCCAATGACCATTAATCATTTACTCTGACACGAAAAATGGGTGCATTGCTTATTTTTCTACCAGTGGGAATAGTTAAATTAACAGGAGCTTTGTTTTCTTATTAATGGAGCTCTTTAATCTWTTCCTTGATTGTGATACTCTTGCTAGACATGCCTGCCCCGGGTCCCTACCAATGGGTCCTGAGTGCTGATGGTTCCAATTAGTTGGAGTTCTCAAACACTGGAAAACAGTGCAAAAAATGGCATAATAAACTTGGGAAATCTACATTTTCAGCAACTCACCTGCAAGTAAATGGGAGTGTCACCCACAGTGCAAGTAAACAGAAATTATTTAATTATCATATAAAAGTAATTAAAGACAGAAATGCACATGGAGTTCTCCTCAAACACTGGTGATGTACATTAACAAGTTTTAGAATACGGATCCAGTGACCTACATGAGCAAAAGCGTGCGCTTGGGGTAGTCTCTATCCATAATTTAGTACAATTATTTTGGCTTACTTCTCCCCATTCAAAGACAGACAAATATAACGCTAAGAAAAGCAACCAAAGAGCATAAACCTATTTCAAAGCACAAAACAAATGCAAAGGGAGAGCCGATTCAATGTAACATGAAGATAGACTAATGATCAAACTTATCAATATGAATTTACTTTGTTAGAAGACCAGGAACAACTAAGACAGCGTTACGTACGGAGTCGGCCATCGCTGTTAGCAGCAGYAGACCCAGAGAGAGACCATCTTCTCCCAGCCTTTTGCCCCAGCCAGCGTGTGGCCCTGGCGTCCACCCCACACTTCACACGCTGCTTGGCTGGTCTCTCTCATCGGAGGCAAAGCACCTAAATCTCAGAGTGCCAGGGAGCTGCCTGCAATCCCATTACAGATAATGGAGAAGTAGATCCTGTTGCCCGCACAAGTATCTAGCAACAACACCCGAGCTGATTTGGGGCGTGCAAGGCACACCCGGGTAGGCAGATATATGAGAGAACCTAGGGGAGAGCTCAACCCTTCCAGAGCAGCAGCTCACACCCAAGCGGGAACCTTATGGCATCTCGTTTTGCACTAAAAAATATTGCACAGCAGCTTAACTGAGGCAGTCAATACAGTTTGTTGAGCCTACGGAATGAGTCAGATGACTCTAAAAATATATACGTGTTGGTTAAACTGCTCTGCTCAGCCCTGCACACCTATAGCTTGACACCTAAATTTAGGGAGTTCAGTCTTGAGCTGAATCCCACACACAGCTTCTGCAGGAAGCAATGGGACTCCAGTCCCTTGCCTCCCATTAACTCACCACCGTTGCTCATGCCTTTGCTGGACTTGAACCAGGTCCTGCCCACATGCTATTTTCAGATATTCAGCAGAAACCTAAAGAGCTGCAGCAACTGACTCCAGCCAGAGGATGTTTATAAGGCTGCATTTTTGCTCCAAATGATTCTCCTATAGGAACTAACTGCCCAGGCCAGCATCAGCCCATCACTCAGAAGACAATCCTTTCTTTCACACACACAACATGTCATGTGTCCCTCCTTATGTACTTGCTGGGAATTTGAGCAATTTATTTTGAAAACTGAGGCATGCACCAACCTCAGTGCTTGCATTTTATACAAGCTAACAGAAAAATAGGCATCAGCCATCTGAGCCCCACAAAACAAAGGGCTCCATTTAGGTGCCTGAGCAAAGACATCTAGCGCCATCCGAGATGCCTTAAGGCACCCAAGATACACATGGGGCTGGCAGGTATCACATAGGACTTATGGAAGCAGCAGCTAGAGACTGGAGACCACGCAGGATACCCTAGGGGGTCTCAGATGCTACTTGACGCCAAAGCATAAGCAAACGAATTAAGCTCTGAAAACCTTGTTTATACTTAAGTCAGTTGTACGACTCCCATATCTAACAAACACCCACCGTGCGGAGCTGCTAAGCAGAAAAATAGCTTTAAAAAAAAAATCCATTTTTCAGGTCTACTGAAAGCTGGCCGAGCTTACAGCCTGTGTCAGCTTATTTTGTTATGAACATATAATGCTCACTGAACCCCATGAGTTGCTGCGATAATAATCGCTGCCAGCTYGCTGAATGGATTCCTTTCAGCTCCTGCCTCTGCTGTTATGTGGCTACCGCGGAGCTCCCACAGTACACCAGCACACCGTGGACACCGGTTTTTAGCTGCAGAAGCCAGAGAGCTGTCTGGAAAGGCATGAGCTCGGAATTGATTACCAGACCATAGGAGAGGAAGGTCATTGTGTCAAGACTCCTGGCTACTGCACTACACTGAGAGCGCACTACTGTGTAATCCTCTTATAAACATCTGCCATTCCACACGGGAAAACATCTCAATTGGTTTAAATTAGTTTTTATTAATTGGTACACTGTTTATGAAGTTGTTATGGCACTACAGCCTTAGCTGAGTAAGATAACACGAGACAAGTGTACGAGTCTTTCATGTGCAGCTAATAAATCTGCGATCCTGGGCAGGCTCTGCGGGTCCTTCTTGAATTCCAGCCTGAGGATTCAGAACGAGGTAGTTCAGTTTACACAAAAAGTTGTTACGTGTATAATCTAGCTGCCTTTTGAGTAATGTGAACATGAAGATAATTTAAAAATAAAAAGCCAACTTAATACTAACAATGTCAATGCAATATTTATAAAACATAACGTGAAACTATGAACAATAATTATTTTAAGCAATTAGTATTAAATGAGCATAACTATACAAGCTGCTGGTCTTACTGGACTAACAGAAGAAGAACTGACGTAAGTTTTGCTTTAGAAAACCATTACTTATAGCAAAAGCATCACTGCTTATTTCTCTTTACGGTTTTTGCATGTTTAATTGATCTAAGAAACTTRTATGCTTAAAAATAGAAACACATCTTGACTTTGCGTTTTATCATTGACAAGCTTTATGAGACAGACTTATTTGCATTGCACCTTCCTTTTCTATAGCAGAACTATAGATCATTTTCCCACAGCACATTCTTTCAGCAGCTCGCACCCTTGAGCACAGGTTACACGAATGCACACTGCCATCTAGGCAGGTTGTTGCGAGCAGCACGTATTTTAAAATGAACCATCTTATCTTCACCAGGGAGAAATACTTCTGGTATCCATATGGAGGAAGGAGGATTACTTTTTAYGCTATTAAAAAATCACACATTCCCACTCACTGCAAATGCAAAACCTACTTCCTAACCAGACTGTAGCAGTCATCATTAAGAGCTAATATTTTCTAAATGTGTTTACTGAAACATATGTTATTTCAGTATTTCCATATATGCAACTCAAATTTAACCTCCACAGTAATAGCTGAGGCCAATTAAAAAGCAAATTTTACATTGGCACTAATGTAATTCTGTTTACTTCATATGCTTTGAAATATAATGCCAGTACATTTTAAAGAAAATTAATAAAATATCCTTTTTCTACAAAAACAAATATTTTTAAAATAGCTTTCTTCATAGAAAAACTAGTTTTCATCAATTATAAAAATATAAAATACATAATATACTAGTTTTCATCAATTATAAAAATATAAAATACATAATATAGAGAGACTATTTAAAACAAATTCTATAAATAGCATTTACAGAAGACTCTCTTACAGGCAGAAGATATTTACAGAAGATTTGACAAAGTCATTTTAATTAGAAACACATCAAACAACTTCATTTTCAGTTGTATCAGCACAATATTTCTTCCTTCTCCTTTCACTCCAGCAGGCTAGTGTGGGATTCTGCAGGGAAGGTAGAAATCAATGCAGAATGCTACACAAAATGGTAACAGAACCTGAAAAGACTGTAATTTAGCGCTTCCATTTGTCCATACCCGTTGGACATTGCTTTTTGAATTCAGTTCTGGAGGACAAGCACTATCCCATTCTACAGGCACCAAAGCAGAGGCCAGGACTGCTCCAGAGTCAGCAGAGTAAGAGGAGAGCTGCCCAGGAGTCCTGTGAGCACAGGGCTGTGAGACATGACCCAAAGGACAGAGTTCCTTGGGATTTCAGTGGAAAAGCTCATTGAAAACCCCTAAATCATTGGGATGTTTGATGGAAGGGCACAGAGGGCAACATCCACTGACACTCGGAAGGAAATTCTCCTCCTCAGCTTCTCCTTGGCTGCTTCAGCCACATCTCAGGAACTGCCCTGAATAGGTTTGTTTAGGAAGGACTTTCTCCTGATTAAAAGTGGAAATGTGGTTATCTGGCTGCAGACATATTTTTACTGCACATAATAAGGAGTAACAGATTTTTAGCATGACATTCATTTGTACAGAGAGAGAGGCAAACACAGAAACCAGAAACTGCTGAATTCACATTTCATTTACACATTGGACAAATGGGCAGAATTGGTACCAATGGTACTGTCTGTGCTGGAAGAAGATCCAGCCCTTTGAGCAGTCCTGGAAKGCAGGACAAGGTATGACAGCTTTCACAGCAAGGATCCTTGCTCTGTCCTTGATTTGTCATATGGAAAAGGAGGACGTTATTGAAAATTAAGCAGACATCTCTATTTAGTTCCAAAGCTCTCAATTTAAAAGACTAGAATCATTTTTGTACTTCAGGATAGTCAGTGTACTTTCTGTTAGCACAGGAAAAATAAATACGCTCACATTTAGCTTTATTATAGCAATACAATGCTACCAGAAAGACTATGTCCTCATCAACAGAAAATGGCATGTGTACTATTTCTTCTCCCACCACTGACATGGTTATGGCAGAGTACTGTTACCTTTCTTTGGACAAGTCAGTACATTTTATTTAACTGTTCAGCAGCAGATATCCCATATCTAAAGGAAAAAATCATTAAACAATAATACTGCAGTAAATGTAGCAATGGAGACTATCATCTAAAGCACTTTTTAAYCTCTTCCTAAGAAGTATGTTAAGAGTTTCTGTTTTCCTCAGAGAGGATGAAATCAGTATTTTGGACCTATTTTACATGAAACCATTCAATTCATAAAGACAGGCAACTAATCACACTTGTTAAAGATCTTAGTCAAAAACTAAATTTGGCCAGACACACAAGTTGGCCTTGCTTTATTTTGCTGAAAACATAGTCACATTCAAAGGACTTCTTTGGGTTTTCCTGAAGCAACAATAAAAACAGGACACATCATGTGCATAATTTGTTTTATTGAATAAAATTTTGTTTCTAATATTTACATAGTGAAATTTAGAGGTAATCTAACAAAGCACTGCAAAATGTATAAGGCTCAAATTGAATCTGAAATATTTTTAAATATATCTGAAATTATKGTAGGAATCACTTGTCCATCATTAATGTCATAATTAGTAGAGATTTCAACTTTCTGAAGAATAGTCAGGATGAATATTAAGGATAGTTGACTTCAGTGAAAACTTCTGTGTGCTTTACAAATTCCAAAACCAAAAGCTCTGAGTAAGTATCATGAGTTTTGAAGGCGGCTTCTGTATTTCCCTGTTCTTCTCATCTCTGCAGAAGATGACAACATAAATTACAGACTTTAAAGCTGAAAGTAATACCCACATTTTAAACATGGCAATCTCATCTTTTTAAATTTATAATGTAATCTGTAGAACATAAAAGATAAATATCCTTTTTCAAGTATAAATTAGGATTAAACCCATTTCTAATGAGTGGTGAAAAGTTAGTTCTTAGGCATAATTGACTTGATATTTTCTTCCAGTTTGGCTACTTATCCAGATTTGATATAAACACCACYAATGCCCACTTAATCTCAAAGATGTCTAAACTATAATTTAACAATGTACTTATGTACAAAAAAACTACATTCAAATGCTAAAGCTGCCAAGACAGATACTTAGAAATTAGAAATGCTGCAACTAATGTCTAGTGTCTAGACAACACTAATTATGGCCATTTGCACAGAAACTTTACGATGAAGTGTCGTCCATCCTACTCTGGTATCTTAAGCAAAGGGTGTCATTTCTTTTTTTTTTTTTTCTTTTTTTTTCCCAAAACTTTACTAGATTTACTATCAATCTACCACTGCAGAGAACAGACACCTTGTAAAACAAACAACTGCAATCCCAAAAGTTTTTCTGTTTTTAAGATAGTTTCATTATTATTGACCTTGCATAGATTCACAGCAAGCTRTGATGCAAGACCAAGATCAACAAACAGAGATTTGCAACAATTATCCTAACAGACTAACTCATAGCACTAGGAGACTGTTGTATCTGGACTACCCACTGGCTGTGAATGAGACACAATTCAAGAGCCTTATTTATTTATTTATTGCTATTCAGCAGGGGAAAAAAAGAAGTCAAGAATCAGGAATCTTGCATTCGGTTCAAGCCTCTGGCAGTTGTTTATTCTAGTGGTTACAGACAGCCCATTAGGAACAGCAGTCAGCACAGCCTGAGAGATTTGTGATCCATATGCTGAAAAAAATTAGTTGTTAGTCTCAGGTTAACAAGAAATGATATTGCATAGTCTCTCTCATGCTTTATTTATTGAATTGSTAGAGAAATTGTATTTTCTCCTGTTTCTCAGGAAGTTAAAATTTATGAGGCACTGCCTAGCAAGGACAAAAGAGCACAGACAGTTATTAACCTAAGCATCCAATGGGTTCTTCCTCCTTTCCCAGACAGCATATTGCTTGAAAAAGGGAAGGCATCCCYATTGTTTGCAAGCCTCTCTGAAGTACTGATTTTGTGCAAACTATATTGGATCTTAAAATGTTTCAAATACAAGCTTAAGAAAAAAATATATGTATGTATTATATGAAAATATATATACTATATCCTACTACTAATTAAAATGCCAGCTTTTCCTAAACTTGTAGTATGCTGYATACTTAAATCTTCCAATAAATATATAAAATTAACCCAAGAAAGAAAACTTGAGACTATATGTTTTCCATCTTGACAGCTAAAATTGTTAAGTGCAAAGTGTTCCCTAATGAAGTTACCCAGTGTRATAACTCAGTATTTTTACAGACTAAATTTGTAACTGTAGTGTCTGTATATATACACAAACACAGTCTCGCATAGATGAATTGTCATCTGGTAGGGACAGCTTTAAAATTCAGAATTTGAGAAGAAATCAGGATACAAAATCTGGTAGAAAAAGCTGCAGAAGGTGACAGAAAACCACTCATCCATTTGCCATTTCTGTGTTATAGCTAGTCATAAATATATTTGTGTATCACTAGAATATATGAATGAACATATGAATTATGAAGCGTATTGTCTTTCTTCTTTTTCATCTTTCTTCTTTTCTTTAGTGAACAGCCAGACACCATACCAGCTATCCAGGTACTCTCTAATCATCATGATCTGGTCGCTTCTTTTTTCATTATCTTTCTTTCCTACCACAAAGAATTATCTGGAATACAGCTGCCTACCTGGAAGCTATTTTCCTTGTGGCTAATATAGCTATAAATGATAATCACTRAGAAGCTACTGAAAGGCACAGCTTTTGCTCTTGGCTGTCTCACTGATGAGGTATATGGCTTACATTATTGAACTTTATCTCTGAGCAGGAAAACTATCTGTACCATCAACCTCAAAGTAAGCAACGATCTGTGTGTGAGACACTGACATGGGTTATGGGTTGTCCATCACTGGGACCTCCTTGATTCTCCCTTTTCCCCTCCAGCAGTAGGTCAAGAAGATGCCCTGCTTTCCTAACATCCACAAGACTATGGTTCTGCTCAAATCCACATTACTGTAATACTATTTCTGAAAAAAAGATATYCCTGATTTCCCTATACCCAAGGCAGTTTGAAATACATTACCCTTAGCATTCTGAACCACCCACTAACCTCATCAGTTAATGTTATGCTGAACAACAACAAGAACAAGCCAGTAAGCCAGCCCCTCGGTACACTAAATGGACTTTTAGGTGTTCATAACCTCCTGTGATATTTGTTTCTCCTCGTACATCCCTCACTTTACCATGCTATGCAGGAATGGGGGTTAAACTAAGTCTCTGAACCACCAGATCTCCTCAGCTTGTCTTCCTCTCTTTGAACATAGGAAATAATRTTTTATGTCCAAGAAAGGAACAGACTGCAGAATACTCATCTCAGTAGGCCAGTTCTCAGTAGGCTCAGKAGGCCAACTGAGGGTAGTTCTCTCTCTGATAGAGAAAAGATGTCCAGTTCTCTTAAGGACAGGACCAAGGTACCAAGCTCCAAAGAAATCAGTCTTTAATGTAGTAGAATGCACATAAAAGGCAAAGACTCAGAAAGACAGTATGTACCACATATTCTACAAAACCAGCTACAGAATTCATCAGTTTTGGTACAATAATGRGTAATTCTGGAGAAATACTGTTAAGTGGAAATACGCTACTTCCTAGATACCCTGGTCCCACTTCACTCAACCTTATGTCACCGGAGGAAATAAGGGGCAAAAGGCAGTCCTGAAAGCAAATATGCATATAAACACGACTGAGGTATTCATCACCTCCTATCTCCCACCCAAAAAGTAATTTATAGCTTAACACACAGGTAAAGTGGCCACAAGAGGGCGCCTCTAATATAGGGCACAGCAAAGATCCACCTGGTTTCATGCCACAGGATTCCCCCAATCCAAGGGGATATCGCCCGAAGCACGAGACCCGTCAAGACCTAATCGMCAAAACTATACTATTTAATTCACCTAATTAAAGGAACTATAACATTCAATGTGCTCATATATTTTCTATATGAGGAAATATTTCATATATTTCCTATATTTCCTATATTTCCAGCAAACACAAGTTCTGTAACAGCAACACACAATATCAAGTCCTGGTTTGTCAACATAGAGACTAATGGTCCTTATGTGTGTGCAGAAAGACACTTAGTATTATATGACAACAAAATCAAAGACATGTTTGAGATGTTGTGATTAATATAGACAAGAAACATATATTACTTCACACTCCAGGTGCTTGAGTGGTTCTGCAAACAGAAATATTCAAATGTGTCCAAATTATGTGAAAATTATACAGAAACATGATTTTTATAGTGTTAAATACAAATCTTAAATTTGTATTTGAACAGGACTGTAAGGCTCTACAGATAGTTCATGTATTTTCAATGTACCATATATGTCTGCAATGCAGTGCAATTCAGTACAGGTTGGGACTTACAGCATTACACACCACCAAACAGAATGAGAAATATTCCAAAAACAATAAAAACAAAMMAAMAMAAAAAAAAATACTTTACCTGTGAAGTAACTGTAAGTCTTTTAATATAGGTGAAAAKATATCAATTAAGTATTACTTTCATCTGATCTCATTTCTCAGGATACAAGGTGTTCAGTTTTTGGATTGATTAAGCAAGGTAACTTGCTTAAAAGCTGATTTCAATGGCATTGTTTAAAAGCAGTCCAGCACCTTTAAGACTGAAGACCTGAAGCCATAAGGGGCAATTTTATATATATATACACATATATATATATGTATATATATATATATACACACACACACACACACACACACACATATATAAAAATAGAGAAGTAATATCTGCAAATTTTCTAAATTACTCTGCAGAAAGCTCACAGGCAAACTTGCAGAATAAGACATTTCTTCTCACCTGTATTACTTCTCAGTAATTAATCATTTTTCGAAGAGCATCATAGCATTTCCATTTATCTGGGATGTAGAAAGGCTCAAAGATGTGAGGGAAGGGAGTGTCGTAGCCACATACTCTTGAAATAGGAGCCTCTAAATTCAAAAAGCACTCCTCCTATTAACAGAAATACAGGATAAATGTTAGCAAGGTCATTATTTTCAGAAATCTTGCATCACAAATTGAGTTCTAAAGAACTTTGCCTGAAGGTTCTGGAAATTCAAACTTTCTATTTATATAACAGCATAAGTAGTCCAGACTAGTGCTTCCTTTTGCTCAAAGGTACATATTAAAAGAACAACTTGTATTAATGTTATTTTGATTCTTGACATATGTGCTGCATTTGGTTGTATGCAGGGTATTTTTAGTACATTTGCTATACATCCCAAGCACTACCAAGAAACAAATATTTTAGGAAGAAGAGAGGAAGAATTTCTTTCCTATGCCACCTTTAAACAAACAGGAAAACTACAAAACTTTAAAATTGTGAATTATTTGTTGATTAAATGATCATTAYATTCAAACAGATTTCAACCTTTGGAGTGGAAGGCTGTGAACCTGAACACATATGAATTTGCAAACCTTCAACACTTTTGGGTCAAATCCATGTCCTACAAATATAAACAAAATTTTTGTTCTGTCGAGACCTTATATTTGGCAATGTCCATGAGAGCTGCATTACTCAACCTAACAGGGCACAAAATATTATAAATACACCACAGTAACCTGAGAGTGACCTGTGGGAAGATGCATCAAGTGTTACTAGCTTTAATAACCAAACAAATGATGGGATTTGAATCCTCCTGCTCTCCGAAATAGCAGAGTGAGAGCAGAGACCTTGACACGCAATAACAAATAGACAAAAAATAATTTTGCCAGATCAAAAATGTCAATATCATCTCACTTTTTTCCCGTATCTTTGGTACATATGTTCACTTTCCAGACCAGACAAATGAAAGGACAAAATATGTCTCTCCTCTTGGCCTCTCGTTCATGGACTGCAACGACTAAGACGTGCTGGCCAACTTCCCCTCTCCTTGGCTCAGCAAAATGGAAGGTAAAGTATGAGCAGCCACAGTCCTTTTCCACCATAAAGTCAGACAGCTGTGTTTTTCTGAAGCAAAGTGCTAAGTATTTTCTCAGACTAATGAACTGTTTTGAATGCTAGTTGCCTTACAATCCAGAGCAGCCAAGCTCTCATTCTCTGTGCTATCTATCCATCGTGACATATGGCAACACTGAAGGTACTCATTGCACACTGTGACTATTGCTTTTTTTTCCAGTTACCTCTCCTGTACCGTTTTAAGTGGCATTTTCCTTCAAGGTAAACAGAAGTAAAAAAATTAGKAAGTTTTATGATTGCATATAGTGTTGTAACATTTAATAACTAAATAACCCACCGATACTACAGAGCCTAAATAGCTCTGAAGTACATATATATATGCAAACAGATATTTTTGAGATCCCTCGTCCAGCGCACTATTTGCTTTTTCCTATAAAGTGAAAGATTCACATTAGCACAAAATGTTGGGAAAAAGAGTGTATTAAATCCTCTACTGTTCATGAGATATATAGACTTTCTATTGAGCCAGGTCACGGTGTTGAACCCCAGCTGGCAAGGAGAATATTTTTGTTTCTAATCAGTCCTCACTTTCCATGTTGTGACTGCCAAGTAGGACTATTGTGCTTTGGGACCACCCGATTTTGGCCCGTCTGAACCAAATCTGCACTGCTCCAATTCTACACTGCTCTTCTGGAGTAACTGTCATAGGATCATTTCGTGTCCTAATAGGCTCCAAAAGGGCAGGCTATCCCAAATTAAGTCTGCAGAGCACCTTTGCTACAGCTCCAATGARTATATTCCCTACAACGCTGCCCATACGTTGGGCATCTGTGCAGAGAGCAGACTGCCCCCTCCGTGGGCCAACTGGCAGAGAGCCCACGTTGGCCAACACTGGCAGTTGGACCACTGAAATCCATGGAACAGCGAAATCCTTGAGGGAGACCCTTTGCTTACACTTTGACTGAACTCAGCACAGCATCAACCCCAAATGGCTCTGTCTGTCGTACTGCGTCAAAAATGGAATTTCACTTTGCATTAGCTTGTTTTTTTCCAACAATATTTTTGTGACTTCATCACAGGGTAGCTGCCTCCTCAACATTTAGTCTTCCACACATTTTGCACATCAGAACAAGCTTGTCCTAAGATGCCTTAGGGAGAGACCTGTGCCCTTTTTGTTTTTTTTTTAATCAAACCAGCTGATATATTTGGAAAAAGACATTGCCTGGTTACCAGCTGTGCTTTGGATAAGTGCAGGCATGCATGCAAATCTTTGGTAAGATTGAGGCCTTTGTTTAATTTTTTTCTATAATTTGGTTTGGAGCCGGTTCTGTAATACAACAAATAGGGCTTACCAATTCAAGAGTTTTTAATTTCACTTCTGAAGTTTCTGGAAGAATATATTCAGGTCTATACTTTAAATTCAAATCAAACCAAACATTTTCACAGAGATGCAGGCAGCTGATTGTCTGTGGCATTAATTTAACAACTGCAATCTGAGCAAATGAGATGATATTCCTAATTACATGAAATTACAGCTCAGAAAAATCATACCGTTAGCAAACATTTAAAGYCAATGTAAGATGTTTACATTTAGATATATATTCTGCGGGCATTCTTCAAACTCATCCCCACTCTTGAGCTTGAAGGGGCACCTAGCTTAAGTGATTGCCCACCAAACAGCCTATCTCATACAGATGCTTGTTCACAGCTGCTGTATGCCGTAAAAGAAAGACTGCATGAGAAGCAACAGTTCACCTAATGGCGAATACAATATTGCCATATCTGCTGTTAAAAAAAAAAAAAAAAGGAAAATTTAAATCTTTTTGTAAGTCAAGTAAGTATGGAGGTTTCATGAAAGATAAAATGTTTTAAAATAATTTCTGAAAATCTGTATATAGAAGTCACTTATTTAGTAGAATATTTATGCACTTTGAAAAAACAGTATTTTTTGTAGGTTAAAAATGCTCAGAAAGGAATATATAGAATTAAGAATGAATATATGAAAACTATATTTTTATATATAAAATTTAATTCAAAAATAAAAATTTAATATAAATTTATATATTAAAAAACAACACAAAACAAAAACATTCTTCTTTCCACTGCCTGACTGCAAGGGTCAAATTCTGGCCCCAGTTAACTCAATATGACCTTTGCCAATTACCTTCACTTGCCTGAATTTCACTCAAAGCCTCCCAGGAAATACTTTGTTATATACAGGAAAGGCATTTTAATTGGTCAAATTCTTTAATCTCTACATGTATTGCTTAATACCTGTTCAGGAAGACTTTTCAAAACCACTTAGGAGTATGGATTCCATTAAAAATGTGCTCTGGAAACTCCGGGCAAGCAGTCCAACACCAGCCTCACACATGCAAGACTCCTTGAAATGAAGGCACGAGATTCTTTTGAAGGGATGTGAAAAACAAAGATTTGCTACATGTTGCATGACCATATTTCAAATACATTCCATGGTGCTGCACAGACTCCCAGTATTTCCATAAATGATACTACTCTAGTATGCTAATGTGGAAAACTTTATCCAAGATTTTTTTTTTTGTTAGCATTAGGTTATCATTTAGTTTGTGTATCCTTTACTCTTACCACACAGGCAATCGAATAACGAGATTCAATAGTCTGTACTGACAATCACTGCATTGCTAAATCAGGAGCTGACCTTAAAATATTAACACGTATGAAAAATTCACAATTTATAAATTCAGACATTTATAAAGATATGCAATGGTACAACTACAGATAAAAAAAACAAAGCAAATATATTATTGGAGATTACTGAAAGAAAATTTTGCCCTCCTTTTGCAACTCATAGAAAATTMAAGCAATCTGATATACACTTCAGGAAAGCGCTTTCAGGCATCTGGCCAATAAGCAAATAGTTAAGAGTTTGTTGCTCCAGAGCTTCCTTCCTCTGAAGAGAATCTATATCATTCTGCATTTATTGAAAAAATAAAATTTCCACTATTTCATGTGTTGCTGCAGTAAAATAAAAGCAAGATAAATTCTGAACTGATCGTGGTCCCCTTAAGTGTCCTACTTCGGTTGTACTCTTTTTGCTTCCATATGTTTTGGATCTATTTCGCTTCTCTTAGTGATGTGTTTAGAATCAGCAAAAAAAGGCTGTGTTTACTTTAAAATTCTCCTACTTTGTAGGATACCCCCGAAGCTGATTAAACTTTCCATAAAAACTCCATTATTTCTGTAACATTTTAGGCACTGGTGGTCTCTCCCACATTATTCTTATTTTGTAGCATTATGGATACTAGAGAGAGAGAGGAAGAATTACAATCATATCRCAGGACTAAAAAGTTGTATAAGAACACAAATCGTATCATTACTTTTTCAGTACAGAAATTTATTTTCTGCGAGGTAACAAAAAATATGAAGAGTAATATCAATAGGCAGAGTTTCATGGAAGTTTTAGTATTTCTTTTGGTATTATTACAATAAAAGTGAGAACTTAAGTTAAGATTACATAAGACAAACTATAGGAATAATTTTCATGCAACACTACTTAGTTTTTTAYATGGTTCAACTGCAAAATTTGGATGCAGTAATTGGATGGCTTATTCACACTCGGGAACAAAGAGGCTAGTTGCAAAGGTTTACCCCAGTTGTGAAGTTTCTAAAGGTTATAGTTCTGAATTCCATCTCACCTCTAGACTATAGTATAATAATAATAACAACAATAATAATAACAACAATAATAATAACAATAATAATTTTCCCTAAAGAACCTTTCAGGGACAAGTTCAGAGATTCACTGCTGCTGTCATAAATTTCTATGTGGTTTTAAAAAGTTAGGGAAAATTATCCCATAACACTTTTAAATGAATTTTACATTTATTTTTGCTATTACTTCCCCARATGATTTTCTAATTGTAAGTTTTCTGTTACTGCAAGAATAAGGCAAATCCTATTGCAGATTAATAGTTGGCATCGTGAACTCGTTTATAACTTTTTWAATAAAGCCTTTTAATTTTTTCCATCTGTGTCAAAGTTTTCTACAGAAAATAAATTAGATGAAGAAAGATTTTTCAAAAGCAGCTTTCGAAGTAGGTTAGTTGATAAAACTCTTTTCTTGAAAGGTGGATTTCATGTAATACAAACCAGCAGACAGTRAAAGAGATAACAGGATTTTTCCCTGCTGTTTTCTGTTTATAAAAATTCTCTAATTTGAGCAGTTTCCTTTTCCTTTCAAAAAAAAAAAAAAAAACACCAAGTATTTCCATTTTTCTGTCTCATAGCTGCAGCACAATACCTTCTCTGATCACTGTAAAAACAGAATTTGCTTTGATTTGCACTTATATATTACATAAATAAAATGGTATGCACTGAGCTGCATAAGCACTATACRTCTATGCGATATTTTCAAGCCCTTTTTTTTAGGGGTGCTCAGCAGTAGTCCATTTAAAATACTTTTGCACATCTATTTCTAAATGTTGTAATGGCAACAGGGGAAGGCAGGCAGGGGAATCTATTCTGTATTACTTGTTGGCTTTAACCGTTTAAAAAAAAAGCAATTAATGGTTTTATTTAAAATATTATCTCTATAGAAACTGATTCACATAAAACTATTTAAAGATAAAGTSCAGTATAAAAGAAAAGTATTATACCATAAAATGAACAGGCTTATTGCCTATTAATTCACATGCCTTTTATAGGCTAAAGGAAACATTTAGTTCAGGTATTTTCAATCATGAACATTGAAATCTATTTGCAGTAAATATATATTCTGATCGCAGCACTTTTAGAATCCAGAGATATATAAGTTTATGCAATATTCATTTTAAAAAGTAATACTCTTTTAAAAATATTTTCTGTAATGACTAAGCCAACTTTTGAAAATTAATCTATGAATTATTACACTATCACACCTTTCTCAAAAAAACACAAAGTTTGATATACGAATTCTCTGTAAAAATATCTTTTCCAGAAATGAAACTCTATGTGCTTTATAACTGCTCTTTTCATCCAAATAGAAATATAAACGATTTATGGGGTTACTAAATAATACATATTTCTTTTATAGCTGACACGCACACGTTTTTAGAAAATGTATTTCTATACCATATATTTAAAAGGTTTCCCAATAATAAGCCAAAGGAATTTGAACAAAGACACACTACAATTGTGATCAAGACAAACTGAAAATAATAAAAGTTAAGGTAATGCAGGCAATATAAAAGGTAAGAATACAAATATTCCTATGTCATAAATAAAGCGCTGCCTTTTCAAAACTGCTTTTTTTTTCAGGCAGGATAGAATTTGTGATGGTATAGCCATAATTGCATTCCCATAAGATGATGTTAGGTCACTATAGTAACTTTCGTCGGCTACACATCAGCAGCGGCCTTGCAATGCTAATACTCTTAAATAAAAGCTCTTTTTCTGTTGCATGGAAGTAAAAATTCACAACTTGTTTAAAGGATTAAATGAAAAAAAAAGGTATCCAGAACAACCCGTATGCTAGTGTTAAATAATTCTTGATACTTAGGTAATATTTGTTGCTGATATGAAGTCCATGTTTTGCTCCTGGCATATCACTAGTTAATGGACACTGAAAGGATGTTTTAATTTATGTCACTGAAAAATGTGTATGTTGCACATTTTTCCAGACCACTTGCAATTTTTTTTACACTACTAAATAACTAATTTGCTCCGTTAAGCTCATTACTTCCATGTCACAGAAAAGAATGTGCATAAYTACATGAGTATATCAAATGAAGTAATACATTTTTCTTTGTGTCCTTTGTGCTGTCTTCATCATCRCTGGCACCTCTGGCAGTTACAAACATCCTGAAACAGGATCTGACCAGATATTCAGCATGGGTTTCTCTTTCTGAACTGGATTTGTTTTTTAAAATATACATATATTCTTTTGTTAAAGTCATACCTTTTTATTCCACTTGCCCTAAAATGAATTGCTTACAAGCAAAACAATATTACAGCTTAAGAAATATTCTCCAGAAATTAAAAGCTTGTGCAATTACTAAAAGGAAGAACAAACCAACTACTTCAGTATTTTGTGGATGACAGGAGACACCAAGTGTTCATCTATCTTAGATTTTACACAGGGTCTCATCACTAGTGAATTTCCTAACAATCCTGTTCTRCACAGAAGACTCAAATATGGACTCAAAGTATTATTCTTTTATTACTGTTGTTTATTATTATTGTTTCACATCTCTTCTGAGCTTCATTTGTTGCATTGCTTGAGACAACACCAATTGTCCTAGAGAAAGGATGYGTGATGCAGCAAGTTCCCATTCATAAATTGGTTTGAAGATCGTGGGGAATTTTGGCTAGGTTCACAAGTGACCAGTCTTTCRTAACACAATGCAAGACTGATGCCATTTTTAAGTGTCTGTTCATTAAATTTACAATAGAATCACTCCAACATCCATGGCAACTTCATTAACTTGCAGCTGTTGGGTAAGAGCATTGGTCAGTGACCATAAAAATTAGTTGTTTTGTAGTAGAGCCCTACACCAAGAATCCACATAGCATTCCCAAAGTCTTCATACAAAGAAAATTAACAAACTTTTGTTAAGTAACTTCTCCTTCCCACAAAAGGACACAAACAAATAGATCGTAATTTTCATTCCTTCCCATTCTATACTGTGTGTTTTACATTAAAAGGCTGAGCCTTTCCACAAAAATGTTGCACAATTTAAATGCAAGGAGGAGGAGCCCAAGACTAGAATTGAATTACATTAACTCAAAATGCTACCTTGATAGAAATCAAGTTCTTTACAGTATTTTATCATTTGTGTTGGTTAGAGCATGACATGTAACAGCAAATGCTACTCTTTCTCCACAGAATCAATGCAGTGAGACAGCTCAGGAGGATGTGGTGAGACTCCCAGACTGCCAACACATGCTAGTGTCTTCAACGAACCAAARCAATGATTTCAGTAAGGGGAATTCTTTGAAACTTAACTGTGATCCACTTGAGGACCACTTACCAGGTTTTCTCCACAAAGCCTAGAAATACTGTTTTTTTTCCTAGGTATTTACTACTCTACAATTTTTTAAAATGGAAGCAATCTAAAACTCCCACAAATCATATGTTCTATACATTTTATATCCAAAAGTATCAYAGAATTCTTGTAATAGAAACTATATATTCTGTAAAGCAGTAACTAACTTCTGCTCCCTGCAAATTATCTTCTTAATAATAAGTTCCAAGCTTATCCTGCATGTTCTTACAATCAGTAATAATTCTGAACATTAGTAAAATTTAGCTTGTCCTTAAGTGCACTGATATCTATAACGACTTCCAAAGTGCAAGAGTACCTGAAGAAACTCACTTTAGTTAGTGAGTTGGTGTTACTAACTCATCTGTTTAGCCAGTGACCCTGCTGTTACACATGCATTAATACTGACAAACAACAAGCAGGCTTGAAACAAGTCTCCATAAAATTATTTATACGTGAAAATGTTTGCAAATCAGAAGTCTTTTTCTTCATGAATGAACCATATAGTAAGCATTTGTAGCGCTTTTCTTATGAGGATTATCCACCTTTTAATTTTATTTTTCACCTTTAAATCGCAAAACTAGGAATATTAGTATCATCAGATTTTATACTTTCAGATCAGCATCTGTCACCCATCATTATCATCATTTATTCAAATGTTTTGCCAAAACATCTCCTTGTTAAGGCTCAGTATGCCAGAAATAACTGGAAAGATTTGCTGTTAAGAGCTTTAATTGCCAATAAATGAGATTTTTATTTTCACAGCTGTTTAGGTAGTTCAGATATTCTTGCARAGACAGCCATGTAAATCTACATATTTTGCACAATAAAACCCTCATAAGAGTACTCCATTCAACACACACTAAGGAAATGTAATTTCAATTACTGCTATAAAATAACGTAAGACAAGATATTTCCCATTTTATACCGAAGCATTGGCATTTTTCTGACAACATAGTGAAAAACTTCCTGTCGTTCCCACTGACTGTCACTGAACATACCACTGTTGCAAAACTGGAGTTTCACCRATCAACCAGGGAGATCCAGGTACAAACGAAATGCTCCAGATCATCTATACAAAGGTTAGAAATTATCTAGAATTTTTCCACATCATTTTTTAATGTATGATCTTTGCAAAATGAACCCTTAACAGGGAAAATTAAGACACTTCAAACAGATGTCTAAGGAATTTTACAATATATTCTTTACCTCAAACTGCTCCTTTTCTTACATATTTAATTTACAGGAACCTACTTGCTGATTCAGTCCTTCAGTCAGAAGTACTGYAGTACAAAGCTTGAGCTGATACTAAATATCCTCTTATATAACAACTAAAGTAGCTGTTAGAATAAAAATCACCTCTTTCAATCTTCTAGTCAAGTTTCCTTTGGAAACACATTTAAAAAGCTGAATGTAGAGAAATGCACAGAAATTTTATGGAAAGCCTCTTCTGTAGAAAAACACTCAGAACCACTGAATACTCTGTACCAAAGGCTCAGGTTCTGGGTACCGAAAATGTTCAAAATTTTCTATCAAATTAAACACAGCTTTTCTTCCTTCCTAAAGAAATGTATGTTCTTGATAGTTTTAAATCTATCTTCACCACAATTCCTATATTATTGCTTGCACAAATTGGTTATATAGCAATTCCACTGCTAAAAGAAGAAGAAGAAAAAAAGTATTAATCTCCTTACAGTTACCATTCATAAAGAAAACCTCCACGGTAAAAATGAAATTAATTTATTATTAACTTTTTCATTCATAAAAAGTTAACACAGCTGTTTTATCTTTGGGAGAAATTAACTATAAATGAAATATTTTTCCTTTTTTAAATGTTTAATAAAGCCATCAAAATCTCTCTTATCTAACAAATGATTCTAAAAGTGAAGGTTATGGATAATATATTTCAAAGTCACTGACATTTTAATTTTATTTTATCTGAAAATTAACAATTCAAAATTCAAAACTTGATTTTGAGGGATTAATGAGCTAAATGAATAAAAAGAAGTGTGTGGGAACTGTGCAGTACCCAACAGTATCATTTAAGAACATAAACACATACATAATTTTTTTTTTAAAACAACAGAGAGATGTGTTAGCAAGGGTTAACTTTTTATTCCAAGAACCCTGCTTAAGTTTTCATTGGATTAAGCCCAAGTATTTAACTTGGTCTACATTTTGGAACTGGCTGTTTAAATTTCATACTTGAAACGATGACCTGAAATTTATTTATACATTAAATTACAGAATTTTATTTTTTCGCTCCATTAATGAAACTTTCTATTTATGGCCAAAACCATAAATCTTTTATATAGCCTAATCTACCTCTTCCACCACCAACATTTGCAATTGTATAAAGAATTTCTAAATGAATATACTGATTAAAGAATTGAAATATCTACACAGCTACTGTAACTAATATGAAGCAGCTGGCATCATTTTTTTTTTTCTTTCAGTGGTATCAAGTATCATTTAAACTACACTTGCCATATATTTGAAGGAATGAAATTTTAAAATAAGCTAATGCTAATATTTAAAAAAATAAATTGCAATTGACCGCAAGCTGTGATTTTTTTTTCTCTATATCACTGTTAAATTGTTTTCCTCATTAATTAGGAAAATTAGGAGTAAATTAGGAGGTTCTTTCTCAACATATTCAGTAAATAACATTCTTGCTGAGATTAATCCTTCATCACATGCGTCTTTCTACATGAATGGATATGGCTAGTTAATGATTTTTAATATCACAAATATCAAATGTACAGGAAAAATGAGAATTATTTTACTATTTAAAAGTCTAATCCTGTGTAGCTAACCAATAAAAAATGATAGTCTGCTTCCCTTGGAAAAAAAGAAAATCCATGTGTTGCATTAAAGCAGAATTCTTTAAGACTCAAGAAAGTCTCTATTAATTCCTTTTTTCAATATTTAAAATACTTTTTGAAATTCACCAGCTTCTCGTTTCACCTAATCTTCAAGTACTATAATTATACGGTAGCAAAAGCTCTAACCACTTACAATCACAGAGATTGTGATATATGATATATAACAGGCAACATAAAGAGAGAAAACCAAAAAGTAGGATTTTGTGGAAGTCTCAACCTTTATTTAGGTTCATTTCCTCTGCTGGTGGCCAAAACCACTGTTGTTATGCTCAGAATTCCTGTCATATAAAGTCAGCACCAATGGCAGAAGTCAAGGATTAGGTGCATTGATATTGATTTTCTCTTCCAGCTGTGCAACCACAAAACAAAAACACATTTTTAAACAATGGTTATCCATTCTGGGAAATTCCTGCTTCCACCAGCCCATGTGTCTGAATTCCTCTCCATAAATCAGACCACCAGGCTATGTCCAGCTAAACAGTTTTTCTTTCCAGAACTTCTGAGAAAGCAAAAAAACCTCAGTTCTGGAGGCGATCTCCGATCACAAGTCCAGTCTTCACTATCAGAGAAAGCCAGTTCTAACATGAATCCATCATGTTTCACAGTAAAGGCAGTTACTTTTTCTTTTTTTTTTTTCCCCTGCTTCCTTTTCTTTATTTTAAGCCCCAGTTCTTCAGCTTTACAGGTGATCTAGAASTTCTCTTGGGGTAATAACACTTTTTCTAACTTGGAGCCTTGATTCATTCATTCATTGGTTCCCCATACTACTTTAATTAAAAGCAGCTTCCCTGCGCTTACCTTTTCTCATCTACCCAGCAGACTTATGAACAGGACTTACATTCTCTAGCCTTCTTTCTAGTAGGGGAAACACAGCAAGCACTGTTAAGCTGTTGTCATAAAATAGGCTCTCTGCATACCTTTAACGTCCTAGCAGCTCCTCTCTGACATAATCTGCTTTCAATTCTTGTTTCTAAAAACTAGTTTATATACAACATTGTACATGACATCCTGCGCATACCTTCAAAACCAAAATGAATGTACTTGCTTATTTCTGTTGTATGGCTAACTACAGTTTGTATGCTGAAATTGCACTTGCCTTTCTATTGCAGCTGCACTRTGTTGGTGGGATGCGTGTGAGCAGAAGACAACTGATGTGTTAATTCTTTCCCTTCTGCTGAGCTATGGCTATCAGCTTACACACACAAAAGAAGTTAATTAGTCCACTGCTATAGAACCTTGCACCTTATACAATTAGATCGTATTTTATTTCTCCTCCTGAATGCTCAGGACCATCCAGCTTCATTACAACATTCTAATTTCTAGTCTATTAACAACAGGCCAACATTAAGATTGAAAAATTCTGACAAATTATATTTCCTGTAAATATTAAACTGAAGAAAGTGTTGAAACTTAAACCAGGTCACAAGCAAGTCTGCTAACTGCAACTCYTGCAACTTGGTAACTGTTTAATCTGCTGCAACTTCTTCACAAGACAGCAGTTCATTATATATTTTGCAGTTCTGCTTTTAGGATTTTGTAATAGTGACATCTCATCTGGTTAGTCTGGCACAAGATACATCTGCTGTAGAAACCCTTGCAAAATATGAAGTTTAAGAAAATGTCACCTGACAACAACTTATACCAGTTTAAAGCAACTGAATAAAACAAGTATTTTATACTCATAGGAGGGAATTCAGAGTCATGATGTGGGGATATCAGTGTTAAAAATAGAAGCAAGTAAAAAAAAAATTCTCCCTTTGATGACTACAGTATTTCGAGATTTTGTATGTCAGTTGATAAAAATATAATCATTAACAAAATTGTGGGCTTAGAAGCCCTCAAAAACTGCAGCGATGAGTTTATACCAGCAAAGAGACAGTTTGAAGCATCTGACATTGCCCTTTCTCTTGCTCAAGAAAAGAAACATGTTCTCAAATATCTTTTTTTTTGTGGTTAGTAAAGAAAAAAAAAAAAGAAAACACAGAAATAAAGCTCACATGTTACACATTATGCTCATGGTTTTGTATCCTCTATGAATTCAGGAATACTCCAGAAATTATGGGTTTTGTTGGCTGCATAGTTTCCTATCTGCTGTAAAATCATTATTATTCTGAACACTCTACAGAAATAGAGGTATAAGCAGCTTTCTCTGAACAGTATATAATTCTTCAAGATACTTGTACTTATTTTAGTGGTCACCACAAAGTATATAGAAAAAGAAAAGCTTAACGTTTTGTGGCTAATAAACAACTACAGACTAGAAGACCCCCTGATCAGACAAAGCAATGACTGAGGCTTACTGTGGTGTGGTGAACACAGCATGCTGAAACTCACTGCTTTGCAGTTTTCTTAGCACATAAAATGGTTTCCAATAACCTCACATCTAAGGATTTCTTCCTTATTTGACACAACTTTTCTAAATGACTGCTTGCAATCCTGAAACAGATGTTTTCGTGTTTCCTTCTTTCTGCTTTATTTCCCCCACTTCCAAATGGGAATATGAAATATGTTTAACTACTCTTCTCATTTGGTGCAGTGAAATTTTGAAATTTCATGTTTTGTTCCTTAAAATATTTTTTTWAAAAAAAGGATTACRACTTTTTTGTTGTTTGTTTGTTACTTCACTATATGATATTTTCCTTTTGGGTAGAATATTTCAGATAGTTTTGATTAAGCAAATTGCAGAATTACTATGGCAATGGACAGCTAATAAATCTGAAATAACAATGCAGTGACTGATCACACTACAAAGCATCTGAACATCTTTAAGGTTGTTAATCTCAATTGCAGTGTAGCTGCTTACCTACTTAGTAATGTGGGCATTRGTAGAAGAGAATCTGAATGTGTCCAGCTATTTATGCATTTGAAAGAGAAGATAGTTACCTAGAGACACTTTCAGAAGGATATTTAGTTCTCAAATACTACTAAAGTTAAAAAAAAAATCTTTCCATACTTGGAAGACATTTAAGCTTAGTATTAACATAACTTCAGATAATTTTTGGATTAATTCTGAATCATTAGGTAAACAAAATCAGATCCTGCCATGTCACCGCATAGAGTGTCTTCACCCACTGCAACCCTTAATTTTAAAACAGAGTTTGAACAGGGCTATCTCAACACAGAAGGTATTCCATAAACAGAATTTTTTCATCCTAGAAACAAAGGGTTTCCTTTTAGCAGGACTATCAAACTGTCCAAATTTATGGTCACGTTCACTTTCAACTGGGACTGCCCAGGCTGGAGACCATTTCAGCCAACACTGCTTCTGGGCAATAACTCTCATTTTCTGCAAACTTGCAGCTGGCATCCAATGTAACCCAACAGAAATGAACCTCTACTAAATATAGAAAAAGGAGACACCATTCACACACCAACCTTATCTTTTGAACTCAAGGGCGTCAAATAATTGTAGTTGGTACAAATGCTCACAGCAAATTTCACCAAATTTATCTGAAAGCCATTTAGTACCAGACTGGAGCAGTACCTGGCAGGAATGTCTATTAACAACAGCAAAAGGGACAATTTCATTTTAAAGACTGTGTTTAATACTCTTTTCTGGCCTTATCCATTGTGGAAAGCAATATAAATTTGTTTGGAAGTAAAATACCAATAGGACAAAGTTTTTATGTGTTTTCAGTACAGAGATGGTGAAAGGTCTTCAGCTCTTTCAAGCTTCTTGAAAAACTACTGAAAATCTATTCACATCACCTTTAAAGGTGAATGAAAATTTGTAGGCAATCAAAAGCATTATAGATTAAAAGAAAGTGTCATTAGCTGTCGTAAAAATTTCTGGAGGAGTTCCTACAAAATGATGTCTGCATGGCACCAGGTTAATCTACCTGCTTCTCAAATGAGGCTTCCAATGGAAATTAACATTTCCTAGGAACCTTTCAGGAAGACAAGATGTTTTAGCCTTTTATCAATAACAAATGTGTGCACATACCGTAAACTGATAGGAAAGATGTCTATAATAAGAGACACTGTTCCACACTCATAACCCTGTGCCTTTCTAAACACGTAAGTAATTTTGTTTGCAATAGACAGAAACAGCTGTTTCCCTCTAGCAGCTCAAAACCCCACAGGAAAATCTGAGAAGTTCAGATCTTCCTACTCAAAGCTAAATCAGAACTATTCTATTATGTTTACACACACAGAAAAAAAAGTGGGATATTCTTAATCTTTGGAAGGATGGCAACATACACATTTAGTTACTTAATCCTATGTTCTTCATATATATATATATATAAGAAATCCTTTGTTAATATCCTGTATATAGACAGTAATTAAATACCTAAAGATTAGAGGATTGAAATGAAATTAGATTTCTCAATTTTAGCTTAACTGAACAGTACACCTCTCTAAAGAGAAGCCATTAAAATGGTCTCTGAAATGCAACATTGATGATGTAATTTTAGTTTCGAATAACTCTGAATTACTCTGTTATTTACTAGGTTTCTGGCTCATCTGAAGCATTCTAAAAACATTCTAAAGTTAAATTGCTTCTCTGAAGCATTCTGAATAAATGGTGACAAATTGTTGACTCAGTATAAAACAGTATATGCAGTTGCAAATGATATTTTCAGAGACATTTTCTTTCACTTCTGCCATTTGGGACCTAATATATCATAACTCCATCAACATTTACTAGCATATAATTGCATGAATTCCCTTGACACCAATATATAAAGATATTGACTCAGGCATATACATGTGAGTTTGATYTTGACACCTTTAATATACACGAGTAGTCTGCGTTAATCTTCTATGTTTGAAATTTCATGTTCTTGGCCAAAGACAACTCATTCTCTCTCTCTCTGTGCCTGTCATTATTCAACACAGAGTTCACAAAGGCCACGGGCCACTGACACACTCGAGCACTGTCTTGTCTAAGGCAGCCTCTGCCTTCTTGAGGACCCTTTCTATTATCAGCTTAGGAAATGCTTCCAAAACATGGCTGATTTTGCACCGCAGCTGAACTAGTGAACCTTGCAAGCCCTGGTACCTGGGGAAATACCCCTGGTTTGACTGACTTAAGAACTATCCAGTGTTTCTAGAGCCAGTTAAAATTGCCTCCTGGGATGGATGTGATTGGCAGTCTTTCAGATGGTCACTCTTGGACCAGGTCAGCACAAGTAAAATGGCCTCAAACACAGAAAGGCTGTCTATACCTAAGCTCCTCGTTTCCAAACCCTTGAAGGACACCTGATATTTCAGCAAGAACTATAATTGCCAAGGAATTTTGAGTGCACTTGACTGTATGCTCACTGGGCCAGGTGACCTGGACCAATACCGTAAGGGAAAATATAGATTATATTGCTAATGATAATTGATAGCGGATAACTAGGTGTATAGGTAGGTGGAAATGGGAATCTGAAGGAAGTCCAAAATTGAATTTTGTAGCTCTCAAGCAGAAGCCCCACTACTTCACAGCTGCATCTGGTAGAGGAAGATAGTAAATCTTGCTTTACATATGGACTAAACCAAGCATCACATCCCACATCTTACAGTTATTGAAAAGAGAGGAGACAGAACTAGGAGGCTCAGAATTAGGAGGCTGAAAACATGCACATAAATGCATATTTCTGCACATAAATGGGGAAAAGCTGGGGTTTTTGGGGGTGCCAGCAAGAAGAGCTGATGTCAAAAGAAGGTGACATTCCTGGCTGAAGGAAACATCATGGAGATCTGAGATGAAGCCCTGGAAATGTTCAGGGACCATCTAATGGTCCCATGCTAATRAAGGAGACTGCTAATTGTGGGCAGCTACACAGCACAGGACAATACAAATTTTTGCCCAAGTATCCTAGATCTCCCTGCAGGGAAAGAAAAATAGGACCTAGTGAACATAGTGATGTGTGGGCAGCAAGTGAGAAAAGCCAGCAGAATAAAAGCTCAAATCTTGCTGGTTCTTATACAAACCCCACTATGCAGACCCGCTACGGTTTCTCATTCAGTCTCTCTTACTCATGATACCTCTTCACTGAGGTTTCCTTTTCTCCCTACAGTGGAAGCACAGTGAGTCATAGACACAATGTGAGAAACCTCTGGAAAGTTGACCTCATCTTCATACTTTCACAGTGAGTTCACAACTGGTATTTTATTGGTAGATAATGTAAATAAAACACATTTAAGTTATCTCAGGTTTTACTACCAGAAAGTCCAAAGCTATGTGATAGAACTATTAACTTCTGGTCTAGAACCACAGGTTTCAGGCACAAATGGAAGAATAAAATCAGATCAAGAGAAAAGAAAAACAGCAACATTCTGGAAACTCCAATTCACAAAGGTCTCAGAGATCCTGGGGAAATATTATAYAAATTCCTCAATTTCAGAGTGCCTGGTATATCTATATTTCACTGGTAAAATTGTGCAGACTCCTAAAGATCTGCTTTTGTGCTAGGAACCGCTTCCACCTTAGTGCTCTCTTGCTCTCAGGTGATTCTGCTCAGACCCAGCAATGCAGCTGTTCTGCAGACCGGATCTCTGGAGAAATCCAATAAAGGTGCTGAATTCCAAGCAAAACACTGAATAATCACCAGAAAGYAGCTTACATACACCTTCATTCATGGTTTCTATCTACCTAAAGTCCCATTTTTGAAATACTCACATGAATACAAATAAAGGGTACACAGCCAACTGCCTCCTTAGAAAGCAGTTTCACACCCACCACCTGCCTCTCTTACTTGGTTGCTAAAAAATGGGATAAAAACAGAGTGAGGAGCATGTCCCCCATGACACCCTGAGGAGCAGTGCCATCCCTAGAAGCAGAGAGCACAGGTATGACCCTGCTACCTAACATCTGGGAGCTCATCCAGGAGATGGGAGCGCCCAAACTCCAGTTCCTCCTCGTTCCTCCTTTGCATTTTGCCCAGTGACTGTGAAAGTAAAATAGGGAAATAGATCAAGGAAGAGATTCAAACACTAAATCAATAATGTCATGCTTTTGTCAGAAATTCCATCTGGAAAAGGAGAATTACTCCCGGGTGAAGTGCCTGTTAGAAGTGCAAAAAGATCTGACACTGGCATTTGGATAAAAATAATGTGCAGCCAGTCCTAATGGCCAGTCCCATGGATGAAAGGGTTGCATATGATTAGCTTCCTGCATGACTGAAAAGGTAGGCTCACTAAACACCAGCAGCTCCCAAATTCTGGAACTGGATAGTCATTTCTCCTCCTAGTCTTCTGCATTTTTGTATTCATCTCTCTGCTTCTTTCCCTACCATTATTCCCTTGGGTGTTGTCCCGACACATTCAAGTACAAGAGCTCTGTCCATCTTTCACAGTTCACCCTAAATAAAATATTGAGACTATGTAAGGCAAAGAGACAGATACCTTACATTTCTACACTTGAGTAATTCACAGATGAAATGTGATGCTGGTTTCTCTTGAATAACACCAGTCAATGCTAGCCACCCAAGGGGCCTTCCAGGATTTAGTTACAGAAACTTGGGCTTGCAGATAACTTTTTTTCTGCAACAATGCTGAACAGTATAAATTTGGCTGCATTCAGAGCAGCAGCCAATCTTAAAGTATTTAGGATTCATTCATTTCAGGCGTCCAACAAAAGCATGGAGYTTTTACATTATAATGCAGGATTTTTTTTTTTTGAGTTTTTGCAGGAACACAATCTGAGTTGTCCTTGGACTCATAAACCCCAAAGCTGTTTCGTGTAGCTTTCTGGATTTCAGTGTTACTAATATTTCTGCTTCCCTGCTGGGATATCTTAGGTCTGAGGTTTCATGATTCAAGGCAATTATATCATAAAAATTGAACGTTAAAACAACTCATTTACACGTATATTTATATTACTCCAAAGATTTTGTACTTTGAGATCAGATTGTAAAGCAAACTGAACTACACTGTGTTCCAGTTTCGGCTGACAGGCAATTCATATTCAGTAAATAATTGCTCTGAAACAAGATGACTGCAATTCATTTTACAGTTTGTGTGTTTTTATAATTATAATACTATTTCCTAATATATTTTCTACCCTGAATTAATTACATTATTTGGCTAAAACAGAATGCAGCCCAAGAACTTTCCATCGTATTACTCAAAACTGTTCCTGACTATAAAAACTCTATGCTATAAGTAGCTGTTATTAGGATTTTTTTAATTTAATTATAAAAAATAAAACTAAACTTTCAGATAACATCATTTTTATACTTTAAAATAATTTTTAAATAATGGAAACTTAGATTTCAGACATGAATATACCAATCAGTAGGTTTTTCTTATCCTGAAGCATTTTTTTCTAAATAGCTAATGCTGTTCCTAATAATGTCATTTAGTATTTTATCTAGTCTTCAAAATTAATTTTAATAAACTATAGAAAATAATGATAAACAAGTTAATTTTGCAAAGAAAAAAAGAATAAGTTTTTGAAATCGACCATAAAAAGGAAATCTCATGCTATAAAATAAGTATATAAATGCCTTTCAAATTTTAAAGCCGTAATGCGACTACAAACTCACGCACGTGAAAGCAATCAACTCAAATCATCTTCTGCTATGTTTATAGAAAACAAAGTTTTAAAAATACTGCTTATTTGAAATCATACAGCTTTTCAAACATGGTATTGTATACTTAAAAGAAAATTAGAAGTAATTTATGACTTTTAAATACCAAGCTAGGTAAGGAAAAGAAATATACCTTCAAAGCTAATAAGAAAAGTATACTTTTTCTGCTATATATATTTTTAAATTATTGTTATTAATATTTATATAGAAGGAAACCTTAAATTAATATTTACAAATTACCATTCTGAATTTTCTCCTATGAAAACAAAAGGGTTTGCTCTAAAATATCAAAAGGTTAATGTTTCAGGACGATTAAGACGTCCAGCACCGTGAGCTGTGGAGCACTTTCAGTTTTTACTTACAGCTCTCACACACCTCAGACGAGAGCAACAAACAACACACAGAAATAAGTGTTCAGAAATTTCTGGCAATTGGAAAAAGTCCATGAGAGGCTGGCACTTAATGATTTTGTCCGAGGTGGGATAATCTCTTTGTGAAACTTGGATAATATCGGATACAACTTTTGTTGCAGTCTCAAATTGAAACAGATTTAGTTTTACGATGTTACGCGGTGGTTAAAAACCAGCACTACAGAACCAGCTAGCGAAACAACGCAGTAAATATTCTTATTTTTACACATCAAACATATCACAGACTACTAATGTGTATAGTTGTGGCAAACATTTGTTTTTTTGTGGAGCACTGCAGCGTTCAGGTAGGACTCACTTCAGATATTTGGCCATACAATATGACGGTCATCCACATTATCAAATATGAGTATCTACATGTTATCCGGTCTAAAATCATAAAAGCCAATTACTGCAGCTAACAACTGGGTCTGGTTTATACTTCATGTAGCTCAAAGGATTCTATAGGGAAACCAGCCTGCTTTGAGTGCTGGTCTGGAAGTAATCACCTGCCAGAATGACGATAACTTGTTCTAATCAGTGCATGTTCTCTCCAGTGAAATCCATTCGGCATGTCCTGCTCCCCTTCTGCCTTTAATTTCAAGTAGCAAGTATGGATTCTAGAGGTTAAGCAAGTCTTAAACTCAAAACGTTCACAAGAATTACAAATGTCTTCTCCACACTTTGATGATAACTCAAGGTAAGCGGTAGGCCGGACTAACCCAGCTGAAATCCAGGTTTCAATGAGGCTTCCAGGGAAGGAAGGGGAAGGCAGGGCAAGGGTTTTTGCAAACCTAAAAGCCACCTCTGTTGCCTGCTCCTGTATTCTGTGTAGATTTGTATAAATGTATAAAGGCACTGTATAAATTTGCATTATTTATGAACCAAGAGACAAGTGTCAGAAACCACGTCCGAACATTACCGAAAAGAATTTCAAAATGCACTTTGGAAGGCAAAATATTTCTGTCAACAAGTTGTCTAAATCAGCCCATTAGGGTGGGCAGTGTCTTTCAGTCGGCTATTTTAGAGCAGGCATCTGCTTTAAACTAGTTATCTAAAATCCTGAAGTTTGTGAGAAGAGACAGGCACCTTCAAAGGGCCGTTCAGTGCCCTGGAAAATCTCCTTGATGGGGATTTCCCTGTTTTTCAAGTGTAGAGGGAGCTTAAAGCAGCAAACTTCATAGCCCCTTCAGTTAATCTAGTCTAGGCAATTGTCAAGCTATTAAATCAAGAACCAAGTTCTAATGAAAAAAATGTTCAACATCTGATTAAAGTTACTTCAGCCATAAAGTAAACTGGAATATGAGGATTTTATTTTTCTCATGTTTACAGAACTACCCTTACTCCTAATCATTCCCTCACTTGCTTATACAACACCGGGGATATCTTTATTTTTCACAYAGTACAATAAAGCTATCGAAATCTCCCTAGCACAGAGGTATAAAAATATTTAAGTAGTGTTAAAATAAGTCACAGGAAAAAAATGAGAACACCCYTTATAATTTCCATGGTTCTTACTCAGACTCTAGTTCATTGATTATATTTCATTCTTATTTTTATTTTCCAGGAACCTGTGTTTCAATACATATGTAACCTGAACATAAAAGTACTGGGACAACTCGGTAAAGAGATAGTGACTGTTTGAAAGTCTAGAAAGGTGTACACTTTAATTAAACAATTACAAACATATTAAGCAACTCCCCACAAACAAATAYTTCTCTGAGAAAGCCTAACACAAAAGCCTATGTCTTAAGAACAGAATATATCTAAGAGATATACTTTTATTTATAATCTGTGAGTACTTATGTGCATGTAATGCTTTCTATCTGCATCATTTCTAAAGCTAACACATTGGGAAAGAGCCAGCTTAGATAACTTGAATTGTACTTAATCGTTCAGTATCTTATTTTGTTGTTTTCCATATGTTTTTCCTCCAGAATAAGTAATGTGTCTTTTTCAAGATGATCATCTTCATTTTGTGTCCTCTCCTTTTCTTCTTATGAATTTTGAACCCTCTCAATATTCCCAAGTTCCTATTAACACAATTCTCCTTTTGAATTCTATTCCCAAATCCTGTACTCAATTTATTCAGCAATATTAGGGACAATACTAAGTATTTACCTGAAGTGATATCATCTTTTGATGAAGCTGATACTGTACTTGAATGTAACTGAATTGCAAAGAAATTCAGATTTCTGCGTCACTGTTTCTGGAGATTTAAAAACAAGCACCTGGTAAATGCACTGGACTCATCAAACTCACTCTTTAACATACTCCTAAATAACATGTAAAGAATCCAAGCAGTGGCAAAYTAATTTCATCTGGTAACCTGTCACTTGCGCTAAGCCACTGCAGTCACACAGACAGATTTTTGACAGACCTATTTCAATTCTCTGAGAAATGAAGAAGTCAATATTTAATTAATTTTCTATAACTTTTGATTTCCAGTTTCCAGGTGCAGGATTTTCCTGTTTACTCTTCCTGAATAGGCCTACCAGTCATCAGCGGAGGATATATGTAATGGATGAGGTACCCTTTTGTGAGAACAATTTAGGCAGAGGATTTAAAATTTTCATTTAATATAGAACGTTTTGCAGTCATCTTAGAAGAGCTTAACATCAGCATTCAATCCACAGTCCCCAGCAATCACGAAATGATGGCCCTGCTCTTTCCTCTGCTACCCCTGCAACGAAGGGAGCTCACAAGCCAGTGAGCTCTCGGAGTGTTTAACCACAGCTGAATATTTTTTTTTATTTACCTGAATATTTTACCTTGGAAAGGTAAAAGAATATTTGCTGCTTCTGTTTCATTTTCTCTCATTAGCAGCTTTCTGGCACCCCACCACATATCACGCTGCCATTGCATACTGCCCTCAATACAAATTTCTTAATCACCTCTGCGCCTGAAAACAAATCTCATCCATCTCTGGCCTTGAGGGATAAGCAGAAGAACCTTGATTCTAAACGTATTCCTTAGTGTGTTCAATAGTGAATGCATGCTGAATTTAGACTGGTCCTTTGAAATAGTCCAGACTTTCTTTATCTGACAGCTAAAGCGTACTCTGAAAATAATGTGCTTCACTCTAAAGGCACATAATTGTTTGCACAACGAGTCGTAATAATAAAACAAAACAAACAAAAAAAAAGCCTATTATCCTTTGTCTCCTTTCATCAGAAAAGGAGCAAAAATCCTTTTGAAAACATTCTGTCTTTTAAATATTTCATAACTGAGCAGACGACATTATCATTCTTACATAAAGTTAGGCATTTTCAGTATATAATTCTTACCAGGTATAGAATTGCTAAGTCTTCCTTTAATCGATATTTTGAGTTGTTCTGTGCTCTTCATTTATTTTAGTAAATAAAGTAAATAAACGTAATTATTTCTAGTCTCTGAGGATAGACTTACTCTCCTAACTTTAACCTGATTCATCTATCTTAGTTTAGCCAGGTCTAAGGTACAAATATCAGACACAGTTGAGATTTACTGGATTATTTATACTGGATATTCCTTTTCATTTTTTTTTCTTTTTTTTTTTTCTTTTTATCTTTTTTTTAAATGAAAAGGATAACTCTCTAGACCTGACTGTTTCCCTCATTATAAAAGAAAATAACAAGGACAAATATTATCTTAACTAAATCTCTGACAAAAGCCTGCCTTAAAMTGTATATCCACAATAAAACTTAAGACACTCAATTACAGAAGCCACATATTTTCCCTTGCAGAATATCCACATTCAAATGTAGGCAGTCATAGCACGCCAGTTCATGAATGTAACCAATTCAACATTTGCTGTGATATTATTTTTTAAAGATCAATTAATCTCCATTTACAAAGTAACAAAAAAATGACRAAACAACCCAATCACATAAACAAATCTTCTTGAAGCTGGGGAATCAAGGCCCCACGCTGCTGTGCTTTSCAGGTGAAGTTAGCTTTGAAGCTTTGCAGAACTTGGAGAGTTTAAACACTCTGTTCCCAATTGCGAGCTGACATTTTTATTGAACCAACAGTGCCGCTGCAGCAGCAGCAGCAGCAGCGAAGGCTGGTTCTACAATAATTCAATACCACTCGACAATAATTGYGGGTAACACCCACTTAGAGCAGCAGGCCCAGCAAGATCAATTAGGTGGCTGCCAATAGTGCCAGGCTTTACAGAGCCTCTCCCGCCCGCTCAATCACGGCGCGCGGTGACTACCAGGCACAGCGAGGGCTGCAGGCTGCAAAATCACTCAGCGAGGGCGCTCGCTTGCTCAGCACTTCCCCTTAACAGCAGCCTTTTCTGCAGCCCCCTAACTCTCCTCTCTTTATTATGATCCCCATTAAAAACAATTCAGTTTAGCATTACCAAGTTCTTCTTCAAAGATTTTTTAATGTTTTCTTTTCAATAACACCGTATGAGTGCTTTTCTTCCAAGGGCACTGAAAAAGCTGGTAAGACAAGCAAACAGTTTGGAATTGGATAAAAAGGGTAGGCAATGAAAATAAGAATGCTACATTAAAAATCAAGGACAAAAAAAATATATATTTTCAAGTTTCCTGAGACTACTGCTCCATTTATCTGTTATCTGAGGCCAGCTCCAGATGTGCAGAGGCAGCACAAACCTCTGCAGAGCAATCTGATAGTGAGGACCACAGCAGCCCCGCGCATGTSAAGAACAGCCGCCCTCCTCTTCAGCTCATCTTTCCCAAGGACCTCAAACCACCATGTGGTACCTTGTGATGCACAAGGCTTGTCCATCAGGGCAATACTTCAACAAAAACCAACTGACCTTTCGGTCATGACAGGTCTTGCAAGGCCACAGCAGAGGCAGCTTAGGCTGTGAGGAAGGTTATTACAATACGTGTCAAAAGCATTAAAGAGTAACTCCAGCTTTTAATAATGTACAAAACAACAGGTRAGTCTTAGTTTCTCACAAAGATCCTATCACTGGCTTTTCTATATTTCCCTTGCAATATTCTCTACTAATTAGCAAAATTGGTTATGTAAGAAGAGATGCAAGCTAATGAGCTACTGCAGATTCATTCCATTCAGAATTCCAATTCAGATCCAAATACACAACAAGATCTTAAAACTAAATCAGGGAACTGATACAGTTTGGGACTCTCTTTTTTTTTCTTCTCCCCTCACAGAAAAGTAAATGCAGGTTTATCAGTTCAGGCATTTCAGATGTATCTGTGCTCCATTAAATGATGCAAATTGGTAAGGTTTTCACCAATTTGAAATCAATTTTTGCTATAATGCCCTCCAAGTGGTTAATCTCTCTTCCCCCCCCCCTTTTTACATGGTGAGTGGATGTTCTGAGTACATTGATTACATTTTTTTTGAATGCCATTCCTGAAAGCAAACAGAAAACACTATTTAAACCTAAATTTAAAACTCTTCTTTTTGAGTACCAATGTACCTTCCAGACAGCAGATTCTTAAGCTGCGCAACTGAATTCAACTAAGCTAAAAAGAATGAATGTATATTAAAAAAAGAAGGTCATTTAAATTGTCATCTATGAAAATTACTACTTTTTATTCCTCAGGAGAGATACTGTAAAATTAAGCTACAATAGATCTTTTCTTACACAATTTGTTTTTCATTGAAAAATGGAGTAATTTTAGCAAAATTGCTCTATTATTTCTATTATATCTACTTATTTCACCTAACTTATTACTCATCCTCTGTTTTTTTGACCACAGTAACATTAGTGAGCATAAATGTCCACTTTCCTTAATAAAACTATGAATACATAATTTTAACTCATCAGCTTAAATTTAGCTCCTTTTGCACAAGACTGCACAGTTTTCATTTCCYTTCGTACCATGCCTATATTTGGCTACAAATACGCATTTTAGTGCTTTTTCCTTCAATAGCAATTTTTTAACAGGCATCAAAGTTTGTCTCCTTTGATGACTGCAATGACTAAGTAGTGACTGCTTGCTCTGGAAAAACTGTGCTGACTAAAAAGCAACAAATTCCTGACAAAAATCTGTCCCACGCGTTCCCTCTGTCACCGCAGCTCGCAGGCCAGTTCCTCAGTATGCGAAGCACAAAAGGGCTCCTTTTTAGCTGCCACTGCTGTGCACGTTCAGCGTGATCCAAGACCTGCCTGTTTTTGAAGACTTCATTTGGAGTTTCTTCCTGTAGTGGTTTTGTAAGTCGTATTTCTCACACGGCTTGAACGAAATCCTTGCAGGTTAATTCTACGACTGGTGGTAGTTTTCAGCTAATGACTTTTTGCTCAGCTGTCACTGCCATCTCTTTCATGCATATAAACTTTTCATGGATTTCCATTTAAAAGAAAAAAAAAAAAAAAGGTAGGGAAAGAAAATGAATATGCCAAAAGCTGACAGATACATTTTTGTCTGATTTTTTTTTTTTTTGCTTTGACTGAACACTCTTGTATTAAAGAAGCATAACAGACTACCGCCTGTTCATACTGTATTAGTTCAAAAGAATAAAAGCCAAAAATAATTGGCATCAGCAAAGATTTCAGGTTTAGAAAAACGGAGCATAATACAATCCTTGTGCTTCTCCCCTGTACTGTACTCGGGACTCAGTAATATTCCATCATTACAAAATGTGCCGGTGAAAGAATACAAAAATAGACAAATAAAATAAAGAGCAAAACACTCCAGCTCAGAACACACAGTGCACAAAGTACATCCCCATTGTATTTACCCAGTCATTAGCTATCTGTTTGCATTGCATATGGGGAAGTGCAAAGTAAACTAGAAAGCTCGCTTGCGTAGGCACTTACATCAGTACTGTGGGGTTATTAGGCACTGGGCAGCCTTCTGCAAAGAGCTTTTATGATTTTAAATCTTTCTAAAATAATAGATTTACTGTGGGGACCGAGACGGTCCGAGGCCTCGCTGTCCCCGATGCCACATTCCCTAATTCCCTCTCTCAGCACTGCCCCAGGCCCAGGGCGTCCGCTCACGCCTGCCCCTTAACATGTTCTTGAATTTCAATGCAGGATCAGTTAAAACTCTCAGGAGAGGAGAAAAAGGGGATCTATTTCTCTGTTCACAGGGAGGAATTATTTGCCTCCCACACCCATCCCCAGGCAGACAGAAAAGGTAGGGTCATGGCTGTGGGAATAGCCCCAAATCTTCTCCCGAGAGAACACGGACATCATGTTGCAAGCTGGGGGTGAGGAAGTGGGTGGAACATTCAATGGGTCAGGACGGAATAGCAGCAGGAACCCCTCCTTTCTGTCCCCAGAGAAGCTGTGCAGGGATAAGTCAATATTATCCTGTTCTCTTTAGCAGAGAACGGAGATGCCTGCAGCAGAACAGCTACCCTGTACCGGTGCCTTCTACAAGACACACAGCAATAGGACTGTATGAGGTCGACATGCTGCTCTGCATCTTCCCCAAATTAATTTTTCCTGTTACTTTAGTSATCAAAATAAATAAATAATAAAAAGTTTGGTTATAGTTTAGTACAGCAAAAAATAACCTATGCAACCCCCCCTTAACAATTATTATGATTTTCCATGTTTTACAGAAACTAGCAGTTAGTGCAGTAGCATTTACAGAATGCAGCTCAATTTGAAATCCTGGGCACAGCAACATCTTTCCTAAAAAAAGAGGAATTATTTTACTGTTAAAAAATAAGAGTTTGGGGTGGCCTTTTCTTTCCATTTTGGAAGCACATCAAAACAATATTTTTTCTCTGATTATTTTCAAATGTGAAAACTGACAGTAAGTTCTGCAGTCTCCTCCATCATTTCATCCAGTGATTTGAGTTCCCTAAAGCTGCAGAAAGCAGAAACTCAACAGCTTCAGCCAGAGGAAGGAAAAAGCCAAGTTGCTTTTAATTACTTCAGTGGCAAAGGCAAAATTAACACTTTTTTTGGACAATTTTTCGTTATTAGCTACCTTCATCAACTGCTTTGCCCTTTCAGTATTTTTACTCCAAAAAAAAATAATGACAAAATAAAGTGAACACAGTTCACTTAAAAATAAGTGAACACATACTGGAAAACTTGGTAAAGGTCTGGGAGATCACTGTAGATCAATGTATAAAATCCTAATGGGCAGAACCGTTAGGAATGCAGCCCATCCCCTGCTCCAAGGAAAAAGCCTTTATGCCTCTGCATAAACYGTGGCAGCTGCAAGGAACGAGGCTGTTGCACAACGCAGCTCTGAGCAAGCAAATTCTTAAGGCTCCAGCAATTGAGGAAGATGTAAATTTTCCTCAGGGCTCACAGGATTTAAAGAAAGCCTTCCTTCTAGCCCTCCTGACTGATATCAGAGTGGGGGGGGAAAAAAAAACTGTGTCCAGATACACAATGAGTTATTTCCATAACTGAAAATGATCTTTGTCATATTATACTCATGATTGAGGGCAGGCCTAACATTAAGCAGAAACAAATTCAACAGTAAAACATCAGAACACATGTAACCAAGCAGCTTTTTCTTTTCTTTTTCCCCAGAAAACATTTTAAAGTGATAGAGAGGATTTATTTTTACTAGTCTRAGACAGACACACCAGGCCTATTTAACACACTCAGGGGCAATAATCAACCAGAACCCCATTGTGTTTAACGGTATAAGAAGTGCTCTCTTTAAGATATTCTACAATTATATTTAAATGCTCGCTGCAAACAGATTAGCAAACACATTCTTTTACAGTGTATACACCTTTGTACATACTCTGTCCAACTGTACTACCAGCTAACGCTACATAATACAAGTTTCCATACTGGCTTTGTTTTYTTTATTTCAATTATTAATGTGCAGTACCACAAGCCAGGTTGTTTGCACACACGAACTACAAACTGTAGGATTTTGTAGAACTACAAGAATGTAGCTTAACAGATGCAGCATTATTATACCATTCAAAAGCAAGACTTCAACAGAGTTGCCAGCAGAGAAGAGATTCCCTTGTCCTAGAAATGATCCCTGCATGGTAGAGATTTCTATATCTACATCTTCTAATCGCTTGAAAACTAACTCTTTTAATCACATGGGTCCTAAACAGGATACTCACATAATCAAAAAGTCAAACTTGGTACAGCAGATTACTTTCTAGTAACCAGCTATTAAAAGGTACGCAACCCTGACACAAGTACACTGAATTTATTAAAGAAAGATGCCTGCAGTACAATTTACAATAGCTCTGGGATATCCTTCTTACCAAGCCATCATGCGAATCCCATCTATTAAAAAAGTTTACTTTGGGGAAAGTTCAGCCCATAGAGAAGGAGGCTGGAAATCAGAGGGAAAGGAAATGAATCTTTCTTTCCAAAGGTTAATTTTACTCTTATTTCAAGAGAAATTCCCAATATATTTCTGTACATACTGGAATAATAGATGTGCAAGCCAAGTATCAACCAATATCCCAGGAAGTCTAATTTAATCATTTAACCTYGGAACCATAAAACGTAACTCTTAACTATAAAAGTTCTGTTGTCAGAAGAAATAAAATACTCCTCAAACCAAACACATCAAAAGAGAGCCTTTGCAACGCTTTCTTTCTTGTTTCTCTAGCAGTCTGAAGTTAAAAGACGCTCTCAAAGCAGTAAATGCACGGATCACAGAATGGTTAAGGTCGGAAGGGACCTCTAGGGACCATCTCGTCCATCCGCACACAGAAGCTAACTCAGCCCCAGTCACAGAGCAACGAGTTCAAGCTGCTGCAGGGCCCTCCTGCAGGAACCCGGTGCCCGCCGCGCAGCAATAAACAGGGACCTCGCCAACAGCTCAGCCTGGGGCTCGGCTTTGCAAAGCTGCCCTCTGAGTTAACCCAAAAGGACTCGTTGACCACAGTAGTTCAGTTGCCCTTGAAGAGAGGACTTCACTACTGATACACTAATACCTGCTGTTAATGCCACTGGCATTAAATCATGATACTTGGTTCCTGCTTTTGCTCTCAGAAGGCTCCTAATCACATGTGATTACATGCTTTTTATTTCTTCGACAGATTATTTATTAGATATAAATTTTAAATGAAACAGGAGAAATATAGATTACTTTTCTCAAATACCTGATAATCTGTTTGTCACAACTGGAGAATGAAGTTCTGAGAGAAGCCAGCAGAAATGAACCAAGTTTCATGGCAGATGTGGATGTTTGCAAATCAGCCCATATGTTCAGATAAGTAAATACAGATTTCTTGGTTTAACTACATGTATCTCGTATATACATACATATATATATATACACACATACATCTATATATTTAAACTTATAAAAAGATCGTTACACACTAAATAGTTCCAAAGGAGAAGTACTGCAAAAGGCAAAACCATGTACTGTTATAAATGACATTAAAATAATTTAAAAAATAATGAAGTGGCCAYTTCTGATTCTCCACCATAGACCTCCCACAACCACAGCCTATTATATAGCGGATAATGTACTATCAGGAAACGTGTTACTTCATTATATATCTCACATAACTCCTCGCAAGGGCAGACACACTGCTAGTACTTACRTCTTTGAGGGAGTAATGAACACTGGCCATTCAATTTTGTGCATGTAATTCAAAAGCGGGATTCCCTTTTTTTTTCCCTGCTGTTTTTGCCTTCAGATGTGGCATAGGTGCAATCTGGAAATCAAYTGCTGTGCTGACTGCAAGTTTCAGGAAAATGCAGAACATATGGATGCACTTGTGTTAAACTGCATGAATCAAAGTTACAAGTTTATTCTAATAGCTGTCTGCTAAATAGCTGCAATTATTCATATAATAAATTACTCATATAATAAATTATTATTAAACATGTTATTCATGTAACGGGACATTTATTATCAAAAGTATAAAGCCATATGCAGTTCTGATGTAACATTGCTGGAATCCACAAAACTACAGAGAACAAAATAAGAAACTTCCTTTCTAGAAGACCCAAAGCCGTTCATTATTTTTAATTAAAAGTAACATGTTGATTAATTAAAGTAACACATTGACAATATTACCAATATTATCATCAATACACTGCAATATTAAAGTACATTCTTGGCTTTTTTTTTAACCTAAAGCCACTGCACTTTATAGGGATTTGTTTATTTAAGGTTATTCGTCAGCATGCAGTATCTCTGATGTTACTGCTTAAACAAAAAGGTGTAAAAAACCAGAGCTCTGTAGTCTTGCTGAAAGAAACTCTAACTTTCCAGTTCTACTAATGTGTAATTAATTAAAGAAGCAAAAAAAAGGATCAGGCGTTAAAGTCACCTGCCATCTCCATGCACTGACTTGAAAAATAAACAAGACACTAAACGACAGGGGCACTTGCAGTTTAGCTGTACTGAGCTCACTGACAGGCCTAGGTTTCCACCTCCGGTTTAGGACCAAGGTAAATCCATAGCATCAGAGAGACTGGGCAGCCAGGCCAGCATCCGGGCCAGCAGCCAGTATCCAGGCTGCAGCTCTCCAGCCTCAGCACTTCACCACCTCCCATTCTAAACGGCAGATATTGCAGAAAGTTACCCCTGGCAGAGGGCTGCATTTTGTCTATATTTATTCCTAATCTGCAGTCCCTCAAATCTAGGACAGTAGTTTCCTTAAAACAGCAGGCAAAATGGTACCTTTTTCACCAAAKGATGGGAGAAAAAGATGCTGCTGCCCCCTCCTTCTGGCTTCTGTCCAAAACATTTGTATTCCTTGGATGTCAAAGTTCCTGCACTGCTACTCCATGGTCTGTGCTCCATCATGGTCTGTGCTCCATCGAAAAGCAGTCTGGTGATCAGAAGTCCACTTGCCATCACGGACAAAAGGCATTTATTCAGTGATGACAGTGAGGGAAATACTATTTTCAAGGCAGTGTATCTTAGGAACAATTCCAGCTGCATAGGTCAAATTTTCCAGACAAAAAACTTCCATATATAAATTAAGGAAAGATGGTTTTGGCTGTCTATAGAGAAACTCATTCAGCTTTGAAGGGTGTTTTGGGCTACGTATTTTCTAAAAGAGTATTTTAGTTCTGGTAGCAGGAAAGCAGAGTTTGCATTGAGTCAGTCACGGTTAACATTAAACTCCCATCAATTTTTGTTCCTTGTGAGATAACTGCACATGGAATACTTTTCCACTGTGCATGGACATAATCTCATTTCCCTCAATGTTCAGTATCAAACGTGCTAGCATTAACGAAAGTTTCCAGTCGGTCATAGACCGTCGTCTATACCATTCACCAAAACTGCTTTTCTGTGTCCAGCTTTCATAGCCAATGTCACACAGCTACAGAAAGCACCACACAGCCCAGGAGCCCCTCTTGTGCTGAGAGCTAGGATGGGAACTCATGCCCCTAATCCTCCACAGGCCAGAGCACACCGGTGTGTTGCTATCTGGCCTTCCAGGTTGCTTCTCTGCCAAATCCATTTCAAGGAGGACAGCTTTTTGCTTTTGAGGGTGTACACGACACATCAGTAGAGTTTTACATATAATTTATGCATTAGTTTTAAAATTTTCTAATGAAAAGCTCCTTACATGTTAAAAAATGTCACAGAGCCAATAGCCTGAATGCAGTGACAGTGGCTATGGCAGCCTCAGCTCTATTCCTGTACACTGATGTCCCGGCCAGGACAATTCTAATGACTGTATCAAAACACGAAAAGGCACAATAAAACAAAAGGCAACAGGCTTCCATGACTGAACCTCAAATCAAGCCACCAAAGTAATTTTTGAGCAAATAAGACAAGCTTCTCAGCTGTAAATCTGACACTCAGTGCTATTAAAAATACCCACAGTTACCCACAGGTATAGCAAATTACTAAGCGCTGTGGCACCTTGGCAACCCAGGGTAAAGCATAAGGAAATAYAGCATCCCACCGAAGTCTTTTAAGAAATGATGCCAAAGGCCAGGCAGTTTCAACCACCCAAGAAGTGTTTTTATTCCTATAYTGCATTAGAAATTACAGCAAAAAGACCATTACCATATTTTAAATGGGTACTTCTGGGCATGACATCATAAATTGCTATTTAAACCTCTACTTCTATTTAGAGTTCAAAACCAACTCATAATTCATTCTGAATAAGAGATAATGCCAAACAAAACAGAGCAAGTTAAACGTAGTATTGTTAGAGTTGAGTGGGGGGTGTTTTTGTTATTATTTATTTATTTTAAGCAGAAAGGAAGTTCAACATCGTGAGTCGTTAACTACTTCACAGGTCTGCGTTATTCTAGAGCTCTGTCACAGACCACCTTCATCAGACAAAAGCCAGAGTTTCAAAGGCCAATAAAATGGAAGGGATATTTTTATACTCACTTGAATTAAGCAACAAGCTGGCAGTCTGTCATGGTGTGATACACAGGCCTACCCAGCAGCAGCTTTAGCCTAAAGCTACTACAGGAGACTACACGGTCCTGATGGCCAGMATTCCAAAATATCATTAGTTATGTTTACAAACCAGTCAAAATGCTGATGTTACTGAACTCTAATATGCTATTAGAGAGAAAGTGGAAAAATAGCACCACATCAGAGCCCAGAAGAACAAGATATGCAGTCATAGAAGGTTTTTTGCCCTCCTCACTGTTTGGAGAAAAACCTTCTCATTTCTATAAGGTCTGTGGGTTATCTTAACTGCATGGTTAGCATCACAACACGGCTTTAATCAAATCAGCTTGAATTAAAATTATACTTCTCAATATGTAAACTGTACCTCAGAGTAAGTATAAACACAAAAACACATTTTTTCCCTCGAAGAAAATTGCTAATGGCTACGGAAACTAATGTGCTGAAAAGGGSGAGCGCGCAGCGAAGAGGAAACCCCATATTCATTTCAGTTCAGCCTCAGTTGTCTTCTTTTGGTCCTAGTGCTTAAGACGAACCCAACAATGAACTTGCTCAGTAGCCAAAGTTTTCAATTCCTCTGAACCACAATGACTCTCACAGAATCACAGAARGGTTGAGGTTGGAAGGGACCCCTGGAGATCATCCAGTCCCACCCCCTGCTCCAGCAGGGACACCCAGAGCACGGGGCACAGGGCGGCATCCAGGCGGGTTGGGAAGATCCCCAGAGATGGAGACTCCACAGCCTCCCTGCGCAGCCTGTGCCAGGGCTCYGKCACCCAACAGATGACTCTCAATCTGTTCTGTTGCTCTGCCATCACTTTGCACTGTTGTGGGATAAATTCCTTGCATCTTTTCAAGATTTGCATAATAAATGAAAGTGTACTCAGCTGCACGCTTGCACAGCAAAGGTATGAAATCCAGTTCAAGGAAGACGAATGTGGGTTTGATGCATCTGAAAGAAATGCTGCCCTCTACGTTATCAACAGCAGAGAAGAAAATGGGATGGCAACAAGAAAGTGCCAGGAGAGAGGGCTATTTTGAATCAATGACAAAAAAACCCACATTCATCCAATATATTAATCAAAAACAAATAATTTCACAGAAAGCATACAACTTAATGCTAATCTTTATAAAAAAAAAAAAAATCTTTTCTCAGCTTCATGCTTTCCTACAAAAGTGATCTTGCCAGGTACTGCCCACCACAAGTGCTTGCCTACAGTCACTGGTGGTCTAAACTTGCCCACTTAGTTTTCCCTGCTCCATCCACTAATAGTTTATTGGCCTGTCATCCCTAGTCACCCTTTTCAGCTTGTTAAGTYTGATCACACACCACAAAATTCCTTTTCTCACTAGCTGCCTATTTCCTTTAAAAATACTGGTGTGATCATGTTCACCCAGAGGATTTTGCACAAAACACTGTAACGCTCTTGAAAGCTTGAGATGGCTACTGATCTTAGCTACATTTAAGTAAAAATGTCAGTGGAAAAAGTAAAGGTGTATAGTTATCGAAATGGTTGCGATATTTTCAGATACTGTAATGTTTTCTTAAGAACTAATGTAACAAGTCAGAGCCATTATCCACTCTACAGGYCCAACACAAACACTAAACCCGAACACTAAACCCAACTTTCAGTCATTTCCCCTCATTTCCAGAATTAAAAGCTGCCAAGTGCCCAGCTCTATTGATATTAACACTGAATCCCACACTACAGTACACTTTACTACACAGTGACTATACAGAATCAAACCAAAAGCCAGGCAGGTAGSGCCACTCTCACCATGCAATAAAATGTGCTCCCATCAGCCCAAGGCAGCTCCAAACTTGGGTTTCTCCTATTCCAGCGGGATGGCACAGTCCTGAGCGACCTGTGGGAACACATTCCCTTCGCTGGATGGGCACGGGCGTGTTTTCCATGAGCTTTCATACAGTAAATGAGACTGTCCACTGAAAACACGATGAGTTTACGTGCATAAGAAATCCTAAAGCAAAGAAAACGTTAGGAATGTGAGTCTGTTTGCGAGTGCCTGTGGCTCAGGAAACGTTTCAGAAGCTTAAGAAACCTCGAGTTGAGGTGCAGATAAACAGAGGTAAACAACTTTCGGCTAAGAGCAGACTAAGSCATTCGGAGATGCACACACACTGTGCGTTTGTGTTGCTAAAAAGTGTGCTCACRGGCACATTTAACAGAAGCCCATCGTAGTCTCTGAGCACGTCATTTTGCAGCTTGAATGTTATTTTAGGATTTGGGGTTTATTTGCTTCTTTTAAGAAACGTATGTGGGAATTGGAAACAGGAAATCAGATTACCATGTGTGCAATTTAATATTTGGTTATACTTAATCCATTGGACCACTCTTCTCTCCCTACTACTGACTTTACTTCAGCACAGGGGAACAGAATACACTCTCTTAGCTCAAGCAGATAACAGGTACTACTTATTAAGTTTTTTCTGATTTTTGTTTGCATTTTAGAGAATTTTGTCTCCTCATTTCTACCAAACATAATATTCAATAACATGTACACTGAAATCTCATAAGTAAATTGGATATTAAGAAAAGTAATATCAAAAAAAAAGACTTATTAAAAAATGAGTCATCTTGTGCATTTGGTACAGATATAAAACAAGACTTTCTTTCTGGTCCTCGGTATCAGAATATGAAACAAGACAGTTTGCACAGTGAGTTATGCAGCCCTTGGAATAACATCAAGAACAATTATGACTTCAAAAAATTTAGAGTGTGGAGAAATTACAGTCACTACCCTGCAGAAGAACAAGGCTTGTGGATTTACAGGTTCCATTTGAAAGTAAAATAGGTCCCGGAAAAAAGATCTCCTCTACCGAACACACACACAAGCACCAAATCCCGACAGCAGCGCTCACAAGCCGCAGTTACTGCACAGCTACCCTGGCAGGGAATGGCACAGCAAGGAAAGGGAAACGTCTGGAATGGGGCACACAGCGGAATAAACTGTGCAAAACTTGCTCAAAAGGAAAACAGAGATTCTCAAATGTTTATTGCAGCATCCACGTTAAGATATAAAATAGTTTCATAATATGAAAGATCCACATTAAATTCATAATTCAGATTACATTCAACTTATATATAYAGAACTGATGAACTGACAAAGAGTAAAATGGCATAACTCAATCCTGAGAAATAGGTTATTTCATTGAATTTACGGGGACTTATCCCACAGCTAATTAGAAACGTTAAGCCTTAAATCTATGTAATTTGATGAGAAACATACAATATCCCCTGCAGGAAGCCTAAGAGCACAACTCAGCTCTCCGTGGCTTCAGTAGTCAACATCACCTACTCTCCTGGTCCCACCAAGGATGACCAAGATGACCAAGGAGAAGTAGTTAAGTTACTACAAGTAACTTCTTGAGTAGAAGCTGGTTTCCCAAGATGTTTTTAACTCTGCTCTCCTCTCCTTTCTGATTTCTGACTCCCTTCTCTGCCAAATTACCTTCTCTTCTGAGAAAAGTAGAATATTTTTGAAAGGAGTTTGGATGAAGAAGGACAAGAAAGACTTTATCTGATCCCTGACAAAATCTTGTGCTCCAGCAGTTGCTGTTTATTGGCCCCACAAATGTCAGACTAAGCAGAAGAGTCTCTAATGCACAGTATGTATATTGCCATACACAGAAGCTACAAAAAAACAGCAGATTATGAGAACTGTGCATTACATTAATGACTGTTTGAAATTCCCTTTCAAAAACAAAAGCTATTTTGTTTCTGACCTACACGACGCTCCTTTCATAGTTRTATAATCCATATTTGTGAAGAAATATAAAACAGCATTCTTCAGAATGCCATGTAATTTTCAGACATGCCTAGAATTCAAATGCTTTCTTCTAACACATTATAAACAACCAGAAAAATAAATTCTTTTGGTATTTCAAACTGAATGGCTGCCTACTTTCCAGAGCAAGGGAAAAAAAAGGGTTTCATAGCTCATTTAATTTCTTCCTGAAACAGAATCCTAGAGTTATCTTCAAATCTGCTATGTTGAATAAACCACAGTAGATTTAGAAAACCTTCAGTTTAGATTTAACTTTAATATATCACACATCAGASTGAACATTAAATAATTTTAAAATAAATCTTATAGACGACATCTAATAAGAAAAGAAAGATCCACTATGAGTTAGTCCCCAGATGAGCATTTCAAGAGATAATCATGGTCAAAAGCATTTACTATGTATYTACAGCACTCTTTCCACTGACTGTTATTCATTTCTGTAGGATTGCATTACTGCTTTATGAGGACTTAGCTTCCTCACCTTACAGACTACGCTGCCTGYTCAGCAGGACTGCTCCTTTTTTAAGATTCCTCCTTCTACAACGAGATCAAAGCCTCTACCCTCAAAGGCCCATCCGAGTGAGAACAAGCCAGGACAACASTCCCCTCGCTACCCCAAAAAGTGTGACAAACTGCAACACCGATGACACCGTAACAGTGTCAGACTGATACAGAGCTCGGGCAAAAGGGTCGTCAATTCTAGGGGGAACAAGACCTCCGAAATCAAGGATTAGGTCTTCATGCCACTGAGTAAGTTTTCACTTTTAGAATTTATTTTTTTTCATAGTCCTTTAATAATTCTCTCACTTCTCTGTCACATTACTTCACAGTATCACCTTTATTTTGTCAATATGACAACRGTGGAAGCTGGATTGCAAGCTTCTCTATAAGGCAGCATTTTACCACTTCTAAAAGACAGTCCTGGATTACAACGTAACCTCATTTCAGAAACATTCCAAACCCTCTCTCATGGTTGATGCACACGTTTTATTGCACACCAGGCCGTAACTACTTCYATATCTTTTGCATTTCTCTTTAGCAGGGATGCAAATGCTATATTTACATTCTTTTGTGCTTCAAGTAAGCAATATACTCTCKACTTCCTCACCTCAGCGCTTGTTATTTGGGCACTGACTTCTCAGCAGGACCTTTTCTTCTATGCTGTTCCTAACTAAAACAAGTTTATTGCCCTYTCTGTGGAAAAATAACATTTTTTCAAGCTTTTATATAATCAACAATGTGTATTTACAGTACCTATACTCATTCTGGTATCTGTTGTTCCCATCAAAATACCCACAAAGACCAGAATAAAAACTTAGCAATGAGGAGGACAAAGTCACATCTCTTCATCACTCTATTTCTCTTCCTAGTTTCATGTGTCTGGGAAAATTACAGTGAAATATTGTTTAATGGAATAATGTGTCCCTTCTAAATATTCCATTTGGGATTTAATTCCTTTCATTAGKATTTCTTATTTAATATGATCTCTGACTGCCAGTTCTAATCTTATGCAAAAAAGAAAACCTGTTCAGTGAAGTTTTTCCCTACACAATTCATGACTGAAAGGCCCCAAAGCCACTGTTTTCACGTATATTCACTTCATTAAAGTGTACATCACCATAAAATGCTTCTGACATTTTTAACTTGTATATTTTTATTCACCTTCTTTCTATGAACTTCACAAGGACAGAGCAGCAATATGGAAAGTAACCATCTAATCCAACTGGACGGCTCTTTATTGAAGTCTTATTACTTCCATATGTAGAAACTGCAGCCAACTGCAATCCCCACGTTTTTGGCATTGTTAATATACATTGTATCCAGTAAATATGAATTTCACTTTTCCTTTTTATTTTTACTACACAGTAATATCAGACATATAGGCTTTACTTGATCACTAGGGGAATACATGTTGTAACTGTCTWAAAAAAAGCAACATCTATATTATGCCTAAAGCAATATTCTTCTTTAAAAACATTTTATGTATTCCAATCTCTTTTACAGTATGGATATTCTTTAAAATAACTATTATTAGAAGCTGAATAAAGTTAAGAATGATAAAATCTTGTAGACGGTAATGGCAATATAGTTATAATATGGAATCRAGAGACCAAATTTATATAAAAGAAATTCAGTGCCAAAAATCTATATTTGGATTTCTGAAGTAATCATTACGGCAAACTAATATTTTTCAAGATACAATTCCATTTTTTTTAACAAAATACGTTATCATCATATGTTATAAAACTACATGTTATCATCACAAAACAGATGCTTTAAATATACACAGAAAGAAACAGCCCTTTTAAGTCACTTTACATTTTGTTGTCTAAATCAATGATATTTGTCAAGATACATATAGATAATAATCCCAGCATAGATCAGATGTTAAATATCTTTCTTAGCACAAATCTGAAAAGATTAAAATCTCAGTTTATAARCTCAGTAATATATTGATACCATGTATGCAATAAACCTTCCAAGAGTACCCATTAATAGKTTTTTTCCTTGAACTTCCTTTTATCTCTCTGTATATGCTTGGGGTTTGGTTTCTTTGTGTATGTGTGTGATATAATAGGAAGATAATATTTGCCTTTTTAAAAACAAAATTTTCATAGTCAAAACCTTCAAAGAGTAATATTCAAATTAATACAGTTGTCTTACACTTGTTTCACAGTTTTTAAGAAACAACTTTCCTATCCTTTCTGCATATTTAAAATAACATTAGTAACCAAAGAAATTAACTCTTTTCTACAAATAATAAACAAATAATAAACAAATCAACCTTCAACTACTGTTTTTATGTATCATTTTTGCAAATTTTAGAACCACCTTGTTCTCTGATTTATAATAAGACTACTGTGATAATAACTCGAAATAGCAACCAGGTAGCACCAGATAAAATTAACCTTGAAATCCTGTATAAATCAGCATTGCTCACATGCCCAGGAAACAAAGCAAGTTAATGGGAAGAATCTCTGCAAGCGCAGACACAAGACGCAGCACAAGGGCTTGCACTGAGCCTGTTTCTACAGGCAACTGGTAACGACGAACACCATGAACATCGGCCCTTCACAGCTCTTCTGRGCACCCTGCTGGGTATGCTGCAAAAAGCCCACGAGCAACTTCCCCAGCTTGCTTTCCTGGGGTCTCCAAAGCCCAAATTTAACACTATACTGTGTTGGTGGGAATTTTTTGTTGTTGTTTTTTTAAACACTCATTCCAAGCTTCAGCAATCCCAAAGAAAAAAAATATTTTSGATAAAATATGATAAAGGTTAGAAAAAAAAGGAAATTAAGAATGGACTACATGGGAAGGTATTTCTACCACATCTGTCAGCACATCCTACCTGATTTTTAGGAAGATAAATTTTCTATCTTAGTAGCTGCTTAATACGTAGGCACCCACTTTCTCAGCTTTCCAGATAAAGCAATGTAAACACACAGAAAATTAATTTAATAAAATTTAAATGAAACTAAAAAATATGATAACTTCAGTTTTTAATATAGTGATAAATATATTTTCTATAGACAAACATGGTCAAGTATGCATGTTTAGAATACATATAAGCTGTTACCTGAACTGTGGAACTGATTTCAGATGCAAACCCTCCTGTCAAAGGCGCCTCATGGCTAATCAGCAATCGCCCAGTCTTCACCACTGACTGAAAAGGAAAACAAAACCCAAAAATGTAAACAAGTTGCAATTTTTGAGACTTATTTGCTTTACAAAATAGAATATATTAATTATGTAATATTGCTACTGGTGTTAAAATGTAGTCACTTTTGCATTTTTTTTTGCAATGATGAATGGACCTAAAAATCTAAATTGAAAAGTTAATTAGAATCTTTTCTATATTTACTAAACAAATTCTGTTTACCTGTCAGTATTAAGCAAATATCAAGAATATATTCCACTACATTTTAATTTACCCYACCAAAGTAACATTTCCGAAGGATATTAAGGATCTTAACAATACCCCACTATGAATCTGATTCTGCAGATATTAATAGCACACGTGCACAGAAATCCTTCACTGAAATACTGGCTTGCATGACCAGATAAAGTTCACAATCCTCGATAAAACGCCCAATCCGCAGGTGTTCAAAGATATGCATACTAAATAAAATTCTAACAAGCACACAGATCATGTGGATTCATCTTAACATCCAAGTGTTTTACTGGCTATTACAAAGAACATTTTAATGAAAAACTACACAAAAATAGCAGAATTAATAGGACCCACAYAGTTACATAGGACAATAGTACAGAATGAGCTATGAAATATTTTTTAATAAGCAAGGAAAAATATTTTTAACCTGAGAGTGCAATGCTTCGATATATCTATTACCTTGGAGTTTATTGCAACTAGAAGGTGTAGAATGGAGCTACATAGATACCTTTGGCCAGAAATCTAACAGTCAAGTCTCACTCTTCTTGATATGTTTCATCCTTTCATAAGGTGTGTATAAAAATTCTATTAATTTTTAGAGATTGAGAGRTTTTTAGAGATAATAGAACAAAAAGCCACCCAAAGAACCTGTCCATTGGTCTATCCAAACCAGCTATAGCCACATTTTCAGCATGCAGCATACTGTCCACGTGCCATTACTCATCAAATGGAGAAGCCCAGGACAGTGCTAGCTAACAGSTCAACCTTTCCTAATTCTATCTGCACCAACTGCTTCTCCAATAAAGCAGCTCCACGTTATCCACACAATAGAATACATAAAAATTACTTATTAACAAGACTGGTTTCATTCTTRTTGACACCCTTTTAAAATTCTTTAGCTTCCCAAGCAGTGCCTTAACAGCTTTAAATAGCTGGACCACAGCGGCRCTACTGCCAACTAATAGGCCTATTAACCACACCGTGTGCTGAAGCAGCTTAAAAATATTCAGGGAAACAAGGCAGGAAAAGTCATTTGAACAGCTATAAAGTAATACACAGCTTTAGAAACTCATTTCTTGAATTTCTCTTGCCTGCACTTGAAACTCATTAAAGAGAGTAGACATTAACAGTACTCTGTCAAATATACCGAAAGACAACAATTTTAAATTGATATGATAAAACTAGCATGAGGATTTAAAATCTTTGCATTCTATTTTACACAAAGACATTTCTTCTTTCACATACTCATTTGTTCTGAAACATTTTTGTCTTGTTTTGAAACATTACAAGTTACCTTCAAAATTACAAGTTTGATTTTTTTGAGTGTAATAGTAAAAAATACGGACACTGTTGGGAACATACGTAACAAAAGTTACAAAAGGTCAGACCAAAAATCTAACAGCCTAGTACCCTGTCTTCAAAAAGGAGATAAATAGATATTTAGAAAAGAGTAAGATTAGGGGTTTTGCTATGTGCTTAGACTGCTTTGTGGCATCCAACTGTTTTCACATCAGCAGACTTCGTAAGCTCAGTAGGGCTTGTCACTTTCTCGGTAATTAATAACTTTTCTTTGACAAAAGTGTCTGTTCTTCCCACTTAAATTCATACAGGAAACCCCCTTCAAGCAGCCCATATTTTTACACCTGATCCAAGGACTTCCAAGATTTGTTGCCTATGTGATGTTAGCAGTGTGTTAGCAGCTGTGTTGACACATGCATACATACAGGCCGCTCAGCCCTGCTAAAAACCACTATACATTACCCTGGTAATACAGCTAGCACAGCTTGGGTGCTTTTAGTACCCACACRGCTTGCTCAGAGCCCGTCTGGGTACCACAGAAAAATACCCTGCCTTAAGGTATTTAAATACCTTAAATATCCTGCTGATTGTTAAACCAGAATTAAAATGAGTATAGGCTAGCTACCACGCTGTATCACAAATGAGTTCTGTACTTCTGGGACAGATGTGAGTATTGTGGTCCTTGTGTATGACACCCTGCATTCATTTCTGCTTCGTAGTCTCTCTTTTCTGTTCAGAACTTGTTTGTGAACTACAGTACATTTTTTAGGAAGACATGCAATGTTAATTAATACCGCATTTGCAGTGAATGCACCACAGCTATGGGTAAGTTGTTCCAATGTTTAACTACCACCCTTGTTAAAATTTTGCATTTTATTCTTTAAACTGAATTCGTATAACTTTGAACTTAAGCTGTTGGCTCTTATTTTACTTGTTTGCTAGGTGAAGAAGCTATCTATTATCACATTTCTGCTGCCCACAAGAATATGTAAAACCTGCTCCCTTAAGGAAAAATGCTCCCTTAAGGATGATTTTGCTAGCTAAGCAGACCGAGCTCATCAGGTCTTTCATCACAGAGCACGCTGCCAACCCCTCCATGATTCTTACAGCCCTTCTCTGAACCACCTCCARTTTTCAATGTCTTTTTTGAAGTATSTCCATYTAGAAGATCAGCACTGCAGTCATTTTCGGAACAATGCCAAGCACAGAGATAATGTAACCTCTGCACTCAATTCAGTACTGCTGTGTTGATGTAGTTCTTGGACCTATCAGGCCATTTGGCCCAAGCAAAACAACATGAGTTAAGTTTCAAGCAATGATTATGATTCCTAATTTGGGGGATAGAGGAAGGTTTAGGGTTTGGGTTTTTTTTTTTTTTTTTTTTGCCTTTTGTTTGTTTTTTAAATAATCATTTCTTCCTGGAATAATGCTGAAAATACAGTCCACAATCATCATTTCAAGACACACAGTTACATTTGGGCATGCTGAAAAGTATATTGCTTGCCTGAATGCAGCTCAGTAAATGAATCTACCTTCACAAGCCAGTTTTATTTATATCTCCAACTGCTATTTCCAACTTTTTAACAGTCTTTTTTATGTAACTTTGATAAAAATATTAAGCAACAAAGGTTAAAAAGCAGATGCTTCAGGACCTCAGTGACCTTACTATTTGCATTCACTAACATTTTTATTTTTGTTCTTCTAAGCTTTACATGGCATGGACTGTACTAATGTAAAGGACATGGACTTGGATTCTTTCTTTTGCTTCATTTTCTGATTCATACTACCAGCTATTAACTTACTTTCTTACCAGATTTTTAGTTTATTCTCTTTAAATCACTGTTAATCCTTGGAAATTGAGTAACTGGTTAAAAAGAAGGGAGAGTTTCAAAAATAACTGTTACACAAACTACAGGGAAAAATAAGCATTGTTCCTGATTACTTGCAGATATCTCTTCTACAAAACAAATTTCCTATTTAAAATAATCTATCAAACATTTTTCCCTTTCAAATCAAATGTATCAAACATTCCATCTCTACGATAACTGAACCCCAGCATACAGAAGATCACCACAGTCCAAGCATCTCATCGAACTGCTGCTGGCAGCTTTAGCAACAGGAACCTGACTTTACRAAGTTAAGGGAAACAGCCACGGAACTGGAGAAAATGCAGTAGTTAAGTCAGCAGAGTGTAACGTATTGCRCATTATGGACTATTCTATCATGTCTTGAAAGGGTCAGTTGGAATGTTTTTGTGTTTGCTTTTTTCTTTTTTCCCATTTGGTTTCAATATTTTGTTCCTCACAACCAAGCACTTGCTGCATTTGTGTACGGGTTGGGGTCTCTGCTGCCTTCAAACCATCCCCTGTTTTTCAAGGCCTCAAGCTTCACACTCAGCCCTCCTCTGATCCAAACGCTTAGAAACATGTCCACATTGCAGTACTTATGAAAAATGTATCCAAGAAGATCACAGTATGGGTACAGGAGCCGGTGCACACACTTCCTCCCTTCAATGCGGAACCATGGCAGTTGCTTGCTGAACACTGACCAGAACCCAGAGACCACGAGTGCCAGCCCGGGCTGTGAGGCGAGGCCCTCTCCTCACAGACGCTCCTCGTGAGGACATGTCCTCTCCTCACAACTTCTCCTCACAGGCCATGCCCTCTCGTCACAGCCCCTCCTCTCAGCCATGTCCTCTCCCCACATCCCCTCCTCATGAGGCCATGCCCTCTCCCCACAGCCCCTCCTCCTGAGGCCATGTCCTCTCCTCACAGCCCCTCCTCATGAGGCCATGTCCTCTCCTCACAGCCCCTCCTCCTGAGGCCATGTCCTCTCCTCACAGCCCCTCCTCGAGGCCATATCCTCTCCTCGCATCCTCTCCTCAGCGCTGGCCATCGCCAGCGCAGTCTGCAGGGAGTGGCAGAAGCAGCCGGGTCGCCCCGTGCCCTGCGGCTGGATCCACCGCCATCAGCTCGGCTGCTCCGACGCTCTCCCGCCTCCTGCCCTTGCCCGCCATCTCCTCCATCACCTCCAACACCATGGAGCGGGCCTGCCCAAGGAGATAACCTGGCTGGGGCTGCAGCCGTGCCCGTTATCGCGATCCCGCCACAGGGACAGGGCAGACAGGGCCCACCCCTCCAAAGGGATGGTGGGAGCTCGGGAAAAGCCCTTGCAAGGGACAAGGGAGCCCAAGTCACAAGACACCACATGCCAGCGCCCCGTCAATCCCCACCTCTGCTCTATCTAGTCACTACAGCAGGCGCTTCAGCCACTTTCAGTTACTAAAATAATCCCAGGGCAAGACCAAAGGCAGACACTGAATGTATTTTTTCGCCTCCATTTCCCTCTGAGTTGGTTTATCTTGGTGTAATGCACAGCTACAATTTATGTTTTGCCAGAGCAACCTTTTAGTGGCAGGATCACCCTGATAAGTAAATTCTGCAGAGATGCCCCCATGTCTCTGCACAACCAGCATTTTCAAGCCRTGCTCCAAAAGCTTTCTGAACTGCAGATGAGGGGTTTTGCAAGGGAGCGGCTTAGCAAGCTCCAACCTTCCCTACCCTTCCCTACCAAGCTCCCATCCAAGAGATCTATAACCATTTTCCTGGTCAATCCGCAATTCATCATTTTGGCAGCTTTTTCTCCTCCTCCAAGTGCTGATGACAGAAGAAAATAACAGCAGCCGGGCAGTTCCAAGTGCTCTGCAACCTCGGACTGACTTCAGCAGCGACACGCTGTGCCCTTCCTTGCAAGGAAAGAGGCTTGAAAGCAAAATGCATTAGATGCTCGGCTGTGTTTCAGACTCCTGCCCTGCCCACACAGCAGCAGGGCTATGGCCACCGTGTCCAGCTGCTTCCCTAGCACGGTAACTGCCTTTAAAGAAATGGTCACAGCCAAGGTTGGGTTACAAGCGTGTCTGTTACTGTGTCACAGCTGCCTGTTTTCCTTAAAAAGAAAGCCTTGTTCTCTGAATAAAAAGATTTTCCGTCTCTTACAGAAGAGAAATTTAAATGTTCGCTTTAAAATTTTTAAAAACTGGCTCTCAAAAATAATCTTAAAGAAGCTGGCAGAAATATTGAAAATACGTGTTACAGATGATTTTCACTAAACATGCATGCAAACAATTATAAATTTATATAAATATTAACATTAATAGAAACGTGCACTTACTGAAAATAGATTAGAGCATCATAGCTTAAAAAAAAGCCTCTGGAATGTTTCAATAACTGCTTTGAAAACTCTTCACCTTTCCCCCTCGCTCAAAAAAAAAAAAAAAATCATGTTTAGATTAGCTGTAATGAACATGTGCTTGGAAATCATAAAACCTGCACAGGCAACTTTCTTAAATGCCATTAGTTACTGTTTCCTTTGAATGTTTTAATAACAAACAAAGTTGTGTAGAAGTATTTTTGGTGTTCAATGTTATAAACATAGGGGTAAAAATAAGATCCCTTATTCCTATTCAGCATTTCCTGGAAAKAAATATTTTAACAATATGTCAGATGAATCACTGAGGATTACATTTATTGAGCATGTGCAGACCAATAAATATTATGACACATTAGGTCCAATGCATCCCAGATATCCTGGCCTCTCTGTGCGTGTGCTACAGTGATGAACTTCACACATGCAGCAAATTAGTCCCAAGTTTGCAGATACCCCACAGCCTCATCGGAGATGTGGAATTTCTGGAAAACCTGGCACATAGGTCCTCAAGCACCAATTTTTCTCCAGGCTGCAAAGAGAAGGAATAGAAGGGACGAGGGACTAGCTGTTTCCCAAAACAACTGAACAGTTCCCACCCTATAACTTAYAAACAAGCATAATCTAATCTTCAACTGATAATTCACTATCACTTCTACATTAAAAAATACTCACTTCTGCTAGAAGTAAAAGTGTAAAACTTAGGAGTACATTTATTAGATGGTTGAAATGCACTCCGTAAAGCTTCAGAACAGCAGAAAAGAACATTCTTATGCACTAAAGAAGAAATATAACGTAATTAATCACAAAAAAAAGTCATTTCTATTTCCAGCAGTACTAAATTCCCAGAGAGGGGTAGAGAGGGAACCTGTAAATCTACTATATAGTGTTATATGTATGCTACACCTCCAAGTTAACTGAAGATCAAAGTGCAAAGACAAACAAGTGACAAAAGAAAACATGAATTCAGCACCCACAGCTCAACAAGCTCAAAGCATAAAAAAAAGTTTCTCAGCTCCTCATAATGAGAGAATGAGGCCTACGCTCATTTTGTTAWGATTCATAAGGATACTGTAAATATAAGAAAAGAATACACCACAGTATTGTATTAAAATTGCAGAGGATCCTATGTGGAACACTGACAACAGSGTACATGAGTCAAAGAGAACCCCTTGGAAAGGAAAACAGTCAGTCTAATCCCATCATTCAAGAAGGCCACTTGAGAGAAATATTTAACGAAAACTTCCCAAATAATAGAAGGAAAAAACATATGAATTTCTGTAATCAGTGTATATGCTGATTAACAGCAGGGAACAAAAGAATAAAAATAAAAATAAAAATAAAAATAAAAATAAAAATAAAAATAAAAATAAAAATAAAAATAAAAATAAAAATAAAAATAAAAATAAAAATAANAAAAATAAAAATAAAAATAAAAATAAAAATAAAAATAAAAATAAAAATAAAAATAAAAATAAAAATAAAAATAAAAATAAAAATAAATCCTTTTAATTTCACACAAAACGTTTGGCTACCTTTTAGCTATTTAAGCGACCCACAAAATTATGCAAACACATAAGAGGTGGTGCAGTTGTCATGCACTGCCTGTCGAGCTCTTTGGAAGCTTTTACTGTGCACTCATATATTAATTTATAATAAAGAGGAAAGCTCCCAGAAAAAGAACTTAATTTCTTCTTGGACATCTTAATGTGCTGTAATCTGGCATAAATCCATTTTCCCGAAAAGGTCAGTCTTGCTGTACTTCTCCCTGGCAACTCCTTCCACCACCTCAGGATACTCAGATCAAAACTCKGATGACAGCTCAAAGCAAGGGGAAAAGTAAGGAAGAGACATTGGGCAGAGAGGCTTGACTGCAGCAGAGCATGGGGAGAGAAAGAAAATTAAACACACTCTCATTTATACCCAATGCCCATCATAATTCTGACCTTTGATCTTGCTCCAGTAYCAGTTTTAAGAATAATATAAGAAAGACTTTACAATATAAATACTTATGCCTAAAGGGTTTGGACATCAAACCTAGATGATACAGTAAAGTCAGCATTACTATCATTCTACAGCCCAAAGATTTGGGATTTTAAACAACTTAAAGTGTAGTCATATCAAAACCAAAACTGATTCATAATACAAATCTGTAAGACTTATATTTTGATATAATTGTATATACAGTTAGATATACAACATGTTTATATATATGTATACACATCTGTCTGTATTCACAAGCACTTATACACACACATACCTGCCCCAATCCATAGCTTAACTGCTCCAAAGACTGTAAGCAGTTTGCTCCCTTTAAGCCTTGTGGAGCCCACGTGTGTTACCRGCTGCTTGAGCTGTTCAGCCCTGCTCCCCATCAGGCCACCCTGCCAGAAAAGTTGCTCTCGCTCCCTATGRACAGAGTCACCTCCAGGCTACATCTGATCTGGTGGCCAAGAAGCCTAGCTGTAAATTCTGTATAGAAATGCTGCATTTGTGCTTGATGAGGTGAGCTGAGGAAATAAGTTAATAACTTGCAACTATCCTTCAAGTCTATTTCCAGACAATTCTCTGAGGACTTCAATCCTGCAGTAGAGAGATAAAATTACCACAACACATAGAATTCTAAAGTTATCTTTTAAGATACTTCTTACAGTGAACAATGAATGAGAAGTCAATTCCTGTTGGTAAGAATATTGCTACTGAGCCAACCAAGCTTTCCAAAAACACGTTTCTTATAGATTTCTCCATACGTTATCACTTTCTGTACACATACGTAACTATCTGCAAGCAGATACCTAAATCTTATTTTCTTTCTTCCCAAGTGATATGTACATATTATATTGATCTTTGAAAAGACCAAAACCAAAACAAGCAGAAATCTTTCTAAAGACTGACATAAATAGTTCAATAGCTCAAACTCCGTGTGTCAAAGCAACAAAAATGTTTTGCTCAGGAGTCACCCCTCAAGTTGTTCCTCCAGCTCAAAGCAGGGTCAAGGATGAGATCAGTTCAGGGTTACTTGGGGCTTTACTCAGCCAGGCCTTGGAAAGACCAAAGGATGGAGCCTTTGCGCCTTTCTGGGCAACTTGCTCCACCAGCCTTTGAGCCCAACCATGCAGCCTGCCTAGCTGTCACTAGACCATATGTCTACCACCATATCCTAACTTGCATGCAAGAGTGTTCTGGGGAGTGTTAAGTGTGTTGAAAGCCTTGCTAAAGTCAAGGTACCCTCGTTGCTCTCCCCTCATCCACAAATCCAGTTGTTTTTATCAGGGAAGGCAATCAGGTTGGTCCAGTATGACTTAGCCTTAGAGTTAGATCACGCTACCATTCCTAATCACATCCCTCTTCATCTGCTGAGAAATTTGCATGAAGACCATTCTAGCTTCAATGGTTAAATGTCAGCTAATTTACTAATACTTCTTCTAAGAAAAACACAACAGTTCACTAAATTGTTCACAAAAAGGCAACTACTGCTCACTAAAATATATGACATAAAAGCCTCTATGCAGCCTAACTGCTGTCAGTTTGGACTACTCACAGTAGTAAGCACTCTGCTACCCTTAATACATATTTGCAGGACTGTGCCCTATGAATGATTCTTACTAAATCACTATTTAGAAAATATTATTGCAGCTTTTCTTCTCAGGCGGCTCTCAGCAGTAGCCAACTAGACAGTTTGTGCTGATGTTGCATAATATGCTGGTGAAGCCTCATCGATTTGAAATCCACATCAGGGTGGATCTTTTCCCCACTTTAAAACGTATGCACGGCAGAACAGTTCATTAAGAATTAATGTGACCACAGTTGGGATGCACATAGGAAACATCTTGGAGAGAAACGTTACTGCAACCATAAAACTTACTGCTTCAACACACCAGGACTTTATTACTCCAATATGTATCACTTTACACTACAAAGGCCAAAAATAATTCTGAAAGACTAACGTGGCTTTTTCCTGCATAGCACTGAAAACCAAGAGCCAGTGTGAACACAGTGGTCCAGTGACAATGAGGAATGAAAACAGGCAAAGGAGTAATGTGAAGTAGTGAAAAATGAAAAAAAAAAAATAAAAAGACTCCAGCTGACAAAATGGAAAAGGGTGGACTACAGGGCTAGGATGAACACCCTAAGCAGCAACGATGCTGATGGATACTGAAGCAGCTAGACTAGTTTACAGCCTTTGCATCAAGCAGAATGGCGTTATCCCTCTGACAAAAGAGATATTTATAAGCTCCTTTCAAAGGCGACAACCAAGAACAGTCACAGTGTGTTTGATGCCATGAAAATAGAGTGGAAAGGAATTCCTACCCAAAACAACTAAACAGAAGTGGCAATGAAAAGGAGAGAGATACAACACGGCAGGGTTGCTTTCCTTTTTTCTTTTAAATGTGAGAGTGCTAAAACTAAATTAAAAGGATCGATGATTCTATCAATTTCCGATATTCTATCAATTGGTGGCTAACTTTATAATGCCTTTTAGTGACTTTAGGATCTTTACCGAAGACTTGATACAAATACTGTCACAGCACTTTTATAACACAATTCTACATATCCCCACATCTACTCCACAGGTGATTGCTAAGAAAATAGCAACTACAGCTAATGGTGTTGGGATGTGGAAAAAATGGAGAAAAGCTACATTTTGCATAGGATACTTGCACTCCAGCTGGAAAGTGCTGCAGAATTTTAACAGTAGAGGTAAGCGAAGAAATGCTACATGTAGATCGGTCCAGCTTGCCCTCTTCGTATTCTTCAAGTAAAGTGCTAGAACACAATAGCCAGGCTCATGCCTGCATTTCATAAACACAGCCCTGATTTAATTGCATTCACATCCTCCTGCTCTCCACTCTGCTCCCACCACTCCTTAAACTAGAGGCCATCTACAGTGATGACTAATATCTTTTATGTATATTCAGCACAGAGAATCCTTATAGAATGTGGAAACTCCACATGCCATAAAACGGCTTCCCTTGATAAAATGTCTGCAAAGTTCTCGGTACAGTAGTAACTACTATCAGTTACTTAAATATTGTTTTTTGAGACTAAACTCTACTGAACTGATGGAAAACATTCATGACTCCAGCAGACTGGTGATTCATGAATCCTCTATGCTTTGAACTGCGCTTGCCTTCTTAACCACAGTTACATGCATCTATTCACACAACCTTTCTAACTTTACAATGTGAAGCAAACTTAGCAGCAATGTTTTTAGAAAACAAGAACTTCTGCCGCAGCCCTCGAACAAGACCTTGAGTTAACAATTCACTGTGGCCAAATTTCGCCTTTCCCCATTACATCTTTTCCACCCAAGAGATCTTCATGGGTGTTCACATCACACGACTCCCTCACACTTCCATGGTACCAACACATCCTGTCAAGGTTCCAGGGAGAGAAACATTTGGCTTTTTTTTACCATCAGCTTTATGTTGACACCATTAAACACAGAAAACAAAGTCTTCATAAATTAACTGCCTTCTTCAGTTTTTCCATACTCACACTCAAAACTAAAATTTACATTAATTCTCCAAACTAATAAGACTATCAATGAATTAACTGTTAAGCCTGGGATTAGTCAGCTCTCCCTCTTCCTTTTAAAAATGATGTGTGTTTTGCTTATTAGTAGTCTCAAGTGTCAAAACCTTCTGCTGTCCTAGCAAGTTCTGGGATAATCAGGCTATACCAATGCCTCACCTTTTCATTCTAACACAAAACCAAAAAAAAAAAAAAAAAAAAAAAAAAAAAAAAAACACCCACAGTTCGAGAGGTTTTCTGAGGTGCTGTCCAAAGTCACAAACACTGTCACAACAGGCGGCTTCAGACTGGAAATCTCCACATCCTAAAGGCACCAACATTTAGAGGCAACTAACCTCCAAGAGGTACCTAAGCTCATCTTGGTTGTCCTTCTCCTCACAGCCACCACCTTTCCCCCTTCCAGCACCCCTGGCTCTTCCAGGTGTTTTAACTCACAACTCAGCCAGCTCAGCTCTTAACTGCTTATCATAAAACATTAAGATGAAGACCATGGAGATGCTCCTGCATGGAAAGAATCATATGCTCTTACTGCCATTGAGAGGGATGCAGATAGGCTGAAGAAACAAAGAGGACAAAGAGAAATCTCACAAAGTTCAAGAAAAGGTATGGTCAAAGACACATTCTTGGGGAGAAAGAGCCCCAGGCACCAAAGACACAGTGGGAACAGTGGGAAGCAACCAGCCTGAGAGCAGCTTTGCAAAAGGCCTGGAGAGTGTGAGTGAAAGCGGAGGAACAGGAGCCGGCAGGGCACCCTCCTGGCTAGAGGCGAACGGCAACCCGGGCTGCGGCGGGGCAAGTTCAGCCTGGAGGATCCTCTCCATGTTTATTGGTAGCTGCAGGGAGGGTATCAAGAAGACCACGTTAGACTCTCCTCAGTGCTGCCCAGTGACAAGAAGAAGGGCAAAAGGCACAAATTGACAGAGCCCTGGCACAGGCTGCCCAGGGAGGCTGTGGAGTCTCCTTCTCTGGAGATCTTCCCAACCCACCTGGATGCCGCCCTGTGCCCCGTGCTCTGGGTGTCCCTGCTGGAGCAGGGGGTGGGACTGGATGGTCTCTAGAGGTCCCTTCCAACCTCAACCACACTGTCATTCTGTGAAACAGAGAAAATTACACTTGAACACCAGAGAATTTTACTCCAAGGTTGGTTGAACCCTGGAAGAGATTGCCCAGATAGTTTGTGGGGTCTCCCCATCTTTGAAGGTATTCCARCCCTGATGGGACATGATCTTGGGCAAACTGTTCTAGGCGATCCTGCTTGAATTGGATGATCTCCAGAGGTCACTCACAATCATAAATACTTTATGATTTCATACAAGAGTGACAGAAAATTATATAAACTTGAAGGCAGAATAGAAGAAAAAAGGGAATTTTGGAAAGTGCAGACAAATAAACAAACAGGAAGAAAAAAAGGGAAAAAAAAAAAAAACATCAAAGTGAAAAGTGTCAAGGTGCACAAGGAAAAGACCGGGATGCTTAATGGTAGGGAGAAAGTACTCCAGTTCTGAAAGTCATATATCATTGAACTGTTTGCTTAAAATAACTTTACTGAATTTTATTTTTATTCTTTTATTGGACATTTATTCAAAAGCATTATACTAAGAAATATTACTAGAGGTATATCATATTTAGCTTCAGAAAGGACTATCAAACATGCATAATGTATTTTTTAATTTCCCTGAAGATCGTTTTTGTCTGTGGTGTAGAAACCACAGAAGTACGTGCCAATGGTTTGCTCTATAGATTGCATAAGGAGTATGAAAGGCTTCTTTCAGCTTCAATAAGTATTATAACACTTGCATGCTTGCATAAAAAATAAGAATTGCTCTTTACTGGTAAAAGTAACTTTCTGACATAGCAAATGCCGCTATCAATGACACTAGTGATGAATTTATTTACTTAAATTCTTTACAAGCGAAGGAAAATGACATAACTGCTTTATATAATGGATTATAGGGTACTCCAAAACCATACTTGAGAGTCTGAAAGAGGCATAGGGTGCTTCAGAAGAATGAAAAATAAGGAAAAAAAAAAAAGAAAAAGAAAAAGGAAAGGTGTAATTAACTCTTTCCATCAACATTAAAGGACACATTTTTCCCCAGTACAGGCATATCCCTCTGAGTTCTGGGAACCATTACAGTAAAACTAGATTAATTACACGCTGTATAACAGAAAAGTAATAAAACAGCCTTGAAGGTTCCCTCAGGAAACCACAATACAGTGAGCATAGGGGAAAAAAAGTCTACTGAAACATCATCCTCTAGCAAAAATACATATATCCATCTACCACTGTCATGCAAATGGGCCACAGCAGATGCCAGGGAAAGGATCAACAGCAATACCTTGGAGAGCCCTGAAACATTTTTTATAATTAGAGATGGTAAAGGTATATTAAGGGCACCATTAGAGTTTTGTTGCACATCAAGGCAACATCAGCATGCGGTTACACGAGGAAATATAGGACGCTCTAGGGAATGGGAAAGTTTTACAAAGGGTAAGTGTTCAAACAGTTTGAAGATTATAGGTCCTGAGGGCTCTAAAGCTCTTCTGGCACTCTCTGATTAAAATAAAAGTGTTTTGCAAATGCCTGAGTACAGTTATCTAATGGTTGCAAATCAAGTTTTGTCTAGTCCTCTCCCCTCCTTTTTTACTGACACTGGTACATGTCTGACTCAGTGGTGAACCCTTCTGAGAAGCTTAAGTGCCAAAATCTCTTTCATTCTCTTTCATTCTCTTCTGAGGGAGAGATCTTCCCTCAGATCTCTTACCTTGGAGATCTGAGGGAAAGGAAAGGTCAGTTTTGCTGATCTACTGATCTGTTTCCCTGAAGTCCCTCACTGCAGGACCAGAAAAGCATCAGGGCAAGGGATGCAGTGAAACTACAGGGTGAGAAAAGACCACAGCAGTACCACCCTATGGAATGCAGCCACGTTGCCCTAAAGGGAGCAAGGGATGTAAGTCAAAACGAAGAAAGCCAAAACGAAGGACTAAAGCTCAAATAGCAGAGGCGCAGATTGGAGTCACAAGCCCTTTAGGAGGCTGCAGTCACAACCCAGAATCCCGGGAGGGCTTCCTCTTTTCTTCAAAAGCCTCCTGCTGTTTTTTCCAGCATTAGCTGCTTCTAGCACAACCCTTCTCAACAGTTTTCCAGGTCATGAATACAGCCAGAAAAGGGCACTGTCCATTTGCTGGCAAAATCATAACAATTCTTTCATCAGTAGTATTTTATGAGACACATTTTTTTCAAAACTAATGATGCCTCAGAGGTCTAATCATAGACGTTATCCAAACAGGCTCAAGTCAATAGTGAGAATGAGGGTGAAAATACTAATTTACCTACTTTTATTCTATAGTGATCAATAGTAATATTGGTTGCATCACTTTTCCCACAGCTAATTGTTTTGAAACCCATAAATACTATGTCAATGAGGCAATATGCACAAACTAAAATGCAGGAAATTCAACCTGAACATGAGGATAATCTTGTTTTACTGTGAGGCCAGCTGAATCCTGAAACAAGCTACCTAGAGGATCCTTGGAGATATTCCACACTCGGTGGGACACAGCCCTGAGCAGACTACTGTAGGGGACCTTGTTATTAACATGAAAGGATTAGATCAGATGATGTCCAGTCATTTATTTTTAACTTCTGAAGAATTACACCAAGAGAGACCAACATATGTAAACCAAATACAAGAACCAATGTATTTTCTAATCTTTATAATTTAGGACCATTCTGGAAAGCTGAGTTTTCTGTTAAAACTCAGTGAAGACCAGTAGTGATTCAACATCCAGGGATACGGCATCCACATCCAATTCCTGAGCTCAACCCCAATTCTGATAGCACAGCTCATTATAAGGCAGATGAACCAGTTTAATTGCAGTGGTTGTACCCACTTACCCCTAGGATTTGCTGCATGTAACATTAGAATCACTAATATAGAATATAGAGAGAAGTATGAGGTAGTTTATGGAAAAAGCTCAGAGTAATACACTACTAAAAAACATGAGAAAAATATCAAGGAGACCAAGCTAATCAAGTGCATGTCTGAGAAAGACACCTGGATCATCCCGCACGAAACTGAAATGTTTTGGAATAAGCATTAACAGGAGTCTAATGGGTACAATAACAACACTCCTATATGATACAGAAGGTTTATCAAATTTAGTGCCAAATATCTTGAAAAATGTATTTTGGAAAATGCTGTATTCTTTCTTACACCCTGAATACTTTTTTTTTTTGTTTCAATACAATATATCCCAAAAGTGGCTATTTGTTGCCTAGGCATTGAATTTTCTCTAACTGGAACAGAAAATAGAAAAAATATATACTAGTACCATACACAAGCATATATACATATATGCATTCACACCAGGTGGCTGTACTTTCAAAAAGCACAACACAACACAGAACTCACACCAAAACAAATGATACAAATTTATAGGGAAAAAAACATTAATGTTCAAGCCTGAGTTAATGCTTCTTTTCCATACTCACTGAACATCACACTGTCCTATGGAAAAACATCAGGAGAATTAAAAACAACTGATATTGCTCTAGAACAACTGACTGGTTCTAGACAACTATACTTAAAAGTGTTCCTTATCACCCCCCCAGTACTACCTAGCATGTAGCGCACCAAGCTGAGCCAAGAGAACTTCTCGAATAAGTTGCAACCTTAGCAAGACACTGAGCAAGACACTCAGAGGTTTTAGTAGCTGAGCAACTGCCTGGCATATAAATGTAACTGAGTCACGCTGCTACATTCAATCTTAGTTCTTTCTTGGGCTCGTGCTTCTGCTAAGTGAAGAACATCGAATTTCTAAATCTACAGTAGTCATATTGATTTAAAGGTTATTTTTAAACAGCATTTCCTGACAAGCCTAAAAATCATGAAGCTAACCTGGGAATAACATCCTGCTTACATTAATGCAGATATTTATGATTTTTTCCATTGCACTCAATATTGTTGCTTCAAAAGGAATCAGGAGCAAGAATGAATACACTGTGCGTTTACTTTACATGCATCAAATCCCTATTTTAATAAAGAGGTAAACAAGGGCTTAGATCAAAGGATGGGTTGAATTCAGCTTTGCCATTGACTCAGTCTCAGTCTGAACCAACACAGGGTAATTCTCAGGGTCCACATTAAGTTCCAATTAGAATTGCAGGCACGGGTTAAGATAAACTGGTTCCTAACTCCATGCCGTCTGCTTCATGCTCCTCATCTGCCTTACTGACCCATGAAAGAAACTAATATTCACTCCTTTTTCTACAGTTTCCTATCTTCAGCAACACAAATCAGAACTGCAGTATAAAAATATCAGTCTTCCAACGTTTGCTCTGCCTGATTACAGCCTGCTGTTGACCAGGGTCACTGCGCATGAGGAGCGTTAGGACTCTAAATACCCTGTATCTAGCGAGTGCACACTCCTCAAAGGATTCACTCTTCGGCTTCTCGTATCTATATTCAACACGCTACACAAAGAGCATTTCTCACTTAGATCAACAGCTTAAAAGATTTGTTGAACCCTTTATGTGCTTATCAACCAGAAGACAGCAGTCATTTCTGTAAGCGACAGAATAATCAAAGCCTGTAAATCATTAACTTCAGAGCCGTAAATATTGCTGAATAAGGATAACGCCTTTGCTCCCTTTCTCCATATTATTTATTAGTAACATATTTGAGGCAGTTTTTACTGCAAATACTTAGAAGTGTGATGGTCTCAAAGCAACTGTCCTTTTCTTCCTGATTGCTAAGATTATTCCTACTTTCCTAATAAACGAGGCAGACAGGAAAAGAGGAAGTTGGCTTAAAAATCTTACAAGTTGCAGACGAGCCTTCCATGTCTGCAGCTTTGGTTTTCCAGCATAATGATAYTGAACAACATTCATTGCAAGTCAGAAATTTAATTATGCCCTCACACTGCGATGCCTGCAGAGATGAACTGCTCTTCTTCCTCGAACCGCGTAAAGACCAGAGAGAAAAGACAAAATATGGGATCCCTCCATACAAAACCTATAAACCAAGTGGTTTTGTAGATCTCTGAGCTCGTCCATGAAAGAAGCACACCTGCCAAACCTATCAATAAGAAAACCACTACAGCAAAAATTCTCATAAAAAAGAGCCTTTAAACCCCCCCTTTCATGGAAGCCCATCAGTTACTACTCAAAACCAGGATCCTGATATTCCCTGGAGCTCTCTTTAGGTAGAAAGGTTTTCATGTACAAGTTGATCAGTGTTTCCACCTCTCTCAGGTGTCACCTACAAGTAAGGTCTAACCGGCTTAGAGAGACACAGTTGCAAAATCATCTTCCTTAATCTTTATTTTCACATGTTTTCCTCAAAAGCAAACTGGTAAAGCAGATATTGAGCAGCCAGCATGTAAATCTCAGAAAACAAACACCAGCTTGGTGTTAGCTACTAGAATCCAAGTTATGATCGGTGCTCAAGAACTTGCATTCATGCAGAGAAAAAAGAAAAACAGCCCTGTGCACGTGTAACAAATGGCAAGGGCAAGGCACAAAGAAATCAACTCCCCAAATATCCTAAAATGCCTGTACACAATTTTCTTAGCACATGTGAGTAAGGAATTTGACCACAGCAAATCACAAACTCTCCTTCTATACTCTTGCATTTTGAATAGTGCTTATTTTAAAAAATGCTGAGCCTGTCAGTAGCCTAATTTTGGATTGTTCTGTTTTCTTTATTCAAAAACAGCACTTCTGCATTGTTATAAAATCTCTTATTTCTTCAGAATTTTGCAGATGTAGACAAAATTCACAGTATTTTAAAGAAAACATATGGTGAAAGCCTAAACAATTCATCACAACAATCTCCACAATCAGTACTTGGTTGAATCATCAGCTTACTCAATGGTTAGATGGGTTCTGACATTAGGTGATAATGAAATAAAGATGAAAATAATATGGAATACAGGAGGAAGAAAGGATTAAAGGATTATGCATCCCAATTATTTTTTTCTGCAGTGACCTTTACTTTGATCTTTGCCCAATATTTAAAAATTTATTGCAACTTACTACAAAGATTAAAAAAAAAACAGCGTTTAAGTTATTAAAAATTGACAAAGAATTGACAAAGAATGAAGCTATAAAAAATATTTAGTAAAATCTGTATTTTGTAACAAGCAAATGCTATCACGATAAAAACTCAATGTCTAAAAGGAAACAGGTTTCAGTATTAGTTTTCCCATTATTCCAAGTTATTTTCCCCCCAAATATTTGCATTCTGCAACATTTCACTAGCGAAAGCCAGGATAAATAGATAATAATTAAAATATTTAACTTCAAAAAAGGATGATAAATTTTAAATAATGATTTTTAAATCCAGACTGATACACCCAGACTGTATACATTGAAACATATGCAATAACTACTCCATATACATTCTATTTTCCAGTAGAAAGGAAAATTTACACATGCCTAAATAGATTTTTCTTTTTTATTTTATTATATAGGAGAATAAAATTATAAGATTGTATTCAAAATACTTGTGGAAATTTATATGAAGATTCAAAATCACATTTTCCTCTAGTTAATCCATTATTTAAAACATCATTAAGATCTAAGCCAAAAAAAATGACAGCATATGGAGATTTTTTCTAATGTCAACAGAACACACTATCTGGGTAATTAGAAATTAATTGTTTCCACCAGCTTTTTAAAGAGCTGCATTTGTTGCCATCATATTATGAATATTTTCATGATAACAAATGGAAAACTAAAAATCAACATTGCTGTGTTTAATTATCTGAGCTTTGGGGGTTTATTCTTTTTATTTTATTTTTTTTTTTAAACTCTAACTCCATATTCCTAGTAGGGAGAAGCAGATTTTCCTAGTGAGGAGAAGCAAATAGGAAAGAGCCAAATCTTCAGAACCGAAAGAGATTGCACCTTCTAAGAAAAAACTTTCCAAAAGAGATATTGAAAAACCTCAACTTCTGCTTTTAGTATTAAAATAACCAGCTTATTGATAAATGGTAAGTGGAAGCCACTTTCTCTTTAAATTCCAAACAGATTCACAATTTTGATATGACCATTTAAGTCCTTTTTCCTTAAGTTGCAAACTTCCGAGCACGGTGCTATTGTGAATATTAGTCAGTAGACAGCATGTCACTAAGTGCCAGAGATGATAACATGGTATAGACTGGTGGCAACATTGCACATACACCAGGAGTTCGAGAGGAGTTTGTCATTTACAAACCAAGGAACTTAAACCTGGCAGTCTGTCCCACTGTGAGGAATCGCAGGGCACACTTACAGCAGGAGCCCTGGGCTGCAGCTGGACTTAGGAAGTTCCACTTGCTGTTTCGCCCATTTGGAAAGCCAGGAGAACACTCCCTACACAACAACTCCAAAGCTCAAGACAYTGACCAAAACGCAGTCCTAACTTGGTCCAAAAGTGCAGTGTGCCAGGACCGGTGAATCGTATATATAAAATATATAATATATAGGATATTTATAGGCAAGTTGGATACATAGCTYGTGCATGGTTCAATTAGAGAACAAGCCACATGTTCATCTTAAACTAACAAAGAAAATAAATACTTTTCAGTACTATCAAACTCCATTTTTCAAGAAATTTAGGCCAAACAATCCCCTGCATATTCCCTGCTTTAAAAGGAGAAAAAAAAAATCRAACACTAAGTGGTTATTTTAGATTGCTTCAGTGATTAAGCCATTCCAGTACTTTACTGATTCAACTCTGATTTTTAAAGTTATCTTTCATATTCTGTCATCTTCAAATCAAAAGAAAGTGGTCAAAGCTATTTTCTTTTAAGGACATTTTGACTGTAATTTTATTAAATTCAACTCATACCAACTTTTTAAAGATAAACTTGCAGAAAAAATCACATAATATGAATGTGCTCACTTAGGTCACAAGCTACAAGCCTGACGGATGGCAAATGTGTTTTTAAGACTTGCAGGGTAAACTCATTCACAAGGAGTTGGGGGAGGAAGAATGGTCTCAAGGAGACAATACAGCAAGCACAAGTTTTGTACTAACCTTTACCAATATAAAATAGCACCTACTTTCCCTGCGCTAGTTGAAATGCATTACAAGTCTCATTATCACCTCATTGACACTCAGCAATGGAGAAAACATTATCCTGAATAATTCATGTGCACCTTAAAAATGTATTTGCAATTGAGCTGGAACAAAATTTCAGGTAGAACAGATTAAGACCATAAGGTAAAATGTGCTTCTATAAGCTCTTCGATGTGACACTGCACAATAAGTAGCTTCTTGGCTTTATGGGTTAGTTTAYGTAACTATTGAATTCCAATCAGTAAAATGTAAAAACACAYTATTAAAAACACTCTAATAAAATGTAGTACTACAAACATAACAGACTAATTCATTTGTCTRATTTCCACTATATACTTATACATTAAAAATCAAGTATTTAAATTTTGAATCATACAAGTATGTTGAATTTAAAGTCTCACAAATACATATCAGATGAAAAAATCAGAATGACAGCAGAAAAAATATAAAAAACTACAAARAAGTTTTTCTTAAGCATGAAGAGCCAAAATAAAGTTTGATATGTTTCAGGGATAATAAAGAAATTACATACTGTATTAATACACAGGTAAATAAAAGCAATGCCTACTGAATTATTTCACTGCATTACACTGCTTTGATTTGAAAAATCACAAAGAAATCTTTACATTGTCTTACACAGCAGCTAGGCAGTTTATGGAGGACGTCTTCCACATTTTATTTTCTCATGCATATCTCACTGATGTGTTAATTTTATTTTGAATTTAAAACAGCTCAGAACTTCTTTTTTTTTTTTAACGGGCAGAGATATTATCAAATCCTTTACAATTTCTGGTTAAGAACAGAAACAAAGGTGSTGCAAAACGGCTGTGTTTTCTGCAGCCTGGGAGTCCCAGATTCTGCACAGACTTTGCCTAGACAAAGGCATACTTATACACAGCAAGGATAAATCCAAGCTCTAGCAGCGCTYATCTGCAACCCGGCAGATCCAAGTTAAGGTCTATTTTGCCTGATGGAAGGAGGCATTTGAACCCATCTCCGCAAGAGTTTGGGGAGATACCATAGTGGGTAAGTATCTTAATGAAAAACAGATCTTCTTATCAAATCAGATGATACTGCCATTTGGAAATTGTCACAGTGTAGGTAGTACAGTAACAAAAGTTCAGACTGCCTTCATGGAAATCTTATCAGGACGGTCAAAGAAAATTATTGTAAATTAAATGCACTGCTTTATGCTACTAACAAATGCACATCATGCAAAAATTCAGCAAAAACAGATTAAATCCTAAAAGTACAAATTTCAAAATTATCTTAAAAACTGCAATAAGCAGCATAAAAATATTTAACTCTGCAATCTCTGAAGGTTACTAATTCTTATATAAGGATCTATAAAATCTAAACCCTAAAGAAGCAGTTAAAAGAGTTGGCTCAATAGAGCGATAATGACAGGATGAACAGCTACAGACTTTTATAGGAAAGAGATCCTGGAAAGAAATAATAATTATCACTATGGATGAATGGGATTCATATACGATTACCGTCCTGGAACTTCCTCTCATCTTCCATTAGAATTCAATCAGCACCAGTTGCAATGGAAAAGAAATAATAAAAGCACACACTGAAGCTATAACTACCTCCAAACTATAGACTAAGCACCACTACCCATTTATTTGTACAAATGCTTCTGAATTTGAAGTTTGCGATATGGAAAATAACCAAAGGGGAAAAGAATTTTTGCAAAGAGTTTATGGACCATATTAGCAGCGCAATGGTCATCAATATTAACAGAAACTATATGAAAATGCCTCTTTGCTCTTTCATCAAGGCTTTTATTATTTGGATTCTTCCTCAAGTACCACTCATCAATACACATGTGAAAATCAGATATACGGATTTGAAGACTGAAAGCTCATTTTATATCAGGAGGGAGGAAGGAGAAGAAATGAGCCATGCACAAAAACACTTCAGGTTTGGGTACTTCTGAAACAGTCAGTAACATATTAACAGACTACAATGCTTTCCCTCAAAGTTTCATGAAATATAGAATTGCAGAGGCATGAATATCTATTTTTTTTAAACTGTTAACCATATTCTAAATATTTAAAAATGACTCTTTCCAACTCTAGTGCTAGAGTTCTGCTTCTGTAGGTCAAGCAACAGCCCATGTTACACTCCGAGAATCCAAAACTACAAAACCCAAAACCCCTACTTTATTATGGAAACATGACAAATTTAATTGCTTTAGTAGAAGCAGTACAACTTTAATCACATTTTATAGATATCAGTTTAGTAAGAAATCCTAAAAACAATGTGTAAAATGGCACAGGATCAAGAGCAGACAGCCAAGAAACATAAATCTGATCCCAAGGTACCTGCCTTGCAATTACAGAATTGGAGAGTGCAGTTAAAGAATAAAAAAGCACCTCACACGTGCTGATCTTGACTTTCCTTTATTCACAGGCCAATTAGATGATGTAAAGTTACAGGAACGGGAACCACAACTGAGTACAGAGCTACAGACTTGCCGGGACACAGCACCTATTAGACACACGGTGCCAAGCATCTGCATCTGACAGATATTCCAACACCTTGGTGACAACGGCTGACAAAAGTGCTGCCTCTGCACTGAAGAAAGCCCTAAAACACGTCAGAAAACCACTCCCACCAAGCAGCCAAGATACGAATATAAATAATTTTAAAGCTGTGGTGGAAGACACGCTCCCCAGCAGCCCTGCGGCACAGGCCCGGCTCGCGGCGCTGCGGCCTGCTCGCGGCGCTGCGGCCTGCTCGCGGCGCTGCGGCCTGCTCTGCGGGTCCCCGGGGAGCTCTCGCTCGTGAGGAGGGACGAGCCCCTCGCTGGCCCCGCCAGGGCTCTCGGGACCCCTCTCCAGAGGGGCACGAGGCACCCGCAGCAGCCCAGGGCACCGGCTCCTTTCCCTTCAAACCGCCTTCAAGAGCCAAGTTCGCATTCAGCAAAGCCAAGGCACAAACCCTTTTTGGCAAGACTTGTAATTCCACATCACAGTCACCCAGGCTCACACCARCTCACAGATTTGTAAAACCGCAGTTCAGTTTATCACAGAGTTATAGAATCCTTAAGGTTGGAAGGGACCTCTAGAGATCATCCAGTCCMACCCCCTGCKCCAGCAGGGACACCCAGAGCACGGGGCRCAGGGCGGCATCCAGGCRGGTTGGGAAGATCTCCAGAGAAGGAGACTCCACAGCCTCTCTTGTCAACCTTATAATGCTTTTATTAGTGTCAAGACAAAAACAACTCAGCATTTATTTATATTACAGTAACAACAGCTCAAAGAAAAGGCAGGTAATAAATGCAAGTCTTGCGCTGTTACRAATGGCACAAGCTTGTCTTTTAACAAACATACTCGCAAATGTGAAAACGGAAGGCAGATACTAATCAAAGTTTTAGTTTTATTTCACACTTAAGTCTGTAAGTTTAAGTAAGTTTAAACAGCATGTTTAATTTGACGCAGGATGAATATAGTAATTTATACAATCCCTTAAGAGTTCTTAATACTGACCCATATTTAACACTTCCAGTAAAACATATATATATATATATATATATATGTATTTATGGATGTATTTAAAAAAAAAAAACCACAATCACAGAACTTTACGGAATTTTACACGAGACCACTGAAGTCCCTGGGCTTTTTAATCAATGCTGTGCAATCCAGCAGTTTACAAATTGAAAAATTTCTATTTTTCTAATTTAACAGTCTAACCTTTCCAAAGCTTCAAAGCAAAACCTCTGTTAAGTATAATGAAGAATGGAGGCAAAAAAAAAAACAGTATGAAATCATAATTTCTGAAGGGGGGAGAAAGAGTATCTTTAAACAATTTTATGGTTTATAAAGAAACATCGGATTTTGTATATATTAATATTTCAGATACATCTTATATTTCCATTTCTTGAAGAGCAGCTTTCAGGACAGCTTGGCTTTTGGTTTAATACCACAGCTGACAAACCAGGTAGCAGGGAAGCGTTAYGAACCCGTCCGGTCGCTGGCAGCTGTTGCTCCCGCTGCACTGAGAATAGAAACCTTAGGATTCCCTAAGGATGCACTCAGGATGGAAACGTGGCCGCGAGGCAGAGCAGGGCATCAGCAGCAGCACATGGTGACAACACATGAATTTCAGGTGTTCAGGTTCACAGCTGAAGGTGTAAAGGGAAAGGGGAAGGTGTAAAGGGTCCTCCCGTAAAGGGGAGCGACCTGATCCCAGCTCCTTCCTCCATGCATTAAAGGCACAGAAAGGGGATGCTGATGGTGGAGTTAAGTTCTGGGAAGACATTCAGCTCCCTCTCAAAAGAAGTCATCACTCTATGAACAACTAATTCCTTCTCCTTTGAATCATAACCTTGCTATCACTCATGCTCCACTTGGACGAGCAGAAACAAGAGCTCTAATTAGGAATGGGTGAATACAGTGAAAGTCCCCAATTTTTTCACTAGTCCTTGAAATTTGACGACGTTTTGAAGACATCAGGGTCTGCGACTTACACACCATCTTCGTGGCTACAGTCCTTAAGAGCATATGGTGCCTCTGGGGCTTATCAAACAAGCTGGTGCCACGCTCCTTAGACGTGAGAAGCAGCTGTTTATGCCTTCCCTATGAGCTGCACACTGGACTTTGCAATAAAGTGCAAAATATTTCCCCACTCCTCATACAGAAGGCACRGACCTGATCTCTGCACACAAACAGGCTGCACAATGGATTCCGTTTTTCCTAGGAGAGGCTTTAGAAAGATGACAGATAAGTAACAGGTTGACTGAAAGAAAAGTAATAGTTAGGAAGATGTCCTGAGTGGGGTGGTCAGGAAACTCTCCCAGCAATACAGAGATACTGGCAACTTTCTTTGATTTTACTACACAAGATTTTTTCAAAACATGTAGAAACATAGTCATTGGCTCCCATGGGACATCAATAAAATTGAAACAAGCTTTTCCTAATTTGTAACACTATTTGCTAAAGTCTGAAATGAAGCACATCTGGTAAATATAGTGGTTAAATGTATTAAGCGAACCTTTAAAGACAATCTACTGAAAAATGTATGCTAAGATACTCTGAATTTAGAAAGTTAAAGAAGGAGCATTACCAGCACAACATATAGAATCATTTTTGTTGCTTATTTGCGTTTTCTCTTCTTTTTCTTTTCTTTCTTTTTTTTTTGTGAATTATTCTTATATTCAAATATCTTTTTTAAAAACTAAAAGCAAAGTCTAGAAAACCCTGTCAAAAACTCACCCAACTCTGCAACCTAAGGAGCACGAAACCATCAGAACCAGGTGGGTTTTGTTTGAGAATTCAAATGAAGAATATATGAGATTGCTACATTTACTCTCTACTGTATGTAAGCCATCAAATAAACTAGCTTCTGTCTGACAGGAATGGCTGGTATTTATGACACTTGCCTTTACAAATGCTCCACAGGTGACTAATTAAATATCAGGCTAATATTGAACAACTTCTGACACTTGTAGGGGCTGCACACGGGTGCATCTACAAGCTGCCCACAATCATCTGAAGACTTTCAACCCCGGGAAAAATATATTTCATATCAGATGGCAAAAGCAAACAATCTTATAAAACCTGTGTATGTGTGCACATACATATAGATACATACAAGCAGAGAGAAATTCCTCCTGAAATCAACAGAAGTAAATTTTAGATGTACTTGCCCTCCAAAAAGCTTGATTCTACCTCAACAAGTAAAACCTGCAACTCCTATTATCAGAGGGGAATTAAAAAGAAATATCCACAAGAATACCTACATATAGAGGGACATACCTACATACAAGGAGAGCTGCAGGACACTACTGAAATCTCCCATTTCTTTTAGATGCTCAAAGGCAAAAAATAGACTAGGAAAAAAACGCCCCCAAATAGTTTTTAAGAACCTTGCCCACGTCAATAGCCTCCTAGAGCTGCATGTGACCACGCGGGCATCCCACAGTGTGCCGCAGACGGTGCCTTTCTACGTGACACGGCAGTGCACAGCACTCTGTAGAGCAGAGCTGGCAGCCTAGCCCAGCAGGGCTAGGACTAAATGGTGCCTAAACCGCAACACATCTTACCCCGCACAGACCGTGTGCTTAAGTAGGCTTTAAGCACAAACTACGGAGCTTAAGTAGGCTTTAAGCATAAACTACGCTTTAAGCGTAGCCTAGCTCAACACGACACATCTCTGACCCGAAGTCAGAAAATAAAATCCATGTGATATATGAAAAATCTTCTTTGCCACTGCCAATTTTCTCATAAAGTTTATTCGCTACAACTGCTTCATAAAACTCCAGATAATTTCTGAAGTTAGTTTTCGAAGTATGTTAAAACTCAGAAGCAAGGCTTACAAGAGAAATAACCATCTTTCATGGGATTGAACATATAAGAATTTTAATTTAGATACTTGAATTTTGCTCCAAACAACAGGTTTATCTTAAATGCATAGACAACTCTRGAATGAAGCATATTTCAAACATTTTTTTAAAAAAATTTGAATTTCTGTGAAAAACAACATAGATGATAAAATACAGGGCAAAATTAAGGTGTTTTAAAATATATCTTGCAAGTTTTTTGTAAGCTGTCAGCCTGTAAAATTAATTACATGTCTTGATGCAGAATTACAATGCTAACTAACTTTTGTATTACTAAGCAGCTTGGAACAGGTTATATCCATTTTTCTGGAGCAAAGGACTGTTGTACATACAATGTTTAAGGAAAGAAGAATCTCTTTCATCAAAAGCTCTCCCGATGTTAGTGAAGCTTATGTACATCAGATTCCTTATTTTTATTCTAGCAAAGAAACATCTGACATTTTTGAAACAGGCCAACTAGCTGATTCTGATCTGTCAGCAGGAGGTTCCACCTCCCAGCTAAAGAATGAGGGTGGGAATAATCTCACCCAATATTGCACTAGGTTTGTCAATCGGGGCTCACTGTATTTATTAATCATAACACTTCCACAGGCCAAAGTGTCTCATCACAAAAGAGGCTGCCAAAGCAGCTGGGATGAATCACCCTYGGGAGATTTCCTGTTCTCTAGAGTAACACCATGACCCACTGGAACTAGCTCAAACATGAATACTCCTTTTTGGACATCGGAGGTGTGACAAAAGAGAGTCTAACCCCATTTTGCACTTCCAACATCCCCACGAATTGCACCCAAGAGAAGCTGGGTGCACCGAAAGCCCAGGTCACATATCCCACGTAGGTACATCCCTGTCTCCTCTGCGTGCAAATGACAAGCGCTGGCTTATCTAAAACTGCGCTCAAAATCTTTAACAAAATCAAAATATCAGTAGATGTTGAATTCCTCTTTACAGTCAAGGCCAAGTAACTCACACGGCCATAGGAGCAACACCAAGTCAAGGCAGCTGCTTCCTTTGGCTAAAAAGAGGCCTCTGGTGGTGGATGTGAAGTACAGCTTCCCAAAGTTTTATGAAGTGTGTATTTTGATGACAATTTTCTACACAGAAACATATCCACAGAAATAAACTTTGCCAGACATTTTCTACAAAAATATGTGATATATTACTGCTCTTGTCCAAAGCTTCATTCCATCCCTCTTCACTCCTACATCACAGTTTATCAGATAAATCTTAAAGCTGTACACATTTCCCATTAAGCAAAACTGCTTTTAAGCATGTTTTAAAATAGGTACATTGAAAGCTTAAAGTGATTTCACCATTACAGAGAGTAATGGTGAAGGTTAGAGGCCTGCTTACTACCTGAGACTTGAAGACCGCTTCRTTTTGTTTAAAAAATATGTAGATTGGCAAGTAAAACTTAGCGATATATTTTATATGCATGTGTGTTTCTAAGATAAGCTTATGGTTTTCCACTGTTGCAAAATAAAATAGATGAGACTGGCAAACGGATATGACTTCTGTAAAAACGGTAGCTCCTTTAGAGTACCTGCAGCACAAGGAGAACACAGGTCTTTGACAAGGCTGGACTGAGTTTGAGGCACATGGATAGGACAACAACACGGCTTACGAGACCGACAGAAATAAAGCTTCCTGCCTTCTAGAAAGGGGCACACAGAAGACCCATATAAAACAGAGGACTGCAACTGAAATATTAACGTTAGCATGAATTAAATGTGAATTTATTGCATCAAGTCCCGTGCACCATTCCTTTCCCTCRAGACAAAAAGGGGACAATCTGGCCTAAGATTCACGGAGACGGGATGACCAGGCCTAGTCCCCCTGCCCAGCACRTCCTCACGGAGGCGACTTCAGCAGCTCAAGGGGCGGCTGAAAACACCCTCCGGCACCGCTGGCTCTGCTTTGCTTCTTGACACCATCCTCACAGGGAAGGAATAACGAAAGTTGAGCAATTCCTGCTGCCGGAAWCGGCTCTGAGAGGCCCCTGGCACCGCAGCAACGGCACCCGGCAGGCCCGCTGGGAACCGGCTCTGGGAAGCAGCTGGAATTAGCTCCATGCTCCTATTCATTCGTGTTCGCAGCCACCGTAACAGCCATTTGTGTCCATATTAACTTTGAGAGTTTCAGTATCAAAAGTACCAAATGTACTAATTATTTTCAGTTGAGCAAAACATACAGGGTTTTTATAGGAAATAGCCTATCATCTAATATATATAGCTGCATTTTTATCCCAATCATATTTCACTGCAAGAACATTCAACAATTCAGTGAGATGCTTTGGAAAAAAAAAAAGGAAAAATAAAAGCTAAGAAACGATTAATATAATTGGGGAAAAAAAAGGAAAAATAAAAGCTAAGAAACAATTAATATAATTGTCTAAGAGGGATTATAAGGGATCTGTGAGAAATAAATTAAAATAGTGCACAAGAGAACATGCTATTGCCAGAGTTTCTATCAATGACTACAGTTTAACACGTTTCATTGAATGTTTGGAAATCACCACGTACATGGAAAGAACATCCAAGTAATATGAAATACACTGAAAAAAAACCACCGAAACCACTTCAACCGAGAAAATTGAATTTATATGAAGCAGCACACAGCTATGCACATAAACACACAACTAGTGACACATGCACAAGTGTACAAAGCATTGCCAGCAGCAGACTTCCAGCATGGCTGTTTCCTTCCATCATCTGCTCCACACAGTCCCACCTACAAACTCTCCAAAACCAACACTGCAAAACTCACAGTGCTGAGAAATACACACAGGCTTCCCCATAAAGCAGCTGCCCAGCAGCTCATCCTGCTCTCGGGCACAACCTGAGCTGGCTTAAAACCAGGGCGCTTAGTGCAGCACGAGGGGCAGAGCTTTGCCCGGGCTCTGGGAGCTGCTCCCAGAGGCAGCGTGCAGATAAGGAGCAGCGTGGTCGGAAAGGATGTCCCAGTGCTGGCCGCAGCAGGGGGGCTCTCCAGCAGCTCCTGTGCTGAGGGACCCTGGCCGTGCTGCAGCAAAGGGGCTTCACGTACAAGACGCCAGGGTAACTGCCACGACGGAGCTACAGTAAAGGTCCATTTATAAAAGTCCGCCCAAAGCAGCAAAAAATTCACACTTATTTTGCGGAATCTATGATTACTCATGCTTTTATAAGGTAAGGTACTCTGTTAAAATTAAAAATAACGCAAATACTATAAATGCACAAATAAATCTCTAATTCAGAAACATTGCAAAAAAAAAAAAAAAAAACAGTGATTTAAAATTCCACATACTATTTTTCCTTTTCATGAGCTCTGTTTTTTTTTCCCAATTTCCGAATTGGCACAAATAGTACCTTGGGATTCTTTTTTTTAGCGTCAGAACATGCTTGTTAGCAGAAATGTAAGGCACACTGCACATTTGTCACCCACTCCTGATCCATTCTGACTGATGACAATGTCTGTGTGAACACAGAGCTGTTACTGCCCCACGCAGCGCCCGACTCCTTCRGCACCCGCTCTGGAAACATCCATCAAGATGCTCAAAGGATCCAACTACAGAGGATCCAACCACTCTTTTGGAATTCCCCTTTTATCCATGAATACTATTCTATCRTGACACTGCACTATTTTTTTTTTCTTAGCCAAAAACAAACCAAAAGAATAACCAAGTGTGTTCAATAATCAGCCAATTTCACTACTGAGCTGACATCCAATGCTTCAGATTTGAAGAACATCATGAATGTGAAAACAAATGCTTAGAATGGACTGATTTTGATTTTAGTAACAGACTTTTGAACCAAGTTACTAATTTCTAACTTACTCAGCCATAAGATTTTCAAATCATTTATTCTGATGTCTCTCATCTACTGGATTAGCTAGTCCTTTTTATATCCTCGCATGAAATAGATACATGCATGTGTGTGCAGGTATGTATGTCTATATACACAGACTAAAGCCAGGGCTGAATATTGCTTTAAATGATAGGCTTTAACCAGGCTAAAGACTTTTGCTAAGTTTGTAGGATATGTAGTTATTTTGCTTCAAATCCACTTCCCAGTGCTTTGATTTTGCAAGGAATTTTGCTCAAAACCTCCTCTGTAGCAGGTAGGTAATTCACACTAGCCATCGATTTCAGACTGCAGAGTTTCAGAATAGTATAATGTTGCCTTTCTTCCCCAGCTCCCAAATTTATACTTTTTAGATCAGAACACCTAATTAAAGAAACATGAATAAACAAAACCAAGATACATAATCACATACCTAAAACCAGATAGACCTCTGGCATAAAAGAACAAAAAAATATAAATGATCTAATCATTTCAGAGGATGACAGAGATGACAGAAAGAACCAGAAATCACAGAAGCAGTTGAAGCACAAGCCAGATTTAATCCTCCTGTCTGCCTCAAGGCAAAATTACTCTGAACTCTGAAATATAATTGTCTTAATGCTAAAGTAAATGTCTGACCCATTTAATACATATTTGCTCTTCTTATGTAATACAAAACAAAAAATTAGCCCTTCAAATCCTTGCAAAAAGACATAATCTCATTTTTTACATTTAAACTATTGCTATTCATTTGGGGGGTTTACTTATTTACTTAGTTATTTTTAAACAAGTACCATTTTCCCACCTTGCAAATTGTCTCCATATCCCAGGGTAAGATGGTCCTCAGATCAATAACTTCACAGGACACACCAAGTTTTTCTTGAGCCATCGCTGCAACCTCTTTGATCACATGCACCTGAAAAGACAATGTATTATCAACAAGTTAAACTTGGTGATACTTGATTTTTGTTTAAGATGTTCTAAATTACGTTAAATCACTGCTTGTCTTGACGATGTGTATCTGAGTCTTGCAGACAGCCTGCTGTTCATTTACCCCGTAGTATTTATTCAGTTCATTCGTCTTGTTTACTTTTTTTTTTCTTTTTCTTTTTGTAATTTAGCACAGTGTTCAAAACCAGGAAGCTGCAATTAAGGATTAAGTGAAAACAAAATGGTTGCTTTCCAGAAAAGCATCTTTCAGTGAATAACATCAGGCCATGCTATTTTAACACCTGTAACCAATGTGGGACTGGGGTATTAGAGTTTTTTCAGGACTATAACTAAGATTAAGGTATTTTGAAGGAGCAGTCATAGGAAGCTAAACAAAAAACATTGCATACAATCAGAAATAGTCCAAGTAGGTGTATTACTTGCATAACTTGAGCTACAAAAATTGAAATCGCCTGCCACGTGATCATTTCCTTTCTGAAGTGTTATCTTTTTTAACAGATTAGTAAAAATAGAAATAACTGCCTCTACTCCTGTCCTCTCACAACCATATTGACATTAATATGGTCTTCCAACACAACTCAAAATCAAAAATTGCCAGCATCACATTACCCAATTACTATAATTAACAAAAAAAAAGAAAAAACCTTTGGTAAGAGGTTTGCATTTATTTAGAATACACATTATTCATTATTCAGTCAAGTAATCTATTTAGCAGCCTACATAAGTGCTTCTTAATAGAGTTGTAAAGCRATCTACTTATATTAGCACACTCAAGCCAAAGAAGACCAACGTCAGCAAGCGCGGCACCATCCCAGGGTTCTCCCTTTGGAAGGGAAACCACGAAGCAGCAGGAGATTCTGCTGGCCAGAAATGACCTCACCTGGTCTATTCCTCCCTTTCTCCAGCCTACTTATTTCTTAAGCCTTTATTCTATCTACTGCTTATACGGACTCTTAACTGGCCCATTTAATACACTGACACTTCTGCCTCCTGTTTATTAAAGAGGTGAAATTGCTTTTAACARTTTTAATGCCAACATGGTCTCTATATTAAGGGAAGCCTTAGAAAGTTACAGAAAATGCAAGGAAAATATTAAATTCCACACAGAACAAATTTACACTAAAAGAGGACAAGTGAGGATTTAAACACAAATCTATGCAACTCTAACAGCAAAACAGCAAAGCATTATTTTAAAAAGATAAACCAATACAAGTACGGTAACAATAAGAACATAAATCTTACAGTGTTTTTCTTTAAACTTCTAATAAACCAGTGGCTGTAATAAAAGGTAAGGCTTARGAGTCTTCAGCAAGACACATGGGAAGAATGTCTCTGCTGTACAAGCGCAGATGCCTACGCAGTACAGGGGGAATAAGGATTAATGTTGGCAAAACTRGGTGCAGGAAGACAGCCTGACGGGAGAGGAGCTAAAAGCCTTTCCCACCCCTCCAGCACCACTCAGGAAAGCGAGAACCAGGCACTGTGGCAACCTCCTTCACAGCTGCCAAGCAACCACCCAGCATCCCGGGGTCACATGAGAAGTAACCCCTCAGTACGAGCAWCGATTCCGGCAAAAACAAGAGACCAGAATTTGTTGACCTACCACAGGTGCCTGAATCACGTGCACAGAGGCTGCAAGGCACTGCCATGTGTTCATGCTTGATGTGCAAAGGCCAAGCAAGTCTGGCAACACCCACCACGCAGGGGATTTAACCACGTGCACGGAGATGCTGAGCAGCTCTGGTGGACACCACGAAGCTCTGCAGCACAACACAACACGCTGCAGGCTGGCTCGGCTCCAGACGAGGGCTGCACCCGCCTCCTGACATGTCTCATCAAAAGAGCTGCTTGTCCCAACRCCTCAGCACTTCCTTCAAAAAAAAATCAATGCGTTCTGCAGCCTGCAAACCTGTCGCTCAAAGCCCTCGCGACACTACTTTATGCCTTGCAAGTGTTACACCTTTAGAGTTTATTTCTCCTTTGATTTTTGGTGAATACCACAAGTACTAAGGCTTTATTCAAATGAAGCAGGAATTACCCAGGACAAATTTGCACTTAATTCACAAGAGGGAATATTTGGAAATACAGTTTGCTACTGGAAAAYTGAGTACAAGGCACTAAGGAATCCATAATTTAATTTTACTGCCTAATACAAAAGAAGTARGAATAACCAGATACAATATTAAGTAATTTGAGGACAAGGAAGTCATCAGAGAAAACCAGTGAAGATTACAGATTAAAACTTTAAAGAGCCCACTAATTCAATACTACACTGATGGAATTTACACCGCTCACTTCCCACTCTGAAAGTTTTTCATCTATAATTATGTCAAGAAAATAGTAGTTTTCCTAATTGCAGGTTGCCAGCAATACAAATATTTTTTCTAGTAATTCCAAAACAGAGTCAAACTTGTGCTCTGTAATTCTTGAACACRAACACATATTTTCAACTGCTCTTCAATATTTGCATATCCCAATATGAGGCACTCGATCATATTCTGTAAGAGTTTTGTAAATTATCAGAATGAAAACTGCACTGATCACTATTTGTCTAAGGATTTTGAAATTATCTTAAACTTTTCTCTGTATTTTAACTCCCCAGGGTTGGGGGGAGCGAGAGGACCATGCCTATTATATCTTTTTCTAAATTAGTAATAACTCAGGGAAAAAAATGGTTTCTTTCAGCATACTATTTTGAACTGTGTTTTCCCATCACCTTTCTCAGGGTTGCATCTCACTGCTACATTCTTAAATATGTAAGCCTTATAATTACAGATAAATCATTAACCTCCTGCAGGGGAAACTCTCTCACATTCCCAACTTCCATCGAAAACACTACTACCTGGCACGCTCAGAAACAGGTTTCCTATAAACAACATGGCCAATGGCTTATTCAAGCACACAGAGAGTGAGGGGGCACGGGGTTCAGTACAGGGAACTCGACCTGACATCAACACTATTATCTTTAAAGAGCATGTCCAGGACACCAGGTTTTGATGGTGACAAACAGCTTCCAAAAACTTTCTGACCTGAGTCCCCCAGGCAACCAGGGTCACATCATTGCCCGGCTGCAGCACCTCAGCTTGAGACAGCGGAACGTAGTAGGGCTCCACAGGAACTTGCTCCACTAAATAAAGAAAAAAAGACAAAAATAATCATTAGATGCCACTAATATTCAGTAACACCCCAGAAAAAAATATACCTCAAAAATAACGATAATACCATTTAAAACAACACATTGAAATCAAGTATTTTTATTTCCAAAGATTTAGTTGTAATTCCAAGTATTTTATCATATTCTATGGATCCCTTTCACTGACATTTATAGCATCTAGTAAAAATTTATATGTACAACTAGCAAGGTAATAAGACGCAGTGTTCCCCCAAGTCAAAAATAGCATGAGATCCACTATACCTGGTAAGAATCAATACTGCATCTAATTCTAGAGTGTATAGACAGGAAAAAGGAAAAAAATAGCAGTGCTCTCCTGACATCTGCTCAGAATGGTGCTCCACGTTTGTATGTCAAAATCACAGGAAAATCAGTTTTCAGAATCTACAGAGAAACTGGCTCCAGGAACCCCTGATGATAACAAGTGACTCAGAATATTTTGCTTTGGAAAAGCTTTTTATTCAGCAAAAATATATTACTATTAGAGAAAATAGACAAAAAAATAAGCATCTCGTGTTCTCTAAAATGGACTAGGTGATCTTTAGAGGTCCCTTCCAACTTTAATAATTCTGTGAAAATGTTTAAGGTGGTTCCAGGCAATTTAAGCTCCATTTAGTAGTGGAAATACCTCAGAGCTTCTGGGCTAGTTTTGAAGCAATGCTCCAAAGCTGAAACACTATACACATTGACCATTTTAATGACAAAAGACATCCATACACCATATTTTAAAATAAATATTTTATTGCAACTTAAATGGACTTATTTGGACTTAGACTATGCACTAGCAAATTTTTACTAATACAATCCAATTGTAAATAGACTTCCTTAGCATTTTTCTTAATACACAATACCTGTCTATAGAGAAGGCACCCTAAYTTTTGTTAACCTATTTCGTAGTTCCAGAAATAGTTATTCACTTCCTGCAGAGCAAAATTGCTTCTGGAAGGGATGATYAAGAACTGAGTGATATCTGTGGGACGAGACAAGATTTTAGTATTTTACTCATGTTAAAATGGCAGATCCAATATGGACAGACAGAAAGATCCGTTTTTTTTTTTTTTTTTTCCTCTTCCCTTGGATTATTATATATACTATGAACATGATTTTAATAAATCAAATGGTGAAGGATTTTCTAAAACTACATGAAATTTCATTACCAGTTGTAATATTCAAATCTTGCACATTTTGCAGAATAACAGAAGCGTTGAGGGTTATAGGACCTCTGGAGATCATCTAGTCCAACCCCCTGCTCAAGCCAGGTCACCTAGAGCAGGTTGCCCAGAGCTCTGTCCAGTTTGGCTGTGAACATCTCCAAGGATGGAAACTTCATAAGCTCTGAGCAGACTGGATCAGTGTTTGACAACCCTCACAGTAAAAGGCTTTTTCTTATCTTTATGACAGAGACATCTCATTTTCCCTGAAGGGGCACAGAGCAGACTGTASAGGAACTTTCCTTCAGTGTAATTCGTAATTCAGAAACACTCGCCCATGGGGTCCTCTGGCTTAAGCACAAGGGGATTTTGTAGCACAGTACAAAATCAGATACCAACAGCCAATTTTTGTTGTTTGTATTTAAGTATTGTGTTCAGGACCTTCCTGTATCCACTTATGTGAAAGACAAACGGCTGGAAAGAGGCGGGACGGGGAGACGCCGAGGAGCCCTTCCATGCGAGCGTTCGCACCCCGCGGCCCGGCAGACCCACGCTCTGCTCAGGCAGGGCCAGGCAAGATGCTGAAAGATGAAGCCAGCCCCCACGGTGTTGGCACTGCACAGCTGACTTCTGCACGGGATCCACGGGAAACCCGCAGAGCAAGGACCTTGTAAAGATGCCACGAGCTCTTTATGAATAAAAACCCAGGCAGCTTAAAAGAAGATCTGGAAGTGACAGCTGGATGTCAGCAGTGAAAGAATCAGAAAGATCATGTGAAACAACCTCCTTCGTGTAGCAGTTTTATATAAGGTACAACCCCATAAACTAGCTGATTTCTTTTCACAACTAAACCATTCTGCCACAGAAGACCTGCTGGGGAAGCTCATCTAGAGTTCCTTAGGCTTCTAAATGTGTAGCTCAGCTTACCAGAAAACGTTAGGCCCAGCTTTGACCAGATTTTGTTTAAATGCCTTTGCAAAAGCCTTCCCTTCTACTAGCACAGTGAAGAACAGCATCTGAAATTCTTCTATTAATTCTCTACCAATTATTAATTAACCAAACGAGGACAAAGGTGCTTATATACAAAGCAGTCTTTCATCTATTAATGACTGTATCAAATAAAATATTGTAAAATATTGTAAAACAAACATTTCGATCACAGTCTTCAAATAAAGCAATTAGCAAAAAGTTGTGATTATCAAAAAGTCCATTGCAAATTAAACTTAAAAGAAGCTGCACCATCTGTTGCTTTTTCTTTTCTGAAAGAGCAGTCTCAACATCGAGAAGAAAACATATGTTTTTTCATCTTACCTGTCTTGTCTCTATAACAACCACTGATGCAAGTCGTATTTATTTCTACCCCACGGATGTCATATATAGTACAATTAAATGAAACTGAAAAGGTCAAAAAACACCAGACTGGGTTCTCCACAAGATGTCTAAACCTGATAATGTCAAAGTGACTCATCTTCTCCTTTGATTCATAATCATTATGTACTCTTCACACTGCACAGCCTGTTAACTACTTTTTAAAAACCAAAGTCTCCTTGTTGTGCTTTTTTTAATACGGATATTTTCTAAGCATCTCTGACATTTGGGGGATGTCACCATGGCACTTGCAGTAACATAATCACCTCAGAAGTAAGTTTATCAGAGACAATTTTATATTTCTATATAGATTACAAAAATAAAGTTATAAGTGTATACATAGTGTGCATATATGCATTTTTATATATTATATATATTATTAATAATATATATTCATATATGTTATATATAGATGCATGTGTGCACAAACTATGTAAACAGAAACACTAGGCTTTTACTCAGAAAGGTTTGCATCTCTTTGCTCGTTTCCAATTACATAAGACAAGATAATATTTCCTGGGAAAGCAACTGAGTACACGTAAGTCTCCAATGAGTCCCACAGCTCACACTCAAACAAAACACTGCAACTAGTGTTTTATATTTAGAGTAACCTCTAAATATAATCAYATCTAAGTAGAACACCAGCTACAAAAAGGATTTGAAGTAAATGCTTTTTGAAATTCTGAATCTTTTATGATATTCTTTACCTATAAATCTGAAAGTAATCAATTCAAACRCACTTGATAACCTTTTTTTTGCATAAAGACCCCTATAAAATCTAGAGTATATTGTCATATCTTTAAAAGTCTGCGGCATATACATAGGGCAAGCAACACAAAACTCTTCCCGAAAACACCCAAGAGCAAAGCCAATTGCTTTCGTGTGATCTTGGGAACCATGCAGTACTGCTGGACTGGCAAAGGTAATCCAAAGGATCCAATTTTGAAAGGTGAAGTGCTATCCAGGAGGTAAAAACCCATTTCCTCCTCCCTACATGTACAGCCATGAGGTTCATGGCGCTGCCACAACTGCCCAAGCAAGTAAGCAGAGAGCAATCGTGGGCCCTCCCAAGGGCCCAGGCCCATGGGGGGAGAGCAAGTCCTCAACTACAGCCAAGCAAACACGCGAGGAGGAGCAAGCACACGAGGCTGAAAAGCTGGCAGCCCCCCCAGTGCCTTGGCCAYCGAGGCCGCACCACGACTACTTCATTGTGGGGAAGAAGTACGTAACTAGTAACAACAGATATTCTCATTGGTAAGTGTTTTCCTTTCTCCATCCAGCTCCTTCCTAACACACATTTCGCAGTATCCAAACAGAAGAAAGATMGAAATGGATGGATACTGAAACTCCAACAGCAGGCATTTTACAAATGAGTTCTGAGATTTTCCCCAGGTGATTTCCAGTTTCTGGCCCAAACTGGCTTAAAACCTYAAATCAAGGGTGTTTGAGACACCCCTGGTGGGCTGTGCTTTACTTCTAGGGCTGCTGTTCTCCTGCAGTCATCCCCACACAGATGAGGAGACCTTCGGGCAACGGCACCGTGACATCCACCCCTCTTCYGCAAATAGCTAAAGACAGGGAAGGCTCAAGGCGTGACTTTGCTCTTGTGTTTTCTGTGGCCAAAGGCTTGTTTGGATAGCAAATATTAACCCAGAAATGAACATTCATTTAATAAGCATATTTAGTTTTACCTCACATCTGAACAAACACACGACATATTTGACCTGTATTCATTTGGCAAGACCTTACGTCATTTTAAGCAAAATATTTTAAGCATCTTTGAAATTAAGCCATCAAATTATCCATGTGATAGTCACACTGAAATATTCTGCATTACAGTTCCATTTCTCCTTAGAGAGTAGGCTTATATATAGCAAGTAATGTCAACCATGCTTTCTTCCAAAATTACAATTTAAGGGACGGATTTTCAAGATTTTAGAAATAAAACAGATCAAAGAGACTTTAACTTTGTGGTAACAGCGACATTTAGCTCTTCTGGAAAAACACATACACAAGCAAAAGGCAAATTCTCATACCTAAAGTTATAAAGGGAAGAAGTATTTAACTTGCTTCATGTTTATATTGTCTTGTCCCAAGTAAAACAGTCCCCAAACCGCTAGGTAACGTCAGCATCCTAACAAAAGTAATTTTATTCTTGCATGATCAAGCCACCAAATGCTCACTTTTCTGTASAGCAAGTATTTCTTAAACTGAAATATTCATGTCCTGTTCATTTGTACACATTGCCACAGCACCCTTGGCTATAGGGTAATGTCTTTTAGCTCTACTCATCATTTTTTTTAACTAGAATACTCCACTTCCAGAATTAACTWGTCATCAGTCAGACTATAACTTATATATTTTATATATATATGTTTATATATATTTATATATAGATATATAAATTCACCAGTCTTTGCATCCAAACTTGTAAATCTTACACAGTTTTCATAATTCCCTAAGGACAAAACCACCAAACAACTATTCTACTTCTGCCACTCTATCAATTTAGCTATGACATAAATATACATATATTTATATATGTATACATAAACATACATACATAAAATGTATGGTTTATTGGAAAATACAGCACAAAAGTCTCTTACCTGCAGCTCGGTAAAGTATTTTAGGCTCAAAGAATATGCATGGATTTTTGTCCTCTATACATGATAGCAGCAATCCTTTGGCCTGAAGAGGACTTCTTGGAATAACAATCTGTAAAAATATTTTTAAATAGTGTAATTAATGTAATTTTGTTACAAGCCTTATCAGTTAGCACTGCAGTGAGCAAAATAATAGTAACTGGTTGCCTTCAATAAAATTAGAGACTGAGCAGTCCTTAGACACAAAGTGCATTAACATAAATTACTATGATGCATGCTAACTTTTTTTTTTTTTTTAAGTTTGATTAGGCTTAAACAGGTCACTTCTGTACTGTGATTTACATATTTAATGGATTTCCCTCAGATTAGGTAGAACTCACAGACTTCCATAACATGTTGAGGTAGATAAGAACCTGTCTGAAGATAAGAAAGCCTGTCAACTTCAAAGACTATTAAAGCATTACTTGAGTAAAATATAAATGGTGCACACAGATGACAAGTTTTTTTAGCTGAGCAACCCTGAGTTGTTTGGGTAAAGATTCAAAGTGCCTGGAATTTCTTCAAAGTTACTATAGGAAAGTGAAATTTGAAAAAGGCAATAGCTATAGCAATTTAGAGTTGACTTCCTTTCCTTACGGCAGAAGTCTGAAACCTGTTGGCTTTGGAGGACCAAAGCTATTTGAAATAACTATCAAACGGGGCAAACAGTAAGTAAGGGCTCAAGATGTCATTTAGATATTGGAATAAGTACAAGGTAAACACAGGATTGTTTTGTAACAGAATAAGTAATTACGGATTAATTTGATACCCATTTTAGGRAGCTTCAGGGAGCTCCTTGGAGGAATCTCCTGATCCAGGTTCCTATAAGGAAAGAGGGTCCAGGAGAGCTGGCTAACAGTCAAGCACCACTTTCTCCAAGCTCAGAGTCAGTGCATTCCTACAAGAAATAGGCCGAGTAAGGAGGACAGGAGACCTCTATGGATGGGCAAGSAGTTGTTGGGTAAACTTAATGAGGAAAAGAGTRCATACATATTATAGCAGAAGGGCCAGGCCACATGGAAATAAAGTAGGAACATTGTCAAGGAATGCAGGGATGCAACGAGGAAGGCCAAGGCCCTTTTAGAATTAGAGTTAGCAAGGGATGTCAGGGACAACAGGATGGGCTTCTACAAATACATCAGCAGCAGGAGGAAGACTAGGGAAAAGTGCTGAATGGGGAGGGTGCCTTGGTGACAGGGGATGCAGAGAGGGCAGAGTTACTAAATGCTGCCTTTGCCTTGGTYGTTACTGCTAAGGCTGCTCCCCATGAACCACAGAGCCCGTATATAAGAGGGAGAACCAGGAGAGAGGAAGACCTTCCACTGGTCAAGGAGGATTGGGTTAGAGATCATTTAGCCAAACTGGTCACCCACAAATCTATRGGCCYMGATGGGATGCACCCAAGAGTGCTGAGGGAACTGGCCAAGGTTATTGCTCAGCTGCTCTACATCATCTCTGAGAGGTCCTGGAGAGCAGGGGAGGTGCCCRAGGACTGGAAGAGAGCCAACATCACTGCAGTCTTCARAAAGGGCAAGAGGGAGGAGCCAGGAAATTACAGGCTGGTCAGCCTCACCTCCATCCCTGGAAAGATGAAGGAGCAGCAGATCCTAGAGAGCATCTCTAGGCATGTGAAAGAGGAGGAGGTGATCAGGAGTAGTCAGCATGGATTCACCAAGGGGAAGTCATGTCTGACGAACCTAATAGCCTTCTATGATGAGATGACTGGCCAGCTGGACGAAGGGAGAGCCATGGATGTGTCTGCCTTGACTTTCTGCAAGGCTTTCGACACCATCTCCCATAATATCCTCATATGAAAGCTCTGGAAGTRCGGACWGGACAGGCGKAAAGTGAGGTGGATTGAGAACTGGCTGGATGGCAGAGCTCAGAGGGTGGTGATAAATGGGGCCGAGTCCAGYTGGAGGCCTGTGGCCAGTGGTGTCCCCCAGGGGTCAGTKCTGGGCCCAGTGCTGTTCAACTTGTTTATCAATGACCTGGACGAGGGCACGGAGTGCACCCTGAGCAAGTTTGCGGATGACACCAAGCTGGGTRGAGYGGCCRACACTCCGGAGGGCTGTGCTGCCATCCAGAGGGACCTGGACAGGCTGGAGAGTTGGGCAGACAGGAGCCTCATGAGGTTCAAYAAGGACACGTGCAGGGTCCTGCACCTGGGGAGGAATAACCCCAGGCATCAGTACWGATTAGGGGTCGACCTGCTGGAAAGCACCTCCACGGAGAGGGACCTGGGARWCCTGGTTGACACTAAGTTAACCATGAATCAGCAGTGTGCCCACGTGGCCAAGAAGGCCAATGGGATCCTGGCCTGCATCAGGARGAGTGTTGCCAGCAGGTCAAGGGAGGKGATYCTGCCCCTCTCCTCAGCTCTGGTGGGGCCGCACCTGGAGTGTTGGGTGCGGTTTTTGCTCYCCAGGACAAGAGGGAYGTGGAGCTTCTAGAGAGGGCCCAGCAGAGGGCAACAAAGATGATTAAGGGATTGGAACATCTGTCCTACGAAGTGGGTTGTGCCTGTTTTCTCTGGAGAAAAGACAGCTGAGAGGGGATCTAATTAACATGTGTAAGTACCTGAGGGGAGAATGTACSGAGGAAGGGGCCAAGCTCTTCTCAGTGGTGGCCAGTGACAGGACAAGGGGCAATGAGTATGAGTTGAAACACARGMAGTTCCATCTGCATGTGAGGAAGAACTTCTTCCCTGTGAGGGTGACAGAGCCCTGGCACAGGCTGCCCAGGGAGGCTGTGGAGTCTCCTTCTCTGGAGATCTTCCAAACACTCCTGGATGCCGCCCTGTGCCCCRTGCTCTGGGTGTCCCTGCTGGAGCAGGGGGTTGGACTAGATGATCTCTAGTGGTCCCTTCCAACCTCAACCCTTCTGTGATTCTGTCATTTTTTTTTTCCTAAACAACAGAGATCTACTTAAACTTTAACAAAGATTTAATAATTGACATAAACYAAGGAGATACAAAAATAACATAATTCAGTATGATCTGCTGTCTTAAAAGCAATGCATATTTACTTTATGCATTTATATTTAAATCAGAAATTAAATGTATAGCATATWATGTGCAGGACAGCCACCATGGATACAGAGGTTGCTAGTAAGGAGAAAGACTTCAATCATATGATTTGACAAAAACAAAAGGAAACCTAACAATACATAGTGAATACTCACACATATAAGGATTAAATTTGTACTATAAATTCAGAACTCAGCAGTAGAAATTCAGACAAAGAGCTGAAGCTATTATTTGCTAACTGGATGACTAAGATCCTAGGTAGTATAACTATAAAAAGCATAACAGAGACAACCAAGTATTGCTGCTATTGCAGAAGTCACTGCTAGAAGCCCTGCAGGGATACTTTGTGACTATATAATCTGTTTTCAAAGAGAATGAAGGGAATCTGGTACCAGAAGAGCTGCATAGATTATTTAACCTATTTTCAGTAATTTAGTTTCAGTCTAACAAAGCAAAGACCAAAGAAAAACAGTAGTTCTGTGAGAATATGGAAGCTAATAAAATAAAGAACAGGTAAATTTGACGCAAGTTAGTTTTGACAACATTCAACCTGGAAATAAAAAGAAAGTTCTAGATGCTATGGCAAAAATTCTGGTGCAATCTCTCAATGGAAAACAGGGAGTAAACAAGATAATTTGGAGAGACAGTTTGATCTATTAAAACTTGCCCTAAGAGCAAAGATCCAATGTCCTTATCATCTCAGCAAGCTTAGTCTTAAGCATGAATAATTGCTCCCCACTCTGAAGAGTTGGGGTTGTGCAAATGCTCCGTTGCCAGGAAACCCTAAACCTCATCTTACACCTAAGGAAAAACAGTATCACAACCTGAAGTCAAAAGCCAACTCCATAACCTTCGTAAGAAAGCAGTTTYGACAACTGTCCTCCCCAAAGATGCATCTTCTCCTCCTCAGTTTGAAACACATGGCCTAATTTGAACACGATAGGCACAGATCTGAGCCTTCAGCACAGGCACCTGGACCACAGCTTCATCTGAGTAGCAGGATGCACACATAAAGGAGTAGGTACACATGAAATATGGCCTACAAATCTCAAGATAAAACTTTCATTGAATGAGYATTAACATACCACCTATGGAACACATTTCATGTGTTGTTATAGTAGTAACTATACTGAACACTATAAATATAATAGTACTTAAGTTGTTTAATAAAACATATGAAGTGCATTAACGAGCATCCTTGCAATAATTATAGGAGCATGCGGTTTTAAAAGATGCAATATTCAAAAGATACACTGATGTTCAAAAGAATATTTGTGCATTGATCCATCAGTTCAGAATTTTACATTCATTTTGACACACAGCTATTAGTGGTAGCGAGATGCACTTTGGCTAAGAAACTTTCCCTCCGGGTTCCTTCAAGCCCTCAGCACCTCTCTCTCCACCTCCTCCCCTAGGACTCCTYCAACACACAGTTTTCCAGAGCAGTAAGTCACTGAACACTAGAAGTTAAATGGCTCTCCTATAGCAGTCTCTATATAAGTTCAATAAATCAACCGATTCAGCTACATTGTAGAAGATTCTGAAGTTTTCCTTGCCTACACAGGCAAATATTTTTCAAATTCAGTACAAGAACACTTCAAAGACAAGTATTCACCAAGAAGATCTGGGTGAACTAACACTTGGAGTACTCTGTGTTGTGCTTTTTAGACAAAATTTTGTTTTCTTTCCCTACCTCCCTGTCTACAATTAGATAGGAATTATTAGACAATCCATTTAATGGACATTTTCTGAACCAAGCTTCCTTTGCAATAAGTCACTTGATTTAAAGCCTGTTAAGCTTCCCAGATCTGCAGTGACAAATTTTCCTCCCAACACATTGTTAATTCTTCCCAGGAGCAGCAACTAAGTCAGAATCAAATCTTTGCTGCAGACTCTAAAGCACCTGAATCCCTGAAATTGTCTTTAGGGAAATCTTCTATGTTTCAGTTCTGAATTACTTTCACGTCAAAAGTTGATATCAGATATTCAAGCAATACTATGCAATAAAGCAAAACCTAAAGATTAAAAAAGGCATTCTGTTTCTCAGATACCATGAAATCAAATATGAATAGTAAGATTTTGATCTGGTTCTTCTAGTTTGCATAGGTCTTTTGATACATTTGCTCTTTTGTTTAAAGAAAGAAAAAGAAGCAGGAGAAAGGACTACAGAGCCCTTTGTAAGCATAACATCTGAAGTTTTGGAAACACCAAAATGACACATAGACAGTATTTTAATATCAGATACACAATGAACACCTGTCTCCAAGCCCACAAATACTGTTTTTGCTTCAAAGTCATGCAGATTAATCAACCTATAAGTCACTTTCTCAAGGGACTGGCTTCCAGTTAATCCAAAAGTGCAAGTCCAGAGACAAAACTTTACTCAGGAAAAACAGACAGCTGGTAGAGAATATGTGCTTAGGACACAAGYATTGACTTGAGATGACCAGGTCCGTCCCCATCCCTCCACCAGGAAGCCACAAATTAATTCAAATATATTAACTCGATCATGTCCTTATGAAGACAGAAGCAAAAAAAGAATATTACATTTTATCTTCTCTATTATACTAGACAAAAGTGAAACATGCTTTTCAAGCATAAAACAAAATGTACTAATTAGGTTCAGATTACTTCAGTGACAATTAAATTCTTAGCTCTTGACACACTTTTTAAGTCAAAAGTGAAAAGTTTTCAATTTAACATATTTTGATGCAAATTTTTTGTTGCACACYAGGCTACTACATTAGTCTTGATATAGGTTATGACTTGAAATTTCTCTCCGTTCTCCTTCACTTGAACGAATCCAAATGAAGTGACTGTACCTTTATCCCTGGACAGTGGGCAAAAAAAGCTTCAGGACTTTGAGAGTGGTAGAGGGCCCCGTGGCCCACGCAGCCCCAGGGGGCTCTGATGGTCAGACTGCCACAGTTGAACAGATCTCCAGAGCGGTAACGATATTTTGCTGCTTCGTTAACAATCTGGGGGAAAAAAGAAAAATAAGCCGTCCGTACACTACATAACATTCTGTCCATTAACTCTAACTCTGTATCAACTTCTATAAAACATTAGATATATTTCCACCATCTACTTCATGCATGTCAGAGGACCAATTCAGAAGCAAAAGACTCCTGTGAAGCCRGGGGAAGAGCAGCCTTTTTCCAAGAGAAGTGAGGCAACAATTCAGAGCACTCACATGCCTCAAGAGCAACCATAAAGCCCTGGAGTTTTCCTATAGAAGTCACTATGCTGTCCACCAACCCAGTCCAAAGATTTGTTTTGTCAAATGCACCAGGCTCCAACAGCATAAAGAGGCAGGTGGTCTGTATTTGTGTGACTATTTAAGCCACCATGGCCACAAAAACAAAAATAAAAACAAACAAGACACCACTGGCTTCAAACTGCATTTTTATCTGCCTTATTTATTGATCCTTCAACCTAGACTTTCCCATTTAGTTAAAGCATGCATAAATMCTAGTTATATGGTTGTGGACGTATTTGCTGAAAGGTAAAAGACAAGATAAAAGACAAGTATTCGTAGTAYTGAAATAGTCATAAGGTTTTTACTTTATTTACTCATACTAACCTGATCAAAGGCTGGAAAAATGTAATCAGCAAACTGAATTTCTGCAATAGCTGTAGCACCTGTAACGGCAACTCCAATCCCAAAGCCAACAATTCCCTGCTCACACAAAGGAGTGTTGAAAACTCTGTCTTTACCTACAAAAGAAGAAAAACAAAAACCTTTGACATACCAGCAATAAATGGAAAACATTCCCTTTAGGACCAGAAATACTCAAGTTACAAACAAACCCTCTGCAGTTAGGCATAGGGCTTTAGATGGGCTTTTTTCATGGTCTAGGGACAGCAATACAGGTAATGATTCTTCCACTCAGTCTCACAACAGCTCTGAGAAAGATAAGGGAAAAAAAATGCAAGTGAAGTTGATGTAACTTACAGTATTCTTATTAACACTTCAAAGAAAATAATCTGTCCTGATGTGCATATAGATAAGTCTGCAAACTCATGCTTATATGGCTGGAGTACAAAATACCTACACAGGGGCACCMATCTGGAAACGTGGTATCCTGTTTTCTGCGTCTAACTTTTACCTTTGGAGCGCAAAGAAATCATTTTACCCCTGACATAGGTCTCTGCCCTTTTCAGGTTCTAAGAACGGCTCAGCCTAAGAGATGACTGCAGACAGAATTCGTTAATTTATGAAGTTAAAGCCAAAAAAAAAAAAAAAAAAAAAAAGATGGGAGACGGTGTTGAAGCACCACTACAATTTATTCTGTAACATCTAGTGACAGTGTTGGCTAAGAGCACTACTCCAGAATACTAACATGAGACTTAGCAATGTTATTACATTTTCCTTTTTCAGCATTGAAAAAGGAGTCAGTTTCCACARGCGTCTACCACTATGCACAGATATGCAAAAATTTCTAACTGGATGGAAAAACAAGCAAGCATGTTACACACTAGCTATGCAACAAACCAACAATAACTAAATAATAAAGAAAATAACAGATTAATATGGAAGATAATTACAACTAAAACTCCCATTTTCAACAGTTGAAAAAATGATACAGAGGAGAAGGGAAAGATCACAGGTTTTAGAAAAGGAATGGCCAGAACTGAACYGTTTATCTGCAGCTCCATGGTACTGCTGAGGCATGTGCTTTAAAGAACACACACGCTTTACGTGGTCTTCCTTGGGATATTTCAGCGGTGGGGGACAAATCATGAGTTAGTTTTGGGCTCTCCCTCTACTTCCTCCCTTTTCCTCCTAACAGGGATGTGGCTAAGGCACACATTTAATGTAGGGTTAAATAAATAAAGCCATCTAATGATAATAAAATTTTGGCATTGTCAATGAGGCTACTGAAACTATTGCAACTCTAAATGGCCATGGCTACTGCAGGATACTGCACAATTTTGCACACAACTTAGTGGAAACGTTTTCAAACTGCTTAAAGATTTGAGGTAGGGGAAGGCACCATTTCTTCAACTTCGCCATTCTGAACTTCTACAACTTCTACTCATTTCTCATAAATCACTGTTTCCTACACAAATTATAGTCACCTTTGGTACTTTTAAGACACACATGCTCTTAACTGCTTCTTAATTAGAAATTAATTTCCAAAGACCTTTTAGCTTTCTTTTCTGCCAATGCCATTGAAGAGAAGAATGTCACCATTGCTAGCCCAGTAATTAACAGAATTATTGCACAGCTCTTGAAATAACCTATTTTGTCATTCAAAAGTCCATCAGACGAGCAATATGATCAACTCTGAATCACAACGAAGTATCCYGCACATCAGAGAACACCGCAAGTAGAACAAGCAACCAGCTCTCGTTCCTAAGATGTATATGAGCAAGTTGATGGAAACTTCTAGGTATGAGTCACCCCCACTTTGTTTCACATCTCATAGGAGGAAGGAAAAAAAGAAAGAACACTAATAATTTCTGTAGATACTGTGATTGAAAACAGTCTATAATTCAAAAGGCTTAAAACAACACAAGACAGAATGAGGGTACCATAATACAACCACGTAGTGCTGCTGGTTTTGGAGGCAGATTTTGGGAAGGCTCTTTGTTTTTTAACTRGTGTGCCTTAGCATGCTGGTACTTCTCTGTTCATCCTGCGTTAGTACTACTAATTTGCCTGGCACTGTATCTGTGTACAAACAGATCAAGCCCTGAAAGCCTTACTTCATAAATAAGGAAAAAGATAACAGAACAAATGTGGAGCTAGGCAAGACCTTCATTAGAAAACATAGTTTGCTTTAATTTGTCCATAAATCATATTCACTAATAGACATTCTTCAGCTTTACTGCTGAGGATTCCAATTAAAATGTTTCAAAACATGCATAAAAAGGCATTTCTTCCTTCCTGCAGAGCTCACAAAAGGGAGAATGTTTCTATTCCATGAGGTGCATTCCTGACCTACAGAGAAGGCAGCACGTTGGCATTCTGGAGTATTTTGCCCATTCTACCAATTCTTGATCAATGAGTGTTATTTTATAACTGTTCAGGTTGCCAAAATTGAATTTACGAAGCCAATCATTAACGCAACGCAGATATAAGAATAACATAGGCTGGCAAAAGATTAAAATAACATAAGAGAAAAGATGAGAGATACTCCCGTGTCAGCTAATAAAAACCAGAACAATAAATGGGAAGAGTTGCCTTCAATGTATGAACCAGTTCTTTGACTGCGATAACAAAGCAATGCATCTGCTGGAATAAGACAAGGGAAGTGTCAGTACAGAAAGTTATGACTTGTGACACAGAATAAAGAGGATGCCAGGCAGAGACTTTGATATAATCATCTTCTGCGAACACAAAGAACATCAGGGAATTAAAAACATACAAGAGGAACAGGATTTTCAGTAGTAAAAGCTGGTAACCAGAGCACTGATCATAGAAGCATTCAGAAAACACTTAAAAAGTAAGTTTTAGAAGAGACTGATGTGAAAACATCAGTTAAATTCAAAATAAAATAAAATATATTGAAATTCATGTACTCAATCACCATTCTGTCCACATAAATTTCATTTTAACACAAATTTCATTTTAACACATCCTAGCTTATTGAAATACAGTTGTTAGCCTGGTTTAAAGCTCTACCACAATTAAAAAAAAAAAAAAAAAACCCACACAATGAGAGCGGAAAAGGGTCCAGAAAGAAAGTCAGGTAAGCTTACTTAGTCTTATTCTTCACTAACATTTTTTTCAGAGTAACCTGAAATACATCGTATACTGGTTCTATAAATACCTTTGAATCAACCCCTCATGCCAAAATGTATTTGAACTGTTCTGTAAAATGATATGCAACTAATAGTTCACAAAAAGCTTTAAATTGACTGTTTAGTACCAATCTGGACTAAGTGCATTTGACTTAAAAGCATTTTGGATCTACTACACTACTGTTCCTCTATATGATCTGAAATATAAAACATCCAAATCATTTTTGAGATACTAAATTACAGACAGCACAGTGCTCTCAACGCAGCAAGATAAAAAGAAATGAAGAGAAAAACCAGTAAAAGCGAATATGAAATGCAACATGACAGTTCTAACATGAACAACCTGGAGGACCTAATTTGGACTTTGAGAACCAAAGGCTCGAAACGCTAGAGTTTGAAATAGTAAAGACATTTACCCAGAGTCAACCGAAGAAAGGGACAGCTAATACCGACTGAACAAGACTCCTACTTGTCAGGGATGTTTTTATTTTATTTTACTGAATTCACATGCAGAATAATGATACTGACTCTTTCTTACAAGCCTGGCTTAAAGCACAGCTAGTCTATTATTAGACAGAAAAAAATAGCTATAGCCTTGGATAAAATTCCAAGAAGTATTTTTTATTATTATTTTTAATAAAATCCTATATTTTAAGACAAGACATTATATACATCATTAGAAAGGCCTCCTTCTCTGGAGATCTTCCAAACGCTCCTGGATGCCGCTCTGTGCCCCGTGCTCTGGGTGTCCCTGCTGGAGCAGGGGGTTGGCCTGGATGATCTCCAGGGGTCCCTTCCAACCTCAGCCACTCTGTGATTCTGTGAGAAAGCACATATTTATTAATTCCCCTGAACACTGATAACTGTATGGTGTAGCTGTAACCGCACATCCTTAGGCCGCCAGCGGCCACGCCCGCRCCTCAGCGCCGGAGCGGGCGCCATGACGCCGCCGGCCGCCATGGACCTGCCGGATTAACGCGCGTCCCCGGCCCCGCCGTCCGAGCAGCCCCGTGCCCGGCTCCCAGCACACAGCGGAGCCGCCTCACAAGCCGGGTGTGTGGGAAAGGGACAATTCTTCCCTGCTCTCCATCCCCAAAACGAGGAGGATTCGGTGCACAATGGGCAAAGAAATAAATACCCTGGCAGCACAGCAAGGAAAAGTAAACCTGGCAGGATTAACAGCTTCAAGGAAGAAAATCAATAGCCAATTAAAAGCGATTTTTAACCCACCCCTGCATCTTCCTCCGAATTCCTATGTTTGAATAGGACAGGACTGACCATTAGGATTTTCCAAACATCCAGTTAAATACTACAGTCAGCACCCCACAAAAGGGCAAGTTACCCTTGACCCTCCGCCTGAGGGGCAACAACTTTCAGACGGTCTTACAGGCACATTCCTGTCCTCCAAAAATACAAAGTTTCATAGCAACCTAACAGAACACAYGTTTGCAGACATATGCAGACGATTATTGTGCGTTAGTGCTTTGGCCTGCTTCATCTTTATTTGTTCCAAGCCGTCAGGAAGAAAGTATTTCAGCTTTCAGTATCTGCAGTGAAACATGTCCCTGTCTTAATGGCGTTTCAAAAATATGGCATCCRAATGACAGCAAACCTTCCATACGCTAACATAGCACCGAAGGCTCCAATTCCCATAAATTTCCCAGTGCTCCCTAAAAGCCTACGTTAAAAGATCTGAATGGATTAAAGGGTAGTACAGTTGACGGACGGACAGAAGGAAGAAACCTAAGACACTTTCACATCACTTTTGCTAAAAAACGTGTCTTAAAGAAAACACTGGCAGCATTGACTCTTGTTAATAATTAAATTTTTCATATATCTAAGCAGCATTATATTTTTCCGGTAATCAATAGTTTTCATTAAAAGAAAATCATGAGAAGTCAATAAGAAGAGTCCACCGTGCTCAACATTAACTGCACCAGTCATTGATGCACATGCAAAAATAAAGGTCCAAAAAGGAAAATCCTAGCAGACGAGTTTCTCTACTGCTCACTGGAGGATAACTTTATATAGAAAATTCAAATAGAAATGATCGAGTTCTGCTTTCAGAGAACTGTTCAAATCCTACAATATCAGGATTCTTCACAGATGGGTGCCTATAATTCTGTTTTAATAAAACATACAGATATAACAATTTATGCAGTGATCAGACTTTCCAGATCCCACACCTTTTAAAGGTGCAGTAAGGGTTACAATTAGTATCACAGGAATGGAAGATGACAAGAGAGTAAATATTACTGCAAGTAGGTTAGTAAATTCAATCTCTGTTCTTTCAGAACTCCTAACATGAAACTGTTTTATTAAATTGCTATTAATTTTATCTGTGCTAACACTCCTTGCATTTAAATCTCAGTCACAGGCTGTCACCTTCAAATTGATTTTGCAACAGGCGCTCTTCTTCTGCAGTGAACACCAGGAAAACACATTAGCTTTTCAGCTGAAAGTGCAAATTTAAAATCTACATATCCAAAGCAGAACTTAATGTTCACATATGCAAGGACATTTCATCTTTATGCTTTGAATATACACACATAATCGCACTGTGCCTTTTGAAAAGCTGCTTTCTTTTCCCAGATATGTCCATGTTAAAGTAGACAATTTGACCTACTTAGTAGGTGAATACCAACCTAATGAAATGACAAGGATTTCATAAGTATATTACAGCTTCCCATAATCTCATAATAAAGATCTACACAGACTGAGCCCAGAACCCCTCATTTGCCCAAATGCCCCCAGCAGACTTCAAGGACTCAGCTACACCTCCCACCAGCTCAGTCCCCTGTACTCATTTGGCCAAGCTCTAGCCATCATTTCAGTCAACAGAAAGCCTCAAGTCAAGTGCAATGAGGAGAGGCATACACATCCCTATGCAAAAAATCACTAGGTATACACAGCATACGGTTTCAAAAAAAGCTCAACATTTACTTAGTTTGAACCAAAAAAATTATACAATCTTTGATTAATTAGCAGCTAACTCCATGGCAGACTTCCACCCCTTAACTTTTCCAAAAGTCCTTTTCCAACAACCAGATACACRGCTGAGTCAAAAGAAGGTATTTCAGAAATCTGTGAATGACAGAAAACAGGGTCAGAACAAAGATGCATGTGCTCTAAATTAGTTGCTTCCACTTTTGCTGTTGCACAGCCCCTGTTAACATGCCCTATTCTTCCACAAGGAATAGAGACTTCTTAATCCATAAAAACTTTCTACAAAGGTCAAATGACACATAAGTCATTTTATTTAGTTTCACTTCTTTGTAGCAGTCTTAATTTTCATTTGAAAAAAAAAATCACTTAGCTCAAAAAAAGAAATGTATGCTTAGTAAGTTCTTAATTACCACACAACTGCCCAAAGAAAAAGGATGTGTTTTAAAAAACAGCATCTCCTCCCAGGTTTATCCAGACTTCATTTGTCCCACCGACAGAGCAACAGTTTTCAAGGGTGTAATTCAAACAAACACAAAATTATCAACCACTGAAAGGTCAGTTTTACTTCCAACTCTTCTCTGATTACTATTTTCAATGCATTCCTAAGTTTGAGCAGATCTAAGTATTTAAACTGTCAGTTTTATTTCCAAATGTTCCCAGTACGCCACACTCTTTCTCAAGATGGTCCATTTTTCTTCCAAGCACTCAATACTTTTACTTCCTTCCCTCCAAGAGGCCCTTAGGAAATAAATAWTTTTTTATTTAATGCACAGACTCAATGAACTCTTTTGGCAGTGTATCTTTTGCAGTGTAGGTGTGAGGAGAAGTGYTAGCAAATCAGAGTACTGGGAGCAGTCTCCTCAGCTACACCCTATGATTTGCAGCTCCTGAACTGCAAGTGAAGAAGGAAAGTTACCTTCTAGAGGATTGCTGATAGAATGTACAAATGGAAATACTGTCTTTCCATTTTACCCTCAGATCAACTCAAGCTAGACTTTGCATGAACTCTCTTACTCCTGTCTTTAAAAGAAATGCTTATAAATACACAGTATTTATTTTCTGCTAGATATTACTTGTAAAATTTATTAAGTTCCTATACTGTTGATAACATGAACATAACATTAAGCATCTACTTAATTTTCTGGCTCATGGCTCCTGGACAGGGGAGAACACTGGAAAATTTACCAGCAGTAACTCTCTCCCAGTTCAGATTTCCGGCTGTTTCTGACAAAATAGTATCCAAAAAAAGCTAAAGAGTTAAGCAATAATAATAAACTGTATTGCGGAATTTGCTCCCTTCATAGGGGTGAGGAGAAAACAGGAGGGCTTGCGTTTTATACAACTTTTGATCATCTGTAGATTTGTTTGTCATTTAACTCCTCCATACTGGAAAAGAAGAAAGTATTTTAAAAACAGCAAGATTTATTTGCAAGTACCAATGAAAGGATGATTCAAAAAAGGAAACTTTGATTAGATAAAAGGGAATGAATAAATAAATAAATAAATAAATAAATAAATAAATAAATAAATGGTCCCCAGAGCATTAGTGAAACAGTGGAGCAGGCTGCCAGGGAGGCTGCAGAATCTCCACCCTTAGACATATTCAAAACTCACCTGGACAAGCAACCTAATCCGGCTCCACCCTCAGCGCACGTTTGGACCCTGTGACCTTCACAGGTCTCTTCCAGCCCGTTATTCAATGATTCATGAATATCCCAAGCAGGATGATGTGCCGACAGCTCAAACCTTTTATGTACAGACCTGCTAATAGGAGCTTTTGATGATACTGATAGAACAGTACCAATGGGGCTCACCACTATTCAAAAGATACTCACCCAGCTGCTCACGTCCAAGCAGCAGATTTGCTTATCCAGGAGTTCTCTTTACCACTGCCTATGCAGGGAGCCTGCCCTCCATGCTGAATTCCTTCAGACCCAGCTCATATAACCAGTTCCATCAGTCTAAAGAAAAAAACCTCAGTGCCAAGCTGCACTGAGGGATGCACGCTCATCTGGGGAGGACAACAACATCCCTTGCTCAGCAACCAAGTCAAAATTTGCTACAGGAGAAGCACACAGAAAAGCAGAGTGGACTTGCAAGCTATCCCAGACTGCAGAATGCTCACTTCTATTAAGCTGTAAAACTGACATCTACCAAACACCTATAAAAATCCTGCTTTAATTGCCTGTGTCGACTCCCTGGATGACAAAGCAAGGAAGACTGAAAACCATGAAAAACACACAGCACCTTCTTCCAGCACCTGTCATATAGAAGTATTTCACTGTAAATGCRAAAGCGTGCTGGATCAACTGCAAATTGTGAAGCCACAGGGCTTTCAACCCAGCACGAGGGCAGCAAGGAATTAATGCTGCTCAGAAACAAGGTGCTGACTGCCCAAAATAACTTGGAGCAATGGGCAACATCTCAAGCCCCACACATGTAATCACAGCTCTCCCTCCCTCTCAACGACACAGAGCACAGGCACAGGCTGGGGAGGAAATCTGTAAATGGATCTGTATCTGGCACACCTACATCAGTGTGAAAATTCCTCGTCAGATTAAGAGGATTTAATATATTTCTGCATATTCAGCAGAAACAAAATTCCCTATAATAAATTATCAGCTTGTTATGTTAGCCTGGCTAACGGAATTGAGTTAAACAAAAAGTGATAGCAAGGTCCAAATTTTTTTGCTCCTTAAAGTGTTTCTGCTGCCTAACTGTTGCTGACTGGACTCTAGAGATGGCCTTACACAGTTTGTCCCTTCTGGAATTCTAATAAATTGCTTCCAAGAAAACGCAATGCATTCTTCAACTGAAGCACTGATAATTACCACACTTTTACCACCATCCTCTCCCAGAGACAGGAAAAAGAGACAAACCAATTKAGCCCTCCCTCATGGGTAGAAAGTGAGAATCACTTCACTTAAGGAATAGTAAAGGCAGACTGATATCTAAACTAAGACATAGGAATTACACTCACAGATGTGGTATGACTACGGATTGCAGAAGCTAGCTATGTTCACAGTTTCCATTTTGTTACCTCAATAAATAAGGCTAAATTCTCCTTGAAATTATATTACTAAAACATGATTTGTAATGTTTAAATGGAATTATTTTCTAACACAAAACTCCATTTTGAGGAAAGCTCTGAAATGCATGTTTCTAGTGATGTGTCTTGAAACAAAGAATGTTTTAGAATAGCTTTCCCAGACTCTGTACTAAAACTTCAGCCTACGTGCTTCTAATCAGCTCCTACATTAACAAGTACATCCTTCATCTCCTCCTCAAACAGGTTGAAGTATACAACATACAATTAGAAACATAAGAAAAATTACTGACTCTCCAGAACTAAGTATTTGTTTTCACAGCAGGCACATCAGAGCTACTTAAACATCAAAAACAAAAGTAAACATCACAACACACCAGAAATTTATTTCAATACCTCATACGTATAAGGTAAAAAGACATACTACATTGGATTAAGCTCTCAAGCAACATTTTTTCTAGATGTGCATAGCCAATTCTTTTCTTAAGATTTAAGATGAAAATGAACAAAATGTACTATTGTGTAATGAGTCTGGAACACGTTCTCCAGATGTTACAGTTCAAAAAAGACRTTTACATAAATCAGAACAAAATCCAGATCTTGCCAAACGGCTCTGGAAGAACCCGGCAAGAAAGCTGCAACATCATGCTGCTCAAATCTATATATATGCAGACAAGAGTAGCAAAGCTCCAGACTTCTTGCATCCTACTGCATGTAAAACATGCATGTAAAACTTGCATCCTACTGCATGTAAAACATGCATGTAAAACATGCAGAATGCAGGGAGGAAGGGGACARGCTGTTCTCACGGGTGGCCAGCGACAGGACGAGGGGTAATGGCCACAAGCTGGAGCAYARGAAGTTCCGTCTCCAGGTGAGGAGCAACTTCTTTACTGTKAGGGTGACAGAGCAGTGGAACAGGCTGCCCAGGGAGGTTGTGGAGTCTCCTACTCTGGAGGTCTTCCAAACCCGCCTGGATGCCACCCTGTGCCACATGCTKKAGGTGTGCCTGCTTGAGCAGGMAGGTTGGACTAGATGATCTGTAGAGGTCCCTTCCAACCTTAAATATTCTGTGAATCTGTGAATCTGTAAAACGTACACCAATCAGGCATTTTTAATGCTGGGTAAGATCTTCCACCCCTCAGCTTAAAYGCAACATGCCTGAAATTGGGCGCTATTTTGTTCTACCGCATGGAATAGGCTACCAAGGACAGATGCAATACACAGGTAGGCAGGTGGTACTTCATAAGCTTGCAGACTGCTTCTGAAGCAATGAGCTGCAGCCATAAGAGGCAGCTCTTTGTAAAGTAAATCTCTAATCACTTATTTCTAGTGTTGCTTTAGGTTGACCTTTTTCTTCTCATTATAACAGCTTATTGCCATGCTCTTGAACTATCCAAAAGATCCCGTGTTTTTTGATAAAAAACTCACAGGAAACGCCCAGTGTGTCTCCTCACATGCCGAAGCAGCACCCAGTCACTAAAACAACAGGGAAGTGTATTTTTTTACATCAACACATCATATAACAAGACCCCAAGCAGCCTATTCCTGTCACATTCAGCTTTTTCCTGACCTTAACCTGGAAGGCTTGGAACTGTATTAATAGACCCAGAATCTCCATTAACACATCTCTGTGTTAAACTCTGCAATTGTAGTCTCTACAATTACCAACTGCTTAAACTCGGTAACCACAAGAGTTTTACAAGATAAAAACACAGTATTTCATGGATTTTTTTGAAAGCACAATTTAGAAATTTTGCAAAAGCTGCACTATGTCTGCCTCTAGTAGCTCAGCTTCAAAAGGCTCCTGCTATTTCCTGTGACCAAAAGCCATCCGGGCACGAAGCAATTTCTGTAAGCACAGCCAATCCTTCACCATGGATCTTCTTTTGGAGGCTGACCAAATACCACAGCAGCCTCAGGCCAACCCTGCCTTGTCATCCACATTTTCCCCCCCAAATTTCYCCCTGAACACAACACCTGTCCCCAGAAGTTTTCTGCAGATTCTAATTGCATTGCAAGTATTTTGTTTAATACCMTTTTCCTTGCAAAGAATGACAACCGCAACAGAAATCCCGATGTACGCTGGGCATAGCTAGGTACAGACACCTCCTGGTCCGATAGGTAAAAAATTCCAAAATCTTTCACTGGACTATAACAAATGATTCATTTTCTGATAGTGAAGTGTCCCCCAAAACAAACACCACAGACAAAACGCTCTGCAGAACAGCACGTGTGGATCAGAGTGGATCAAACACTGAAAATAAGCATTACTACTGCAAGGCAAGCTAGCATTATCATGAGATGTATCAACAGCAAGTCTGCAAGCAACCACATTTCAGTCAGTAAGACACAGCTAGAGCACTGCTTCCAGTTTTAGATAGTCAACATTCCTAAATTGGAGCAAGCTGAGTCCAGAGAAGACTAATCACTTAGAGAAAGCTTCTAACCACAAGAATAATCCAGAACAGGGACACTGTGGGTAGGGAGGTTATGGAATCTGCACCACTGAAGGATGGGTAAGAACGGCCTATGTCAGTTATTTGTCCCAAAATGTACTCCTGTGCTTGACAGAGATCTAATTTTGGAAGGCAGACCAAAAGTAGAGGAAAACAAATATGGAAGTGATAAATAATATCATTTTTAAAGTATCCATCGAATTGCAAATGATGTGGCTGAGTTGTCTCGGACATAAGGATGTTATTTTCTGCTATAACTGTGGTTTCATATGCACTTAAGTCACTTTCTTTTTGATGTGTTTGAAATTTTCCACAGGGGAAATATTTGATACAACTCCTCCCGCATCAATGGGATTCAACACAAATGTTATTTCTTCTGTTTATTTTCTTTTTCTTCTGTCATTTTCCAATCTGTGAGAAAATATTCTGGATAGATTGAACATATGCTAATTACCTTTTACGATCTTTTCCTGATCCATTTCACACTTTTTTTTTTTAATTATGGTTTGGATGAAAAATTCCTACCAAGCTTATTTTTGCTTACAGCTATATCAGAACAGCTGTTATTTATAAAACAAGCCTATATACTTGAATACAGTAGGGTGAGTAAAGAATTTAATTCAAAATTAAGTGTTTGAACTAACTGCACCCTTTCTACTTCAGGGAAGAAGTCTCAATTTTTAGGTATGGAAGAGGAATGAAGAGGATTGAAACTGCTTTCAGAATATTCTGAAATATTCTGCTTATTTCTTATCCATTAATAAACTGCAAGCAAGAGTATGTCTCTAGCCACAGGCAAAGTTCAGAATTACCTTAAAGAAAATGATACAAAATTGATTTTGTTTTATCCTACATGAGACATGCAGTTGTTCTTACTGGCCTTTATTTTATCAAGTGCCATCTAGAAAAGGGGCAATTTCTGGCTACACAGCAAAAAAAGGAGAAAGAACGTGGAGCCTAAGGCAAGTCATAGTGACTGCACTGCTGACAAAAGCTGTAAATATCACTCCACAACACGTAGGGAAGATGCACAGACCCTTTATGAAAACTCTTTTGTTCTAACTGGCCTTGTGTAGAGCACCATGGAAAGCTTTGGGCATTACACCTCTCCAAGCATGGGCAAACAAAAAGGACAGTGAGAGCAAAGGTTTAACCAGGATAGACAGAAGAAAAAGATCCAGGAGTAAAGGCCCCTCCAGCATCTCCACTGGTGATAAGCACATTTATCCAAAAAGGAGCAATCTGTGTTCATCCTGCTCACCCTGYTACAGCACAGAAGATCCCAATCTGTGACAAGTGAATCAAAACAGCAGAAGTGAAAAATCGATTCCAAAACATTCAGAAAATTGACCAAACCACTTCTGCTGCTTCTCTGAAGAGCAGCTTTGACAGCCCAGGCCACTCTTCTGGAATTCATTCAGAAAGGACAGAACTCAGTCCAAGTTTCCTCTGCCCCAAGAAAGCATTTAGTCCTGATAGGAGACACCACAATGATATCCTTCCAGAATAGGATCTTTCAAATAAAAAAATAATTAAAAATACTCACATTCAACCTGTATTTCCAAATTGTTTCAAGTGAACACAAYGTCATTCAGGAATTTCCTACTAAAAAGTAAAATATCATCTACACTGTATCTTCACTTTAAAAATGATTCATARTAGTTTGATGTTAGTCGAAAAATTAGATGGCAACCTAATCAGCCACCCAAAAAATTAAGTATCTAATTTATGTGGTCCCCTAGACTCCCTTGCTAGCAAGCAGCAAAAGATGCTGTGAAAGAGCAGCTCAGCCAGTTGCACTAAACACAGCACAATTTTCCTGCTACCAGTTGTYATAGGTAGAAAAAGCCTGAACTACTAGTTTATACCTGCTACATTTTTTTTTTTAATAACATTTACACTAAAGCTTCCCTTACTAAAAAATAAATGCATTCTGAAGATTGGGTTTGGTTTCTATTACCTATACAGATCTCAGGCCAAAATCTGTAAAGRCCTGGATCAAAATGCTCAGTGTCCCCAAAGCGTTTTAATGCAGAAAGATCTGACAAGTCAGTCTCACCTCTGCCAGATTCCTGCAGCTCTGAGCAAAGGCTGACATTCTGCTGAGTGCTCAGGACAGCAGCATTTGATGCTTGCAGACAGTCAGGAGGCTCCTGAAAGCCCCAGCCTAGCTAGGTTTTTGGAGGGGCAGCAAGAACACATCAGACCCACCCTTCCAGCAGAGACCAGACATTAAAGCCAAATCTCTAGTGAGGAGGATTTCTAAACCAAAGGCATTTCTGGACGAGGAAAAACTCAAGCTATAGATGTTGGAAAGAAGGCAAAGAGATAATACAAGAAATACCCAAGAGATAATATACATGTTTGCTGTCTCTTCTGTTCTTCCTACAGGGTCCATTTTTGGCCACACTAGGCTCGAACGATCTTTGGAGCTGTCCAAGAAGACGTCGCCTACCTTCTTGTCACTTGACTTCTGACCACTTTCCCCTTGTTACTTTTTTTTCCCCCAAAAAAATTTCCTTTTTACCCTGCTGTACCTCTGACCTGTTTCTTTATCCATTYCACAGTTATGTGGAATCACAGTTTCAAATCCATCTGCAGACTTAAAGACAAATGCATGGCTATTTATTCCAATAGTATTTTTTTCAAAAGACCAGAATAATTATGAACTCTTTTAAAAAAACACATTTTGTGCATTTGTGCACATTACCTAGACTACAAACACACAGCAGGCAAGCAAACAGGCTGTGAATCATGTATTTTATTTTCTATCTTTGCTCTACAGAAGAAACCTCCCCAGACAGCAGGAACACAGAGGAGCAAATATTTGCTACCACTTCAGTAACAAAATTGCACAAGTCAGAGTGCACAAGCCCTGCAAAATAGGGACAATCAAAAATGGGAGGCAGAGGACAATATGTATTTGACAAAGGGAAAAAAATAAAGCAAAAATATGATATGCCATCCAGAGTGCAAGACCTGAGAGAGGGGACAGAGGAAAAAAAATGTTCAGGAGTCTTACGCCCTCTCCTCCCTTGCACAAAATTAACTCCCCACGTAAATTTTCAGGGAGTCCACACATCAAAAAGGAGGATTATTCAGCAAGCATGCAGTTCATGCAGAACATCCTAATGGAGGAATGATCAGCTGCAAATGGATGCTGGAAGAGCCAGAATCAGCCTATTTCACAGACTGAGAGAACACCCACCCAACCAAACACGGAATGCAAAGCCAGAGCTACCATGGACAAGCAGCTTCAAAATATCGACCTGGTTACATATGATTAAGAATGCATCTCATCAAAAATTAAGACTTATTTCTTTATAAAGTAAATCTGCTGGATTTGTTTTGCTCTTTAGGTCTACAGCTGTGTTTTTATTATAGCATTACTCTCCTTATATTATTTGTAAGGGTTGGCTATGCTCATAGTTTTAAACAGTCTTTATGGCCAAAAAAAAAAAAAAGTTTTAATGCTAGATTTATTCTAAGTGCAAAATTATTCTCTTTCCTCCCTCTCTGAGAATCTTGGTAACAATCTGGACAGTAACTCCCATCTGTGTCATACTGCTATGGCATATTAATATACTAAATCATTCTTAATACAGTGTTTAGACCTTGACCTCTGTAGGCTTTTAAATAGGAAACAGCAATTTGTTTCCAAATAAGTATTTGATAGGCACAGGCTGCCACCTAGTGATTTTGACTATCTGCAAAACTGAAAATAAAGTCTTGCAGGGGAGGAAAGCAGYGACCCCTTCACATTTTATATCACACACAACAGCGACCTCATCTACTGCCTGCGTCCCCCATTACGGGCAATGGGGGGGATGGAGAAAGATGGAGAAAGAAGAGTCCACCTGTGATGCTACCTGTAACCACACAGGTAAGAAGCACAGGGCTCCTCGATCACCCATCGTGCCTGGGACTCCTCCTTCCTCGCACAGATGCTGCTCTTTGCACTGCAGCACCAAGGGGCCTTGTCCCCAGGCCAGCTGTGACRGGCAGCCTCCCTCCTCTCCTCCTCGGCCTTCTCCCTGGCGTTACTGACACCACGTTGGGGCTCACATAGACCTAAACCTTGCAATTTGCAAGACAAGCACAAATCTGAGGAAGATTTCAAATAACAGATCGGTAAGACAAAATTTGCTTTAAGTAGGAACACAGCAAGCACTTGTCAGATTTCTCCTTTTCCAGCCARCATGCCTGCTCTGGCAAATCCAATCTTTGCAGTGCTCTAAACGCACTGAAGAGATAGCTTTCCTATTCAATCAATTTGAACTCCCCAGCAGCTCATGCATCCATTTTATTTTCCAGTAATTTGAAACTCGCCTTATTTTTTCCAAGAGGTCAGCAGCATTTCTGACCAAACTACAGTACTAGCCTTCATTGGCCCTTGTTGAATTTTCACATAAGTACTTCGACATAAGGACTTCTCATGATTTTCCCCACGCTTTAAAGGAGTTCTTTTCAAATATTTTCAGTCACATCTTATTATCCTAAAAAGAAAAAAAAAAAAAAGCCGAACTAGAAATCTTTGCTGTTTATCAGAAAATCAGCTTCCAACCATGATGTTGATGTGTAACGACTGCCACTCATCATATTGACAAACATAGTTTGTAGAGATATTCCTTCGTGTTCCTGCAACAGTACCCGTCTCAAAGATCTTGGGGCCAAGATGGGGCCACGACCAAGTACTGGCACTTATGAATACAAACACAGTAAAATGCTATTACAAGAATGCAATAATGTATTTCCTTCATTCCAACAGGATAAGTCTTTCTTGCTTTAAAAAATAAATAAAAAGAAGAAATACACTCAAAGCAAAAACACACAATACACACAAAGTTTGGGGGGAGGGGGTTGCTGTTTTTTTTTTTAATCTTTTAAGCTGGAGATGTTCACTAAGAAGCCAAAAAAAAAAAAAAAAAAAAAAAAAAAAAAAAAAAAAAAAAAAAAAAAAAATTGCTTAAAANTTGCTTAAAATGCTCCTGTTGCTTATTCCCCAAATTAAGTCTTCTGCTGCTCATTTTCAGAGCAAAAACTGTTGTCTTGGAGATCTCATTTTGGCAAAGTCAAAAAGAGTTAATATACTATACCAAAGACAAGAAGCCTAATTCACCTCTAACATGCAGAACGAAGACGATCATTCCACTTACTTGAACTATTTTAACACTAATGTAAGCCACTGASGGAGAAAATATCCTCATAATAATTGAAGCCAAGAAAGGAGAATATAAAATACAGTTATACTTCTAAAACTTCTTGAGCTCACAATTCTCTKCCTTCCATTTTTCAGCCCCATTTTTTTATTTTTTGACCTCTATAGAGCCCAGAAGAGATTACTGAAATACAAGTATCAGCTGCAAGTGGCCCCCATCATCCCTTCTATGCCCTGAAGCAGCCAAGTTGATGTCACCTAACATTTCATAATCTTTTTGTTCTATACTTTTTCTTTTARGGGCAGAGATAGCAAACACCAGACTAAAACCCACCGGGGTAGTGCAACCACCACCAGTTAACAAGATCTCACCAGGYGCTATGTGTTAGCAAGCATGCAGCACATGAAACACTGATCTTTTAAAAAAAAAATCCAATAACAGTACTTCCTGCAAGGAAATGAGGAGTTCAAGAAATCACAAGGGGATAACCAAAGGAGAAATACTAATTCTAAGAAGTGTAATTTCAAAAAAAAAAAATCTTCCAGATTTGTCAGAGGTCACTGAATAGGTGCTTAGACTTACCCATCAGTAACTGTGAATATTCTTTCATTTGCTTTCAGACTGCAGGTTGTTACACGAACAAAGCCTCTCTCTCCCATCAACTTTCTTACAAGCCTTGATATTCCACTACAGGAGGCTCCCYTCCTCCTCCTCCTCCATCAAAACCAACTGAACTTTTCCTAAATCAAACTCTATGTAAGGATGAATTTAAAGCATGGACTCTGCAAGAAACCATCAACGGCTCCTGCAAGTTTATACTTTTCCACTGAGCTCCCTTCAAGTGTCTGAAGTCCGAGACGATTAAGTACTACCCCTTTTTTCATGCACTTTTGCTTTTTTAATCTAGATGGATAATAAAAAATAGCTCCTGTTCAACTTCTATGAAACTTTGAGACAAAAGTTATAACATTTTTCTAGATCTCTTTACATTAGTCCATCAAGTAAGTAAACCCTTCATGTTCTAGCTGAACAGACAAAGCAAACTGACTTTTCTAGGGCATATTAGAAAATGGTATACTTAAAAGATTTTAATTAATTTTAAAGTATTTTCTCCTGGCCACTGACAGCCTTTGACCAAAAGTATCTCCTTGTATTGTTTTCAAGAGGCTTAAGTTTGATGAGAGTAATTAAATGAGCATTCACTGATAAGCACCTGCTCCAATTACACATGAAAAAATGAAGTTATACAGATAAAGAACAGATAAAGATAGTTAAGGAAGTAGAAAAAAAACAAGAAATTATGACAGGAAGTTCAGTATCTTTGAAAACTTAAATGAACAAGATCTAATCAAAACATTTTGTATTGTCAAGCACAGAAAGGAAGAAAGAAGAAAAAAAGGTTCTTATAGAAAAATAATGTTTGAGAGGCTAACTTACCATATTTGTCTCGCAAACCAACTGTACACCTGAAGACTCCACCAAAGGCTACATCTTCACCAAATATTACTGAAAAATGGTAAGAGAGGACTAAAGTGAACCAAATGCAACTTATTTTTAAGATGTTTCTTGATTAAAATTTTTTATACATACTAAACACAGTAAACAAAAAGAGCATCTAACATGATTGATTTGACTTCAGTATTTATCTAGATCTGAGTGCTTCAATTGCACATAACAAAATGAGAATCACACTTAATAAAGAATCAGTAGAACAACACAACTATGTCTCAAAACAAAACTAATTTAWCCGTACCTTAATTAAATTACCTATTTATTTTTCTGAAATACTCTGTATCACCATAACTTCTAACTAAAAGCAATTTAAGCAACAATTACATGCAGTCACTTAAGAGTCATTGATACCAAATGATCTGCTCCGAATATATGGAATGTCTATATTTAATTTTTCTAAAGTAGTTTTACTGTTATACAAACATTGCACATTCCATTATTTTAAAGCATACAAGTTAGCAACTTTCATGAACTGCATCAGTTCTGAGGATTATCAAATTCCTCAACACTCTCCCAAAATCCAAAGGACACGAAACAGAATTATTTCCCTTGCAAACAAACATCATTTTTATTGAAAGAAAAATACATCTCTAATAGGAAGTAAATGGGATTAAATTCACTTTTGATAATCAGGTTTATCATATTGTTTAAACAAAAAAAAACTTGCATAATGATGTAAGTCAGTACACTCATCATGTTTATGATAGAAGTACATCTCCAGATCATCGCCCTACTAATTCATTTTTATCATTAATTTGTTTGCATTTTTTAATACTTAAAATCTTTGTAAGGCCTTTCCATTACCATAYGGCTAGTTACATTAGAGCCAGCTGGCATAAAAAGCATCCCCTTTCATGCTGCCATCAGCAAACTTCCATGGACTTACTCATTCTTTTCAGCCACTGAGTATATTTTCCTGGACTGATTCTAAAATTCTCATCAACACAAGGATAAGGTTTTCCATTATTTAAACAAGTGTTGCTCAAKTCCCATAGGGCTAAAAACATATGAAGGGCATGCCTGCTGTTGCAAGAAGTACTAATGAATTCAGTAAGCAGGCTCATATTCACAGACCTGGGCTTCAGAGCTGTAACAGGATCTCGCAAAGTCCTTTGCACAGATCCTTTTGTCCTGCAAAGCTACGRACCAAGACTGGAACCAAAACACCTAGAACACAGCTGACATGGTAGGCAATTACAGCTTAGATCCCATAATCCATTAATAATTTGTTAATAATAAAACTACACATTTTTAATTTTAAATAAACATTTTAAAGTTTCTTCAAAACTCAATAAAACTATAGAAATAATACTAGAAGTTTAGGGGGCTACAGCAAACACTTTTAATGTTGTACACAAATGAGCAAGACGGAGCACCACTATATCCGCCAGTTGTAGGATACCTGCAGTAGGATCTTTGGCTAAAGTGTTATCCAAGGCACTCGTTATTGACTGGAAGAGGTTCATCTTCTGAGTTTGCCCTGCAGGAAAGGGATTTCAAAAGTCAAAAACACATCAAAAAGCACTGGAAGAAAACATCTTACTACAAAGTTAGCCCGCAGCTAAATCTCTATTAAGAGTCTCCCATTGACTCATTTGCTCAGTCCCTTGCAGGTATGGGATGGAGTGCACTGTATTTTGCCATTTCGAGGACTGCAATTCTGTTCAACACTCAAGACTTTCTTCAAAAACTGCTCACGGCCGCAGCAAACGCAGCAGCTCTCTGAACTGCAGTTTGAATGTGGCCAAAGCATCAAACCCACGTTCCAAATAACAAGGAAACACAGTAGGTGCTGAACAGCTGCTTACAAAGGATAAAGTAAATGCGTACGAATGCCGTGGAAAAGAAAATCTCCAAACCACGACCCACTAGCTGTTCTCCCTTTTTCATCTCCAGTGCTGCATKGCCAGAAAATGGGCCTAAAAATCAAAGATTGGAGAGGGCAACAGCTCTGTCACTGCTGTTGTGACCAACTCTTACTCTGCAAGCAACTGAAACATTCCCTTGTTCAACCTGATCAAATTAGATTACCTGGATGATTACCTGGAGATTACCTGGATGATTACCTGGAGATTACCTGGATTATATTTGGTGGCAATTACTTGACAAAACCTGTGTTCAGATCATGAGCGAGCCCCGCCTAAAAGACTATTAAGTATTTTGTTCAAGAGCTATGGAGGCTAGCAGGTATTTAGGTGAAGATCTCAGGCAGAGGTGGGAGCAGGATTTGGAAACCAGGGAGCACCATTTGCTCTCCAGCATTCAGAGCCTCCCTCAAGGCTCCTCCGCGCTCTCAGACACCGCTATCAGCACCAGTGCATTTTGCCAGACCCATGTCAGGCTGCTGCACCAGAGCTGGGCAGCTCAACCAACGTGCTCAGGAGCTTCCCGTGTTTAATGTTTTGTGGCCTTTTAAGGAAGGATGCTACAAATGGAACTGCCACAAGGACTGTCCGTATTACACGAAAGCTCCAAATACCTGGTATTTGCAAATTCAGCGGAGGGGAAGCAGAACAGCTAATGTTTCCCTTTCCCCAGCCATCCACTGAAGCATTCAGGTTACCCTTTCAACCAGATGCCTCCGGTATTTGGTAAGAATAACCCCCCATCACTACAGCAACTGCTGGAAACTCTTGACACCATCCCCATCTGCTGCAGGAACCGCTATCAGTCCCTGCAGGACAAGGGGAACTCGCTGCAACCTTCAGATTTGAGCGGTGGTGCTGGTGATTCAGCAGCATCGTCGTGAGCAGGGCTCTGCTGCGCCTGCCCCTCGCAGAGCTCCAACGCACACTGCGGGTGAAGGGAAGCCGTGGTCTGTCAACGGGGGCAGAGCCRGGCCTGCCCCACGAGGCTTCCTCGGGACAGCCCCACGCGGGACTGGGGCACTGGGGCTTTGCCCCACAGCCTGCCCAGCGCCCGCCCTTCTCGGCAGCCTGAGTTTTAGGGGCTGGGGTGACCCAGAACTGCCTTCCACCCCAGAGCAAGGTACCAAGGCAGGGCTGTCTGTGCTCGCTGGGAGGTCCATGGGCTGAGAGGGCCTCAGCACCAGCTCGGGACACTGACCATCGCCCCGGCTCCTTCCCGGGCCGGGGGCACGGACCGTCGCCCCGGCTCCTTCCCAGGGCACCCGTGCAGCCCCAACCCGCTGCTCCCGGCCCGGCCGGACAGCAGCCCTACGGAGCACGGGCCCCAGTGAGCGCGGCCGCTCGGAGCTACCGGGCAAGTCGCCCGCGGGGGCGGCGGCTCCGACGCGTCGCTACCGGCCCGGCTGCCCGGGGCCAACTTCGCCCCGGGCCCGCGGCGGCCCGGGCGGCTGCTCGGCCGTGCGCAAGGCGGCGCGGAGCGCGGCGGCTCCCGCTCTCACCGTACGCGCTGGGGGGAGGGTCCGGCTGGAAAGCGAAATGGGCCGCGCGGCGGCGGGGCGCGGGCGGCGGCAGCCGCAGCCGCCCCCCGAGGTCGAGGGCGCCCCGGGCGCGCGCCCCCCTCAGCGCCAGCGCCGCCATGGCCGCCGCCATGGCCGCCGCTCCCGCGCCGCCGCGCGCCCCGGCGGGGCGGGCGCGCCGACCGCCTTGCCCATTGGCCCGCAGCCGGGGTACAGCGGGCCAATCAGAAGCCGTGCTTCGGGGGGTGGGGATGGGGCGGCGTGAACGTGCGCGGAGCCGCCGGGAGGCAGCGGCGGGGCGCGGCAGCGACCGGTGCGTCGGCAGTTAAGCGTCGTTGTGTGCGTTGGGGTTTCCGTTAGCGTTTGCATTTCTGTACCCAAGCTGTCTTRCGTACAAATGGCTCCTTGTTATTTCTAACAAGTGTTATTTCTTACCAAGTGTCTCTGTTTGCCTGTAGGTGTGTTTGCCTGCCCCTGAAGAACRGAAGGACACGACACAGTGAACAAAGCATACCCTCACACTTGGACAGATGAGAAAAATCACACTTGAGCAGTTTGGAGCATCGATAACATACATCAAGGACTTCCTAAACGATACCCCCACACTTGGACAGTTTGGGAAAAAATTTCAAAGAGTAAGATAAAGAAGCAGGTGTTGGACAAGAATCAGCCAATCCCRAAACAACAAAACAGTATATACCCTTATACGGAAGGATTAATGATTGTGTAACCCTACCTTAAAAAATGTATAAGAACCTCTCACGCGGATGCCTCAACGTCCCTGGCAAGACTCCCTTCAAGGGTGAGCCTTGGACCCCAGCTAGCTGATAATAAAGATATCTCTCTTACATGGGTCTCTCTCTGCCTTTGTCTGTCCGAGGTATGAGGGGCATACCTAACACCCCCAGGCCCTCAGTTCCTTAAAGCAGGAAAATAGGGATTACCGGGGTTGGATATGGTTTTAGTTTGCTCCAACTGCAAAACTTTAAACTGAAAACAAAAGTAGGAATTAGAATGATATAAACGTGGCCAGCCTTGGTGGCACCTGCAGAGACAGATGAAAAACATGCCTGGAAATGAGGCTGTCCACTTAAATTACTACCTTTTGTGTATAAAACATATTTTATCCACCTGGCCTTTGGAAGCTGCATGGGGATTAAAAAATGGAACTGAGTACTCAGATTTGTCCAAAGTACTTCAGTTGATGAGTGTTTTAAAGGCAAAGAGTCCAGACTTTCATATCTTAACAGCTCTGATGATAGGGTAGTTACTATATCCACATCCTGATGTGTTATGATAGTCCAACAACTTTAATTACATTTTGCAGACAGCTTTCTCATTTGGAAGCCCTTCTCTCATTTAGGGACACTTCTACTAAATCTACACACCAGATTTTAAGAGCTGAAATCAGCTACATTCCCCATCTGTGTGCATTAGTCACTGTGTGCATCCCTAGTGTTGTTGACAACCATTTAAAAACTCTGGGACTCATTAATACTATTTCTGAATAATCATGGAAAGCAATTAATGAGTATCTGAAAAGACTGATGATGACTGCAGACCTTACAGATAGGAACTGGATTATGCGCTTGTTTGTGCCAGCATTAATCAGATGCAACTCGCTGAAGTCCACAGAGCTACTTCTGACTGACACAGATCTAATTGTGAGCATGTGGCCCCATGTCTTTAATTCCGCTCCAGCATCTCTCAGAATTTGGCCATGGCCTGTAACTSAGCCTTAGGCTCCTTCTGAGCTTGTCACATTTCCCAGCATGTGGTGTTTTATTTATACCACACCTCTCTGGCTGATGAGGCCTCCAGGTGATTTCTCTTGCATTGCTTTGAGTGTAGTTTTACTGCTCTTACCCTATAAATTCTGTTGTGCTRTAGTGTTGTGCTAAGTTCTCCTCASTGCATAATGGTTCATTGCAGCACACTCCCCATATTAAAAGTCAATCCGCTAATGAGCACCCTTATTATAGTGCTGTGTCGTGGCCCTGCTGCTGAAGTAGGGGCTCCATGAATGGCCTATTTTGCAGGTTAGTGCTAAAGATCAATAAGATCTTTATATCTTATTTAGATCAATATTTAAAATCTTTTAGATTTTGATCAAGATTAGACAATCTGCAACCAGTTAAGTGGGGATCTACCAGATGTCAGGGGAAAAAAACAATATGGAAAAATAGCCTTCAAGCAGCTCAYGTTTGGAGGGGCAGTTTTGTACCACTTGCAGGAGAGTCGGGGAGCATCCAGTAACTTCTGCATTACCAGCCTCTGGGTCAAGATGGTGCTTCCAGGCTAGGCTAGTAACTATGCATTTATTTCCCAATTATTTTTTAGACTTTTAACCAATTTGCCAGAATGATCACACCCAAATTAAAGGCAATCATATCTTAAAATGATGCAAATAATTATTCACGTTGACTATTAAGTGAAGCAATTTTAGAAACAGGAGGAGCTGTCAGCAGAGACATTACTCAACTTTCTTTAAAAGATCTTGGTGTTTCATAATTTCTGGAGGAGAATTCCACTCCTTTGTTTAATTTGATCATCTCTAATTGCTTTGGAACTGCAATGCATTTTTAACTTTTATTTGCTGCTGTGCTTTCAGCCCGGTATAGAAATCCTTGTACAGGGAAGAGATCTCTGATCATTCATAGTTCATAATTCTAATATTGAAAATGCATAGTGAAATCCAATTAATATGCAAAGAAAAGGAGCATATTTTTATCCTGAGGATAATCAAATGTTCAAACAATTTACCTGAGAACATGCTGGATTCTCATTGCCTCATTTCTTCAAATAAACATAYACTATAGCTCCAATAGAACTTGTGATCTTGATCTTGAAATTAGTGGTTGTGGTCATGCTGAAATAATCTTGTTATTACTGTATTCCACTTCTAAATTGTTTGTTTTTCATCACTAACAAGAAGACATTGCTATCTAACAGATGGAAGAAGGGATGCCAGAAACCTCAGTCAGATGCAGAAAAGATCTGAGAGCTCAATCTTTGATACCATTTAACTAACGCTATAGGCTGTGTTTTAAAAGCGAATATAGAGGAGTCCTGCGGTTAGAGTTCAGGATTATTGATTAAAAAAAACGCGTCCTGCAGCTCATATGTAAAATGTACTGGGGTGCCTTTTTGATACTCTGATAGTACACTACTGTATATTGGGCAGTTCTGATCCCTGATTATAATAGTAATTTCCAGTAATTTGCAGTACAGTGATAAAGGGCAAATAGAAGGTGCKGTGGCTCCACTTGAGGCTGGGACCAGAGGGGGCCTGCTGGCCAGAGCCTCCTTGTTTCCCAATACTCTCTTTTMTCCCCAGAGCACAGTGCAGTGTTCATGTCTGTCCGAATGAGCTACCTTCATGAAGCATTCCTTAATATGTTACATAAAATTCTATATTGCTGTTGCTATAATTACTGGAGGACTATGTACTAATTTCTGAGTGATAACATTATCTTCAGTAAAATAATAATAAAGTGAAGCCTGTCTTACCACATGTACAGGTCAAAGGGTGTCACAAAAGGAAAGGAAAGGAAAATGCACTGCTCCCAGATCACCTTTCTTTCCAAAGATAGGTCTCTATTCAGTTACTTGGCTTTAGATAGTGGACAGGTAATCCAAAGAAACTACYTTCTGATGGCACGTGTTTCCCACAGCTCTCTGCGGTGTTGCTCTCTAGCCCTGGTGGGTCCAGCTCCAGGCAGAACTGCACAAAGAACCACGACCCACTGGTTTAACTAAGTGTCACAGGTTTAACTAAGTGTTCAGAGTTCCAGGTCACCTTGCCGTGGGCTGAGCTTGTGCTACTGATTAGAGTGAGAACTGTGATCAGTTATAAAAGCAGTAAATCTACCCACATAATATTAGTAATAATGACTGTAAGTTGAACATCYGGAATTTGCACTCTTCCAGGAATGTGGAGCAGTCATAGTCCTGATCTAAAACTGCAACATTTTAGCTATGGGCCATCAATTTCTGTTCATCAATTGTCCGTTTGTTGAACCTGTGTCGGTGGCCAGATGAGCAGTATTGCACRAGGCAGTACCCAGACCCACACTTCATTGCTCTCAAACATGATACAATCGGACTTAGTCCAAGAAGAATGGAACTATATCCCATACTTTCAGAGTATAAATAATCAAAGCTATTCAAAAACAGATTGTATTCCAAGGACCTCATCGATACTAACTTTGTAAAAGCAAAACCTTTTACTCAGCTGTTAGTTCTCCAAAATTTAGTCCAGATTGCGTGATTCTGTTTCCACRTTTCTATCCCATCTAGTTTGATGACTATTGCAGTTGAGCTATTTCCCTAGGTTAATTTTTGAAGATGTGGGCTGTTGATCCTRTTCAAATTCTTATATTGCAGACAGTGTGGCACTGACAGCTACAAAACTGCAGTCTTTCAGAAGACTGTATTCTTTCTTTCTTTCTTTCTTTTCCCCTGCATTCAGTGCATTTTTCAGCCAAGCAAAAATAGTGTAGATGCATTTTTATTTTTAGCATACAATGAGTCGACATTCCTGTGCACTGCTTTTGCTAAGGCTTTCATCGACCTCCAAATCCCGTGGTTATCACTCAGTGCAGGAATGCTCAGCACATGGTGCCGTTCAGGTGACTGAGAAGACATCGAAGTTTGATTCTGCTTTTGTTCCTCATCCTGAAAAACAGCTTGAGGGCAGAAGTGCCGCGTGTTGATTCATTCAGTGTTTATATTACTGCTTCACAAGTAGGTATATGAAAAACCTTTGCCTAAATTTAGATTATATTAACAGAATCTCCCTCAGCGTGTTTTTCAGAAGCACCATCTCTCTCGTGAACCTATAGGCAGCAAGGGCATTTAATTCAGGACAGCCTCACTCATACTCAATATTTAGACTAAATTAGGCAGAGTGGCTCTCACAGCCTATAGTTATTCACACTTTCATCCATGACTTTTCTTTGTATTCAAATAAATATATTAATTAAGTCTACTAGAAGTAGCGTAACTTAAGAATTGTCTTACTGATTTGTCATTTTCCAGCTACACCGTTAGGTGGCAGAGAATAGTAAAGGTTTATTTAATGAAAATTAATGCATACAATATGTTGAGATGCAGATCTGTCATATTCTCTCCACCCTATGTGAAACAGATTTATTTCCCGCTGTGAGCTGTCAGGAGCTTTGTCTGGTTATTTATTAAATGACTTAMCAACAGCATTCACCACTTTCATCRGGTCTGCTTTAGATTTCATTTCTGTGCAACCCTGTTGCCAAATAAGAGAAAAAAACATATCCATTGACCTGGGAGTTGTTCTGTTCTGAACCTGGCATCTCACATCACTGTGGCTCTGAATCCTGACATTTCAGAGGATGGAAGGCAGGTGCACCACTTTTGAGAGCAAATAAGCCACACTTTGATTACTTACCCTGAATTTAACTGAACCAAATGAGTGCAGCTGGTGCATGGCCAGTGCCACTGTTACTGTTTTGCTAAGATTCAGATGTTAGTGATATACTGTGGGATTGATCTGCCCCAACTAAAGTTACCCAGAAGTTAGGCATCTAGCCTAACAGGCAGTCTCAGATGGCTGGCAAGATCCCTCAGCTCCCTAGTGCTGAGACACAGGCACCCTGAAAAGACTCTTTGCCCTGCCAGTTTTGTTACTGATAATAGTATGTTTGGAAGGGATCTTTTTTAGTTTGTTTTTTTGCTTTGTCTAAACCCAGCTAAGAATAATGGACTTCTGCATTATATATATACATTATATATATACAACAGATTTGGGGTGGGAGGGTTAGATATCAAAGCTGGCAGACAAGTGAGTATATGTGAACATACAGGGAATTTACAGAGCCAGCAGCTTCTGTGTCTGTAAACCTSAATGACCACTGATTTTAGGTGCGCAGTGATATCTGAGGGCGAGAGGGTGGGTAACGGCAGCTGCAGAGGAAGGTTTAGCTGCCTGACACCTCCCAGGGTAACTGGGAGATCAATTCCACTGCTGGTGACTGTAGGAGCTAAGGGTGCTCTGACTGTAGGAGCTAAGGGTGCTCGTGCTCACGTTTCTCAGAGATGCAGAATTCAGCCCTGGGGGGAGTCAGCCTGGAGAGGTTTTGCCTTATTTGCTAGAACCCTCTTCTGGTGCTCTTGGCGGGAGCTGTGCCACAGATTGTCACATGCCTTAGCCTGGGTAGTCCCGCCGTAGGTTTTTTCCATGTGTTTATGTTATAGATGCATTGCCAAAGAAAAAAAAAAAAGTAATATTTCCATATAATCTGATACTGCWGCAGTTTGCCATACCAGTTTTGTTAAGCTAAATTTTGAAAGAAAAAGAGGGAAAAAAGCTCAGGAAAGGTTTTTATTAACATGGACTTCTCGGAACTCCAGAAGAAATTCAGCTCAGTGTAGTTTTAACGTGAGTGAGACAGTAGAGAGACTGGAAGCCATTACTGAGTGAAGACACGTAGGGGCAGTGCACAGAGGGTTTGTTCYCTGCTGGGCAATCACGTCTGGAAGACAGGAGTTGTTTTTTAGCCCAGTTCAGACAAGCAACAAAGCTGTCGGTGCAGCTCAGGGCAGGCCACTCATCAGTGCAGTTGTGAGGGCTCCCCCAAGGACTTGGAGCAGTCAAGGAGCAATGCACAGCAAGGGGCAGTGCAGGCTGTGTGTACATTTTAATTTGCCCCTTGAGTTTGTGACTCTACACTTGGACCTCMCATGAAGAGATCTGCCTTTGAAAATACTGATTTTGCTGTTAATGCTCTCACCAGGTTTTGTTCTGACTAGCTTCATGTCTAAGAGTACATCAGTTAATGCTGCTGACTGAGTCTGGGCGGACTGGATTCACTTGTCTTTGTAGAAAAGGGAAATAACATTATCAGCAGCAGCCCGACGCTGGGACACATATCATGTCGAAGTGACGGCAGTAACGATACTCTCTGAGGTGTCATTCCCAGATCTACCTGCATGAACCCTGTTTCTGTCCCTGCAGACCTGTAGTAATCCGGGTTCTGCTGTGTTGGTTCTGCAGGTGTGACCTTGGGAATGTCCCCTCCCCTGCACAGCCACAACTCGCGCAGCGCAGGCCATTCTTTGTCCTAAGCAAGGCAGGGAGACCTGAAGGAAAAAAAACAGAAATTTGTAAACATATCGTTAAAAGAACTTACGGTATCATTCAGGAGAAAACTGGAGTAAGGTTTCACAAGCAAATTCAATTTACTTTTCCACCTTTAATTTTGAAAACATAGGTTTCTTCTAATGCTCTGAAACTATTGTGATACAGTGTTTTGGAAAACACCTCAACACCTGCAAGAGGAGAGCAGTCGGTGCGTGAAAACCCTACCTGTGTCATCAGTGAGACTAAACTTTTTAGCACGTGCCCACCAGCTCTCACACTAACTGGTAGCAATACTGTCATCTCCCAGAAAAGATCCTAGAGATCTTTTAATATATAACTTATTTATTTATATGAACATCTGTCTTTTTGACTGACATTCTTTGCAAATCCTTTGAACATCCATCTCTCTGTGTATATGTGTTGATACATGTATATAAATATATGAGATTTTGTTATGACTTTAGCCTGTCTTTCTAAGGAAACAGTGATTAAATTATCGTACTCTCTGTTTTCCTGTCTGCCTACCTTTTTGTCAGTCCCCATTTGGTGAATTTGAGCCAAACGATTAGCCCTTGCCAAACAAAATTGTTTGACCTTCTGCTGGAAAACTCCGAGATGATGAAATTCCTGCAGGTTTCATGAAAACCATTGAATGGGTGAGGAGAGAGATACAGATTCCTGACTTTGCTGCAGCTGAAGTATCAGCTCAACAGTTGTTGTTGTTCTGATGCCCGAGCAGGCAGCACACCTGCAGCGGGGAGTCAGCCCCACACGTGCTGCCTCGCCTGCAGCCAGACCCATAGGAGACCGTGGGCTGCCGTGGGGCTCAGCCTCACTGTCCCGACGTGGAGACATGGAACGGTTGCAGGAGAGCTGGGAACAGATTGCGCACATCTGTAGGAAACTGTGTTTCATCCTTTCTGCTGTCCAAGGAACAACATCTACCATCTGTTTGGAGGGAAGCTGGGGYGACTGCAGAAGGATACAGGGCGAGCTGCAGGGCAAAGGTCTTAGATCTGTAGGAAGCCGGGCTGCTTTAGTTGTGCTACTCATGCAATGATACTGGAGCTTTCAGACTTTGTTAGTCCCATCCTGGAAACAGTCACCAACAATGGCTTTTGCCTATGCAAGGGAATTTTGWGTTTTATTGTTTGGGTCTTGGTCAGGGAATGATTCTGTGAATAGAGGGAGTGCCCAAAGTTTAATGCCAGGTTTAGAAAGGAAACCTGACTGGAGGGGAGGCAGGAAGGGAGATCTCCAGCAATCACAGCCAAGGACTGGAGTTTTCAGTGAAAGGAAAAGGAGGATTAGGGAATGGCATCCCAAGAAGAGGAAGAATTTATCCTTACCAGTCATAAGCCTTTTATATAGCTATTTATCTTCAGTTGGCAGTAAGCTGAATAAAATTTACCACTGCCCCTYTTCCTGAAAACAAAAAACTTCTGTTAAGCCCCAAACACATACGATAGTTCTAAGCACTTAGAAAAATGCTCAGTAGAAATAATATGGTTGAATTTAGCATAGCTACAGGTGATGAAGGGCCCCTTGGGCAGACTTTGGATATGGTAGACTGAAGCTTTCTGAAAATACAGTTTCATGAAATGCTAGATTTCACAGTGTTTAATTTTATATTTTACATGATCATATATTAATACAAAAAGAAATAAATATGTCCTACAAAGATACATCAATGATTTCTTTAAAATACATTTAAATTTAATGCTGGTAAAAGTCTCTCATCTCTTCGGAATTAGGTATTTGAGGTCACCTGTTTTCAAAGCCAGTCTGGCTTAATATGTAGGACTTGTAAAAGTAATTCATTTATGGTGACATCTCCCAGGATGGAGCTGAAGAAGAGCTCTTCAATAGCACCCGCCTCAACGTCGTGGAGAGAGGTGAGTAGCTGCAGAATCCACGCAAACCTGCCCAGGCGGCTGCGGAACATCAGTGAGATGAAGTCCATCAGAGCCTCCTGAGCCTCCTGCTGCAGGGTCTGTACATAGGGAAGACATTTCAGGACATGCCGTCCTGTCAAAACACAAAGTAAAATAAGGAATCTTGAGTAAACATGCCTGTCCTGTGCCMTTTGTGATGATGGATGGGTGGCTCTCTAGCTTACAGTGAGTAGTTCTTTTCTCTAGAAAAACAACAAAAGCTTACTAATGTACTTTCTGGAAAAAGAAGATAGACTTAGCTCAATAATGAGAGTAAACACTGAGCAGCACTGTAAGCAAGTTGGAGTGCAGCCCCTCATATTGAATCCTCCTGTTGTCTGAGCTTTCTAGGCTGGACTGAGGCTTTGTGGTGACCCCCCGAGCTGCCTGGGTGCCTCCACTGCAGTCTGAACTAAGGCTGGAGACACTCTGATATAGATGGTTCCAAGTGTTAGAATTATCCCAGAAAAGAAGCTGTCAAGATTTTGTATGTTCAAGATGAAATTGAAATTGGTTATATCCCCTCAAATTTGCTTGAACTTCCCATTTGGTCCCCTTTTAGATAATCCACTGTGCTTTTATTTGCAAGTAATAGGCAAGCTCTTGTGCTATGATCTTTCGCACTAGTAGTCAAATATAAATGTTCTCCTGAAGAGCATCCTTTGTAACAGAAACTCAGTCTCAGCCCTGAAGGGGTTCTAGATGGCACTGATGTAATAACATCCGCTATTTTCACTGCGCCCGTCACTTCACTGTGTAATGACAGTAGTTTTGCAGGCCCCTGCTAAAAGCAACAGGAGCCAATTTACAGAATCACAGAATGGTTGAGGTTGGAAGGGGCCTCTAGAGATCATCCAGTCCCACCCCCATGCTCCAGCAGGGACACCCAGAGCACGGGGCACAGAGCGGCATCCAGGCGGGTTGGGAAGAGCTCCAGAGAAGGAGACTCCACAGCCTCCCTGGGCAGCCCTTGCCAGGGCTCTGGCACCCTCACAGGAAACAAGTTCTTCCTCACATGGAGATGGAACTGCCTGTGTTGCACCTTACACCCACTGCCCCTTGTCCTGTCACTGGCCACCACTGAGAAGAGTTTGGCCCCTTTCTCCCTRCAGAAGGGAACTGCACCCAATACTCCAGGTAAGGCCTCACCAGAGCTGAGGAGAGGGGCAGGATCCCCTTCCTTGACCTGCTGACATCCTCCTGATGCAGCCAGGATCCCATTGGCCTTCTTGGTCATTTCACCTCATTCTTGGTGCTGTTCATGCACGATATCACAGTCCTACCTAGCCCTTCCTTTCGCATGGTACTTGAATTCTAGAGGAAGCCTTGCAGCTGGGCTCCTTCCCCACTCCTACCCTACCTCTCAGAGGTAATCCCAGCTAAAGCACCCTGGGAAGAGCAGGCATGGCTCTGGGCCCTAGAATTTATCGCAGATTTTGCCTGCCTCTGAAGGACCGTGCACCCTTTCTCATGCACAGATGCTTCCTGGCCCAGATGGACTGTGAAAAGTCAGTACCATGTGCTGCCTGCCTACCTGTCATGCTGCCTYCAGAGGAGAGTCCTAGGGAATTGCTTAGGGCACAAAGAAAGCCCTGCTGTGCTTGTTTATCATGCTCCAGGCCTAACCACGTGCCTCACTGTGCTTCTGCATTTCTAGATGCCTTGTTGACCTCTCACTCATGACCCACATCTGCAGGGCTCCAGGCCTTCTCCTTTCCCTCACCCAGTTTTGATGGTCCTGATAGTGTTTAAAACATTCAGATAAGAGCTCATGCAAGTTATTCCATGATCCAGGGAAAGAGTAAAGATTGTCGCTGCCAGAGCTTGCCTGAAGTCTGCTGAGACCAAGGCCTGCAAAATATTAAAATTTGGCCAAACATCAAAACAGAACTAAGAGGCCATCTGAAAATGTGTCTGCATAGATGTAGAAAACATTTTCTGAGTTTGGTGGAAAGCATTTAAAAACCATTAAAAATAATCTGTGAAATGATAGTTCTACAAATTAATTAGCAGCAAAATTGGTACAGAAAGAAGCCTGGGCTTTTTATAAACCCTGAGTATGTATTTTAGTATAGAGTTTAAACTGTGGCCTTTTGTTTCATGTAGAATGAAGCCAGGCTGAACAGAAGTCTCGTAGCCTCCTCTTGGAAGCTGTGGAGAAAGACACTTGGAGAGTGTTCGCTAGTAAAACTGTATGAGCCACTGCAAATGATGGATTTATCTTCTCACTGCATTTGGCTAAAACTGATTATTTCTTTCAGCCAGATTTTATTGCGAAAAACAAGAAATTGCACTGGAACAAATAGCACTGGTTTGATGCTATACCATAGACACACAAGACAATACAAATTGTCTGGATGACCTTGCGTCTTAAGAACCAAATTGGAAACAAATATAAAGCCACAACAGCCTTTGAGGAGCTTGTAAACTACTCACCACAAGAACTATCATGGAATATCTGAAGCTTTCAAATATCCTTTTGGTGTAGCCCCAACTGTCACACACTGCTGACAGCGCAGCCAACTGCAATGATTGCAGTGGAAGGAGTCAGGGATTTGAGCCAAAGAGGACTGGAGTCATTAAGTCTTTCCATTTACTTTAGTGGACTTAGAGCTTGGCTTTTAATGACTCATTCGCTCTGTCGTGCTGACCTAGGCAACCTTCCTTCCTAAAATGCTAAACTTGGCACCAGAAGTGAAAGGATGTAATCACTTGTCTGTGTCCGTCTCATGACTGCTTTTCCAGGCTTTGAATATAAAGATACCAAAAGGATACATCAAAGGAGCAATAAAAGAAAAGAAATCTCAGCTCGGCATAATTCTGCATCATTAATGATAATCAGACGATATGGATTGTGTTACCTTCTCCAGTGCTCTGCCTACAGAGGATGCCTTGTTAAAATAGTTCTAATATTCACATCACCGTCTTGGCTTCTCTGTGTTACAGATGAGGCAGCTGAATTACCTTTTAATTGAAAACCCGCTTGAAGTGACACCGTTAATTCCATATGACTTGGAATCTGTCTAGCAGAATCTGTCCTGGCTGACAGTGGGTAACCTCCTACACACATTCAAGCGACCTAAGTGTACAACTTCAGGAAGACAGTGATCAAATTATGGAATATCAATTTTGAAAATATATAGTGACATTTATAGAAATGACTAAAAATGAACAATTTTCTATATGCAAAATGCCAAATGTCCTTTCAGACACATATCCAGCTGTGATCTTTCCAGGAAAACTTACCAGAATTAAAAAGAATAATTCCTTTAAGGTAGGCATATTCTCTGGCACTTAGGTCCAGGTCCCATAATTTCCACAATAAATTCTTCATCTTCTGAACTGCTGCTAGAGGTGCTCCAAGTGAGGAACTGCCTGGTTCATCACGAGCTGTAGGAGATTGATTGAGGAGAATTTTTTTCAACAAACTAGGGGCCGAAATCTCTCTCAGCTCAAAATCCACCCCTTCTTGTGCCAGTCCCAGGACAAAAAGAGGGGCCCAGTTCTGCTGTATGAGGGCGGCCTGATCCTCCCAAGGCACGTGATAAAAGGAAGGCAAGTTCCTGATAAAAGCTGAGGTCTTCAGGAGCACTTCAGAAGCTCTTCTGCAGGTGACTTCTGGCATTTTCAGGACAACTCTCCTGCCATCCGCGCAGGGGCAGCTGCCGCTCCCTGCGGAGCGGTTTGGTGGGTGCTGCTGTAGATGCCGCTGGCTCTCGCGTGGATGCTCCCTGTGGAGGATCTCRTGCAGGGTGCCCTTGGTGTGCTGTATGTCACACAGACCATTCCCAGATTTCCCGGCCACCTGACTAGCCATGGGGCCGAAGGCTTCCTGTGGGATGCCCCAACAGTGGGAGGGAAGCGCAGGCTCGGAACTGCGCTCTGCTCGCGGAGGAGAGCGTGTCTGGCAGGCGAGGAGGCACCCGTGCTTTATATATCCACCCTCAGCGGAGCAGCAACGTGACCCTGCTCTGTAAAGCTGCCTTGAACTCTCTTTGCTCCTGTCTGCCAACACCTGTGGCCAGAGGAGGCGGAGCTGCCGGCACCTCCATGCCCTGTGTCCCTGAGGAGAACGCGCCAGGCTCGGCAGCCGCCCTCAGCATGCACTGCGCTCCCTGCACGGCCCGTGTCCCATCCCAGCGGGATACCGCCCACAGCCTGCCCTGGAGGGGAGACACGGGAACACGAGGGTGCRAGGAGAGAAGCAGCAGCGAGCCCTGAGTGTTTTACTGGTACACAGGCCTTGGCCACCAGCTGAAAGGAACCCCCTKAAGACCCTGTGCATGTGCACAAGGCCTTGAAAGAATCTTGAGTCTTCAATGAATCAAGAAATTGGTATTTTGGGGTTGTTACATGGCGCTCTCTTGCCTACTCTTACATGGAATGAGAGATACTCTTTTTTTTTCACCAAGCATTAAGTTTGTAGTTTCCTAGTATCTGGGAACTTAGGGTTTCTTAAAGGATGACAAACATTAAAATCAACAGCCCCAAGAGCCACATCTCTTTGATCTCCATTCCTTCTTAGGTGTGTAAAGGCCATCCCATCATACACCRTAACGGCAAATTTGGCATCTGTTAGAACAGTTTATCTTTTCCACRCTGGTCAGTTTAAAACTTCCTGTTTATAACAGCCCCAGGATATTTGTGTCGCAAAATTTCCCCTTCTGAGAAGAAAAAAGTGAAAGGAAGGAAGACCTCTCCAAAGTCCAGAAATCCAGAAGCTTCAAAGTGCAACTATCACCTTCTTCAGTGGAGGTCACTGGACACCCAGCAGGATTTGCTAGCCCATCTCTCCAGCTGTCGGATAGCTCTCTGCTCTTGTTTATCACTGTGGGATCCAAGAGCSTCTCAGGTTAAACAGTTCAGCAACAGACAAATCCTCAGACTGGTCACCAGTGACCAGTGTTATTTTATAATTTAGAAAGGGGAACGAGCTCTTGTAACTTACAACCAGTGCCTTCAATAACTGCAAAGGGAAGATTGCTCTAACCTTCTGAAATCAGCACCACTTCCCAGTTGACGAGCATTTTGTCAACAGCAAATCATTTCATAATTCCTCCTAATTTTGTTTGTTAAAGTTGTACCCCAGATTAAATTAAATCTTTTCCTAATTTTCATATATATCTGCATTAGACAAAAGAAGAGAGTCCTCAGGGCAGTAGTATATAATACTGGATACCATTTCTGTTCATCAGAATTGATTTCCTTTCATAGTGGGTAATGCTGAGATGCAGAGTYAAATGAAATTTTTATAACTGGAGTTCTCAGTATATGTTAATTGCTTTATGATTGTTTACCAAAAATACAGAGGAAAGGTGACTGCCTCAGGATAACTGGTAAAGATGCATCATCTGCTTTTTCTCTGAAAAGGATTACTTAAAAATTTAAATGAATGTTAAATTGCAATTGAAACTGAGTCTAGTAGTCCTAATTTTCAAAATTGTTTAAAATTTCATCCAATTTTCTCAAATAGAGAGGATCCAGCAGCTAAATTTAGCTAATTGCTTGAAAATCAGGCAATAGTTATTTTCTCTTTCTAAATCTTACCTGTAGATTAGTCTGGACAACATCTACATGTAGTTTTTAAAAAATGGAAGTCTTGTTATGGTATCTTAAAGGTATACAAGACAAAAATTTTTTAATATATGAGATTCAGATTGTCTCTTTCCCCTTGTAGCTACTTCTAGCATGATAGATTGAGTATGGCAAGGTATGGCCACATCACTATATTTTTTCTATTTTTCATTTATATACTTTATCAACCATCAAAATAAAYACAAATACTTCTACTACATTTTCTCTACAATCATCAGAACTGCTATTCAGGCACGGGTATGCCATTTAGGAAGTTAAAAAGGCCTTCTAGAGCCACACAGACAATTGCTACAGATGTTTGTGACTATTCATGCCATTGCTGGGATGTGACACTCCAAGCAAGGCAGCCACTTCCACCTTTYCCAGAGTAGTACTGTTTTGTAAATCTTTACCTTACAGGGTTAATTTTAATAGAGTTGCAGTTTAGGTGCTTCTACACGTGACACAGACTTTCTGCTCAAATCTCTGGGTTTTCCRAGTTTTCAAAAAATGCCTGATAGGTGTAAATGGTGCCAGGGATTTCCCTTGGTGGTCAGGTTCCTACCTTCTCTGACTAGTGTAGAATAAAAGTGTCAGCACAGGGGCTTCTGCCAGAGTTGCRGGATATTCAGTACCATCAAATATTCATTGCCTTATGCAGATTTAATTGCTGATGGATCCAAAAGTTTAAGGGCATGTGGTATTTTTAGCCCTTGGCCAAGCGCCTTAACCTTCCTAATAGAGTTATTTCAATGGCTTAAGACACTTGTCAAACAACAATAAGTGGTAATAGGCATCTGTGAGTGCTTCAGGAAAACTGCAAGATTTCCATTTTTTTTAGTAGTACTTTACTCATTTTCAATCATTTGTATCTAGGAACTTCGTGAGCCACAGTGGTTTTATGTGTTCACTAACTCTCAGTTCACCTCTCCTGTATGATCTCACGCAGTCTGTCTGTGGAGTCAGGTGATCTTTTAGCACGATATCTAGGAGTTGGGGAAACATGGTTTACAGTGTCAGCACAAAACTCTGTTTTGTGTCTCCCAGATATCACTCCCAAACACTGAGGTGTTGTTTCTGCATATCCATATATCACAGCCCCTAGATTTTACTCCTGATGACAATCATCAGCTCAGAGGCTCCCATTTCATGTGTGGAGATAGCTTTATCCCGTGTGCATATCTTCATGTTTACATACACTGAAATTCATCTGTCACTCTTCTGACAACCCTAATCTTACTCTGAATAACTTGGTATCAGCAGCAAGCATTCATATTCTGAAACTAAAACACACTGCTGAATCCTTTATGTTTCATAAAAAAACTACTTTTCAGAACAGTGAATCTTTTTTTTTTTAAGAATGATGTAATTTAGCTGTAGAGCAGAAAATTTGACATTGTCCTTGGATAAGAGTGGATATATACACAAGCATATACACACAAATAATGCTGGATTATATGTATGGATGCACAGTGTATATAGGAACTGGGTTACTTCTAAGAAGCGATGTAAGCTGCCCCACTTTCCTAAAAGGTGAGACTGCAGAGAGATCCATTTCTGGAAGACACAATTTTCCACAATTATTTTATAAATGCTACAAAGGGGAAACACCCTCTAAATACCACAGAGCTGTCTTTTAAGGTCACCCTGTCACACCACTCTGATACATGCAAATGTTCTTTGATGCACCGATCTCCTATCTCTCACACAGACATTTAATTGTCCTATAAACATGTGGCTGGCTTCAGAACAAGATTTGCTTTAGACGGTTTATACGTTCCRTTTCCTGGAAGGGAAACAGGGTCACTGTTATTTTCCAGGAAACCTGATTTCACTAATAGCCCCAATGATGGTGAAAAGACACAACAATTACAAACAATAACTTGCTAGAGGGTTCCCATCTGCTGCTTGTCCCATGGCATGTACCATCTTTCAAGAGCAGTAAAGGTGGCTCATTTCTCAGCTCGAAGGACCAAGAGCTCCATTTCATGCCACCTACTTTGGCTAAGCACAGAGAGGGAAGCACCATCCATGATTTGAAGCCTGCTCAGCTTCCAAGTGCAAAACTGAGGCACTGACCAAACTGAGACAAGCTCTGGAACAAGRTCTTTAACTTAGACACGTAAGCATAGCAAGCCAGTAGCTGTCCCTAACACCTGAAATGTAGAAGGGAGGTATAAGGGATATATAAATTAGAGTCCCAGTTACCCTAAGCATATCTTTAGCATTACTTTGAAAGTCAGTGGATCTTCTAAAGTGAATCAAGTTAAGCATATACTTGAAATATTTTGCTAGATTAGGTCTGGAATAATCAGCATCTTCTTGAATGCAGGCAATAGAGTACAATGTTAAATTAATGGAGAGGTAGCTGCTGTGAGCGGCCCTTCTTTGAAACATAATGTATTGCTGACACCAGGCCTGGTTTGCCTCTGAAGCCAAAGTTAGAGAAAAGCATTTGACCAAAGCACTGCAGTGAAATAGGAGCCCTGAAGTTCCCCCTTCCCAAAAGCCAAGCCCGGCTTGCATTTTCCTTCACTCGTTCTGCTGTCCGTGATGGCCAGGCACACTGCAGCAGTGGAGCACGTGCCCTTCTGGCAGGTATCTATCACTGGCTGAAGAAAGGAGGGTGTTTGTTGGAGTTTCTCGAATGGAGCCGTTTTTTTGTTATGAACTTTATGCAGCCTGACTGTTTTAAATGTGAGCACCAGCAGGTGCCATTTGAAGCTGTATCCAAATCCAAGACTGAATTACAGGATTGTTAGTCCAGACTGTTAGTACAGGACGTAAGGCATCAGCCCCGTAACGCTCCTCTCAGAGAGCACTCGTCTTCTTCACTTCGCAGCCTCCCATGAAGCTAAAGCAACACCGTCCATGTGTGCAGATACATAAATAAACCCCCAAAGCCCTTCTTGGTTGTCTAAAACCAACAAACCGCCCTAGCTGGGTAGACAACAATGGCTGGTCGCACAAATGCCATCGATGTCCTTTCTGTGGGGAGTTCTCCGGGGGGAGGTTGAACATCACCTCCCACCAACCTAGTGTTTGAGTCGTCTTTGTGGGCGACCCTCCCACACGTGCCCGTTCTGGCACTGTGGGCTGGCGGCAGAGCTGCGCAGGCCGCACGGGCCCTGCTGCTGCTCGGCTCTTTCTGCCCCGGGTGAAGTCCACGTGGAGGCTTGTGCTAGGCAGTCTGTGGAAAGGGGCACGAGTGGATTTCAAGCTGCCCATCACAAATCAGTTTTTTCATAATGGAAAAATTGGTGAGCTTCTGTACGGGTCTGCCTGTGTGTGTGTTTGCGTGTGAGTGGGCGTGCGGTCATTTTGTACTTCCGGATAAAGGACTTCATCCCAGATGGTGCCAGCCATTTTGCAGTAGTTCCTGCACCAAGGAAACAGTGTTTGCACAGCCGCCTTTATCAGCACTGGGACAAGCACCATCTGTCATTTTACATGTCATTTTACATTTACATTTTACATGTAGATAGATATTCCAATTAGTATTGCTCAGCAGATGCAAAAATGCTGGAAAACAAAGTAGAGAGTGGGCACAACTTTGAAAAACGTCCACGAAAGCTGGAAAATGCTCCTGCTTCACACTGCCGCCTGTCTCCTGGACACCTGGGAAGGTCCATTCCCGGATCCTTCCCCAACCTGCACAGAGGAGTGAACGGTTGTGATAAACCTCTTCTCTTAACAAATATGGAGCCCACTCTCATTAAACATAAGTCTGTCTGTTATCATTGAAGATAAATGCCTAATCCAGTGGTTAGCGCTCTATAAATACCACAGATTAACTAGTGAAGGTTAGATGGCAGGTTAGATATGTGGGGTAAACCTGTGAGTTGGTCTTTGCTTATTTTACATACCTCCCGATAAAATGAGCAAGGCTTTACAAGTAGTCTGAGCCTAAGAAAGTAAAACCCAAGCCACCCCCATTTTATTTTGAGATAAATGAGGTGACAGTAATTTCTGCTGGGGTGTAGGACTAGTCTCACTGAGTTTTCCCTGTGTTAAAATCAGCCTGCCCAAACCTGCCTAGCTGATTGCCATAGGATAGCTTGTGTATTAATCATTCTTAAATTTAGTATCTAGTAGGATTGAAAAAAAAAAGCAGAAAAAGACTCTCTGTACACTCTCCTCAAAACTGGGATTTTCTTAGAGCTCAGATGTACACTCTCCTCAACACTGGGATTTTCTTAGAGCTCAAATTACCTGCAATCTGGCAGAAAGATCTATGTTATTTGGCTTTAATTCTTCACAATCAGTTACTAATTATGACTGACGGAGTCTGTATCTACAAATCATCATGTGTTCATCCAGTCTGACACCCCTGTTCCAAGCCCAGTAGGAATAGGTTGGTCTGACAAAGCTGGGAAGGAGGAAAAGCTGCCAAGCCATGTACCTGCTGGGAACTGTAAAGGAAATCCTTGTGTCTCTGAGCATGAGGTCCTACTGCCAAGATACTTCCAGGGAAGAACCAGCTTTCTCRTAGGCATGTAGTCCAGGCAGGAGTCAAGAAGAAAGGCTGTGAAAACTTAGCCATGGCACAGCATGGTTTTGAGCAAATGGATAAATCTAGGAAACCACCTGCAGGCCCTCATGCCTGGAGGGAGGTTGTCAGTGTCCCTGGCTGGGAAGAACCAGGATGCTCAGAGCAGAAGATCCCAAAGCCTTTAAATAATGCAAGCCTGAAAACAGAAAGGAGAGAAAGAAGGAAAAGATAAACCTGAATATATTGAATAAAAACAGATCATGAGAGGATAAACATCATTTGTAAATATTAAATAGAGATGTGAGTTATGTGCAAAGTCCAGGGTACCCACAAGACACAAGCACTTCCATGCCAGTGACTGCTAGTTTGAAAGAAAGACGTTCAGACCTTCTTCTGGAATACATGTGCAGGCAATGAGTGCTGCGCTCATTCCATACTGAGATTTTAACATTATGAGTTCAACTGCTCCTCGCTCTGGCATTTCTGGTATCCCTGTCACTCTGGAAAAAACAGCCATAAGCTTTTTAAAAGCAAGTAGGTCTGCAGAAATCATACTCAAGAGAGAGAATTCTGGCTCAGTTTGTCTGAGGAAAATCTGCATTTAATCCCTTCTTTAAAATTACAAGTATTTTAAGGTCAGTGGAAACTCCAAGTGTTTCAGGAAATCTTAAGATCGTTACAGCAATGGAACTCAAAAAGTATGCAATGTACCAGTGTCAAACATCATAAAGCAGGGGACAAGAAATTAAATATGCTTCTAGTCTTAGCATAATATTCTCCCTTGGGACCCACACAATTCAGAAACACTTGGTTTTATCTGGCCATAGCCAGTAAACATTCCCAGCCATTAGTGGTTACCAAAAGACATTTCTCTTTCCCAAATGTCTGCTGAAAGTACCAGCTTCCAAGCTGGCCTCGGTAACTAAGTGGAGACGTAACATTTCCTCCTTTAGACACACTGTGAAGCACATGCATTAGGAGAACGGTTATGGAGAGCCTGTCCGGTCTGAAAAGTGACCACTCTGAAGAGAAGAGACGCCTTGGAGTTTAGTCATTTACTTGAAATCATGTTCAGTAAGGCAAGATTCATGTAAAAGCAACTATGGTTTTTACAAAGTTCAAATCAGTCAGCACAGCTGCAGAGTTAGTATGAAGGTGCAGACAGACATGGAAGGAAAAAAAAAAACTCCTGTAAAGTGTTTAGAGTAGCACTAAAGGATCCTTTCAGCCTCTCTGATGATATGCAATACAGATGTTTCACAAGAGCCCTGTAAGAGAATACACCTATGCTTGCACAGACTGAATCATCTAGACCTTCAGGACTTGCATCATTTGCTCAGACCCAGTAGCAAGGGTCATTTGATCCAAACCTCTCCTCCTTTTTCTCCTGCTTCATGCTCTGTGTAGTTACAAGTTGAGCAGGAAAGGCTATTCTGTCCATGAAGCCAATCCTTGGCACCAGCTGTGCTGGAGATGTGGCTTTCCTTTGAACAGGTCTGGAGGTTTCATCCTGGTCCAAGCTGGCCAGGACCCTTCCCAGTTGGCCACACACTCCTGTGCAGCAGAACAAAGCCAGGAAAGGCTCAGATCCCAAGGTATGAATTTCAGGTTTATGAGGCTTCATTAAACCTCATATTCCATATAGGCACATAACTTGCTAAGTGTGTTTTGTGCAATCTCACCACTGTGAGCAAATGACAGAGCTCCTTACGTGCTCTCATTTGAGACCGGAGCTGATGGTGACCAACCCGTCAGAGGTGAGAAACGTGTGGGGGCACCTGAGGGCCGTTCCCAGCTCTCCCTTTGGAAAGGCTGCCAGGACACGATGTGCTGAGCTGATCTGACAGCTCACGGACAGTGGTGGATCCTCAGCCTTAGACCTTTGCACTCCCACTGGCCCCGAGGACTTGGCTTTTGCACCACCAGTTCCTCAGACAGTCTATCCAGTTTGGCGAACAAGGAGAAAGAGCATGTAGAGGTGGAAGAAAATGTCCTTGGACTGGGGAGGGTCAAACAGCAGCAGGAAGAGCAAAACCTTTTCCTGTGAGTGCGGAGGAGCAGCTGGAGTCAGAACCTACCCTGGGGGCCGGGTTCCCTCCAGCACGTCCACCCGGGCCGGGTGTGCAGAGGGTGACTGAGCCTGGCTCAGCACCGGCACCTGACTGCTCACGGCAGGTTTCCAGTCCCCAGAAACTGCAGCCCACAGCAGAATTTCCAGTGGAGATTCCCCCAGGGGCTCCACCTGGCTGTGGTGCCTCTGCCACGAGGTTGTGTGGAGCAGGGGAGCCGGGAGCTGCCTCGTCAAGGACAGCTCTCCCATCGCTCTGCCTGCAGACTGTGTGGCACGCTGTGGTTGTGTGCTACAGGTATATGGCAGACTGTATGCTACCCTAATGTCACTTTCCTAGTAAGCTAGGAAACATGGCAAAGGGATAAGCTGGTTGTCAGATCAACTCTCTGTGTAACAATAAAGCACCCAGGAGAAAACAGAGGCGGAAATTTTGATTTCAYGCAGATTTTCCCCTTTGGGAGTCACCGGCTTGAAACGTCCGATTTCTGACTTCAAATGTCATCTTWTAAACCCCCAAATCTGGAGAAAAACTGTAATCAAAACAAACGTGAAAAGAAGTACTTAAAATGTCAAAATGAGATATTTTCATTTTAAATGATTCTGGAGTTACAACAAATAATTTAGAATGTGTAAACTCGTCATAAGGATTATCTAAAAAWATGTTCTCTGGAAAACTACTTTTTTCTTTTTCTGAAATCATGTATTCACAGTGAACTGTATGGTTTGAAAAAAAATGACCCAAGTGAAGGCTCTGCTGTTTCGTTAACCATCCTATTTTATCCTTTGTTTGGATTTTGTGCTTCAATGTGYGTTGTGGGCTAGAAATCGTTAACACAGCATCAAGAAATATATGCCTAGCCCAAAAATGTCATTTCAGACCACAAAAGAACAGCAAAATAAAGGGAAAGATGCCACAGTGCTAATCATCCTAACAAGTGAGGAAAAGATGTCTGGAAGAGCAGAGCCAGTTCTCAGAAATATGAAGAGCATTTTGACAAAGCAGCGTGTGCGCAAGTATTGGTGTGATCAAAGCAAATGACTTCCCAGTGTAGTAGCACTAAAGTGTTACTTAAAGTCCGAGTTTTATTACACCTCGGCCATTCATAGCAAACACATGAAAATGAGCCAAGTGCCACATGGTCACGCAACTGCTGCGGTGCTGAAAAGGATCAGGGTGAGATTAAGAGTGAGGTCGCTGTGCGCTCTGTTCTGCATTAAGTCCTGACACTGAAATCCAAACAGATGGAGAAGTTTAGAAGCGAAGAACTGAGGAAGCAAAAGCAGCAAGCAAATAAAAAAGAACTTCTTGGAAATATGTATTATTGTGTATTACTGCTCATTATTACTGTTTATTAGGGAATTAAGATCTTAGCTGAGGCAGTGAAGTCTTATTAAAAAGGTTTTAATTTGAAGAAAGGAAAAAGCAAGAACATGGGAGGATTCTCTGACTTTATTTCTTCTTTTCATTTTTAATGCCGAAGTGATCTTCTCCTGCAAATAAATGGATTTTCTACTATCCCCCAGCACTGATGCCTGTGAGAAACCAGGTCACAAATGATTCCTTGCCAGAGGGTAGCCGAWATTATTRTTCAAATGCTAAAAAAAAAAAWGTCATATGAAGATGTTGGAAAATGCAYGTTAACTTCCTGCACAGTCAGATGTTCTCTGCTGGTGCTGTTTTCCCTGCCTTTTGTCCCATATGCTGAGGAGTGCTTGTGGAGCAGGTAAAGCAGGAGGACTGGGAGCCCCTTTGTTGTCATCACARAATGAGTGCCAAAAGAAACCCAGTCTATAAATTTAGAGATGCATTTCAGCTAACTCCCACTGTCTGGAGTTCTGCTAGATGAGAAAGTACAAGTAGAGGGGGATTAATGCTGATTATGTATGTTATTTCATAATTTTAAAGATAATTCCTGAAATATCCCTGTATGGACCATGCAAYGCTCATTTCTTGCTACTTACAGCACTACAAAGAAAGGGAACAGCAAGGGCAGCAGTGATGGAGAGCTGTGTCCCTGTCAGTGGAGCACTATAAGCTGTGTTCAAATTCCAAGAGTGCTGTTTTTCCTCCCTCTGTACTTGGACAAATCCAGGTATACTTCTGAATCCTTGAATGTTCATAGGGATTCATTCTGAACAAGAGGTTGACTGCACACCTGGTACTTGTATACACAAACCCAGTGACTTTGATCTGGCAATGATCTCCATAAGTTCATTATTTTACTTCAACCAACTTAAAGGTAAAGCAAACAACCCAGATGCAATTGCAAAATTCAAGGGCAGAGAGTTATATCCAGGCTGACATCACAGATGGAAAACACCAGATAAGCGAGCGATGATATGGCAGCTGTGGGTAGTTAACATTTAATTGGGATCCAGCAACAGCATGTGCACAGTAAATGCACTGTCTCAACAGCAAAAACACACATAATCCCATCTTGTTTATGCAACAAATAAAATTAATGTAAAATGTTAATCTCGGGGTCAACATGACCTTGTTCATATCCGAAAGTCCGTGTGCAGTCAGTCCCATTTGATACCAAGTATCAAGTAGGATTGCCTTGATTTTCCTTTTTATTTCTGCCTCTATGAAGACAGTGGTTTAAGGTCAGCTTTGCAAGGAAACYAGAGGCACTAAAGTTAAGAGAGAACCTAAGCACAAGCAGTCRTCTTGAATCGTGTTTTACCTTACACTTTGCCGTGTCCTAGAACAGGYTCAGAGAAAGCACGGGGCCACTTCCCCTAGCTGTGACCAACCCCCTTCCTGGTACTCATCTCACCAGTAATTTGTAATTTGAATTTCCTAATTAACGTATGCAACAGACATAGGGCAGAAAGAAAAAAAAGGGTCACATTTTTTTTCCTATCTTCCATTTACCATAGCTAATTCCATGAGTCTGAATGAATAGGATTTCACATGAAAATGAAAAAAGGGGCTAAAGGATATTTTGGCCGGTGCTGTTCTGCAAGATAGAAATAAAAGGCAAGGCAGGGCTCACTGGGAATCCGGACCAGACACTGGACTCCCTGGAAGACACGCAGCGGGTAAGGTGGGACATAAAGGCCTTTACAGGGCACCAAACTAATGGGTTTATGTGAAAGAAAGCTAGGAGAGAGTCGGTGAGATTTGCAGGTGAGCAGTCCTTGTGTCACGGATTGAGCAATTGGGCAGGAAGGAAAAGGAGGAGTCGACCAGGAAATGAAGCTGATGAGACTGAGGCTGAAGCAGCCTGAGGGAATGTCCAGAGATTGCATCCAAGTGGAGGAAAGTCCACAGGGCTCCGAAGGTCATCAAAACACCTCATGAAAAGAGACAGTAGAGTCCATTTCTCAATGATTGTTTGAACTGTGCAGGTACCAGCTGTTAAATGCTCATCTCTTGGACGCTGAACAACAGGAATTGTTTTCTTCTGACACATAAACCAGAAGGATGTTTTGTGTGTCATCTTAGAAGGATGACTCAGGACTGTTCCTAAAGATTACCCTCACAGTACAAAATCATGACTTCTTTACAGAAAATCCACAGATTCAGTGGCTTGACAAGAGAAATTGGATGATGATGGCACAACTTGCAGAGCTGATAGCTGAGTTTTCAAWCTACATGTGGATTCAGAGTATATAAAGCAAGATCTAAACTAGGGACTATAGATTGAAAAGGGAGGCTGGAGACCCTTGTGTAGGGCCTCCCCTCACAAGGGCTGGAGACTCTTGTGTTCCCCTCAAGATCAAACATGGGAACATTGAGACATCTTTGTTCTCCCCGTGAAATAGCTAAGCTATTTCCTTCAATATTCCTTCTCCAAAAGGTTAAGGAAAATCAGCAGTCATCTAATTTGTACCTCCAGCCATTCTAGCAGCTGTGGATGGGGCATAAGCGCGCGGTAGGGTTAGTGAGCTGCACTTTCCCCTAGACTCCTGTAAGGGAGGTTGTTTCAAGCTGCTGCTTCTGCGTTTCTCAAGATGACTGGCAGTCCCACAGCGCGATTATCAGTGTCATTCAATAGAGCTGAAAACCTCAGAGGATCTGATCACAACAAAAATCATTTAGTGTGTGAGCAACTGATCCAATAACAACAGCATTATTCTTTCCCATCCTTTCAGGCAGATGTCACTCTGCCAAACTGGCTAAAGCCTTTTATCAGTGTGAAATTTCATATGCTGCAGAGCAGGTCTGCAGGAGATGAATCACTGAAAAAAAAATAACATCTTCAGTGAGGCTGTGGATAATAAAACCATATGTAGACAGCAATGCCATCATTGCCTTTCAGACCACTAAGCTCGAGTAAAGTTATATGTAGCAGGTAGAGGGCAAAACTGATGCATAGACAGGCCACATTTTTCACACGACCCAGCAGTAGATTTGAGATGCAAAGCCCTTTTTTCACGATTCCTCTCCTCACACCCTGCCAGCCAAGGCGCAGTCCTGGGATTACTTTACAGTCTGTCCCTATTCTTCTTCTTTTCACTTTATAGGACAGTTTTTTTCGCTAAAGCTTTTCACATTTGAGCCTGTTCCCTTGTTGATAAGCCAGAAGAAGTCTAGTCAGCAGCACAAACAGAAATGCTTCCGGGGTGCAGCTGCTGCCTTCAAGTGACTGAGTTCCACCATCTTTGGACAAGGGCACATCCTGATTCCTGTTGAACCTCAGCCATTTCCATTAACTGCAATATTGATGGCCTCAAGAAATGCACCTTTGGGATATTGCTGAGCGGCTTTGTTTGAAGTCAACACACGTGAGTTGTGAGGCAAASAACTGCAGCAAGGTGACTTGCTCTTTTAAGAGCCTATCTTTGCCTCAGCTAAAGCCGTTGCTCTTAAATCTGGACTTCCATCTAACTTCAGGTGGTGTTTTAGAAGATAAAAAGAGAGACCACTCTGGACACAAACCAGCCCATCAAACAAATKGTGATTTTATTAGCTAGATCATGGTTGAAAATGTCAGAAACAATGATTAGAAGAAGGAAAAGGGATGAGAAGCAGGGCTATGAGGGAGAAAGGAAAAAATTGTTCTGGTGTCTCAATGGACAAGGCTCGGCCTGCTGAGGTTATGGCACAGGGTGTTGGCAAACCCTGCTCTCCTCAGCTGCTGGGACACAGTGGTCAGGCTGGGCCTTCAAGCCAATGGGCAGCAGCTGCTCTAGTCTCAGGTTTCTGCCATGGCTTCTACAGATCCCAAMGCAAAATCACATCATACACGAGCTGGGAGGCAGACTAGTCTCTGTCTTCTCTCCATTCAGGTCTGTTGATCCACAAGGCTCATCGGCCTATAATGTTATTAAAGGGGCATAGGATGCATACTGTATAGGATACATACTGTAGAAGGTCGTGTGGTTTAGGGCAGACTGCACCTAATCTGGGGGCCGGTAGAGCAGTGCAGAWATAGGAGTCTCCCCAGAGGGTGRATTTCAAATAAATAAATAAATAAATAAATAAAAATGATATTTTCAAAAGATTCCTCTTAAATATAGTAAGCAGTCTGTGTTGTTATGAAAAAATCCACTATCAACAATACTATGGTGCCCTCAAGTGGATGCAAAATAGTCAAAAATTTGCTGCAATCCTCTTCTTCCTTTTTCCCTATACTAAGTCCTTTACAACCAGAGATTGCAAAGGCAGTTCATGCCTGCCCAAAGAGCCCTTTATAGCACCAGAGGAATAAATACAAGTCAGTATTACACTAAAAACTCTAAATTACATATAGGAATAGCAGGGTCAGGTTTGGAAACAGTACAGAAAATAACATTTATTTCAACTATATTGCCGCTCAAATTCTTCTTCCCTCCCATCTGCCTGCACTCAAGTGTTAGGAGTTTRCTGCGATGTTAAATATTTTTCAAGAAACTGATTTAGGGAAGAAGGAAAAAGAAAGAAAAACCCTCGGTTACAGCAGTACCTTTCTGATTGTTCCAAGGGGTAGACAGGAAAATCAAAGGGCTTTGGGGCCCACGTACAGAGCAAATACTAAACCTAATGCTCTTTCCAGCTGTAGCAGTGCTCTCCTTTCTCTGAAAGCTACCAGTTGATGCCAAAGCACCTGACATCTGCCCTTAACGATGCCCCATCCAGTCACCTCCTTGCACCAGCAGTGGCAAAATACTCTATTTGACACCAAAAGAGCAGGTCGAGGCCCTGCAGGSTCAGAGCTCTCCAGCTCGCTGAGCTTCCGAAGCAGCCGGGGAGCTGCTGGGAGCCACCAGCACCGTGGCGGGGCCAGCGCCGCCGACGAGCGCCCACCTTGCTCCCCAACCACCCCGTGTGTGACACCCTACCCTGGCAGCAAGAGCAGCGCGGGAGGCTGTGACAAGCCTTGCTAACGCCGAGATAAGTGACATCCCCTCATGCAAATCCACTCATTTCATCATTACAGGCAACAGGCTGGTTGGGCTTGGCTTATCTTTTGAGCAGGTTTGGAAATCATGAGCTGCTACAGACTAAAGCATAAACTGTATTTATTAGCAATACCTATGTACCTAGRTATATATGGAATAATGACAAATCTAAGCCATAGAATCAAAGAATAATTATGGCTGGAAAAGCCCTTCAAGATCATCAAGTCCAACCATAAACCCAACACCACCACGCCTCTTAAAAACTAAAGGCACATGTCCATTTTAGCAAACAAGGACCACAATGGTTCCTTAAAAATGGTAAGCTAAARCTAATTCTGTAACTTAGTACCTAGGAAAGCTCTAAAGTAACTAAACTGAAGAGCTAAGTTATGTAAAAGCATGCCACACATTGTGGTACGTATCTTGAAGATTTTGGAAATCTGCATGAGTTAATGAAAAATCTTGATTCCAGTAAGTGTGAAGCCTTGAAGGACTGTATGGAAACTGTACTTTTAAAATCCTAGCATGTGGCTATATGAAAAAAATATGGACTAGTCTAAAGAAAAAAAACACTGGTGATTTTATTAATCCCTTCACCAAAGCCAGTATCAGTTTGATGTTCCTTGGGCTGTGATGTATTGCTTTAAAACACCAGGGTTGACAACATATCCTAAGATAGTATCTAACAACCATATTAAGAGAAAAACGGCTCTGACACTGAWGTGGGACACTTGGGACATTGATAACCACAGAGGTTGCAAACATTTTCTGGATGCAGTTGGCGAGTGTAAAGTCCAGTCTCTCTGATATAGATCAGATTTGGACATAACGACAACTCAGATTAGAAGTGTAAGTCTTTAATGTAAGGTCAACAAGGAAACACCACATTTTAATTGTGTGTGTGTGTGTGTGTGTGTGTGTGTGTGTGTGTGTGTGTGTGTGTGTGTGTGTGTGTGTGTGTGTGTGTAAATCAAAGCAAGCAGAGGCTGGAGCACTCGGCCTTCAGGACTCAGCAACTACCAGTCCTGACCCTTCTGAGATCTTCCTGGGGCAAATCTGGTGCCGTGTCATTGTAGCAGCCTGAGGAGAGGGATGATTTATGATCTTGCATCAGACCAAACTCCTCACACTCCGGGTTCCTCTGCAGCCATCAGGATGACCCCTAAGTCTACTGCACGAGGTAGCAGGTGGGACATATAAGAACAGTGCTTGTACTGGTGCTGAAGAACAGAGTCCACTCTCGATGGACAGAAACTGAAGTGAAATAAGAGGAAGAACTGCTTGTAATGATCTGATCAATGTTGGCAAGGAACAGCAAAATAAATCAGAGCACTTGTCCAAAATCATTGTAGAGAAGGCAAGAGTGGTCTTGGCAAGCTTGTCCTGCGAGCTCGCTACTGGCCAGCAGGGCAGGTCTGAACACAGCCTCGTATCATTAACCACAGAACCAGGCACCACCAGGTGCTTACAGATTAGCTTCTTAGATAAGAAATAAAATGTCACTACAACTATTTTCCCTTATGAGTGACTTTTTTTTTTWAAAMAAAAACACCATATAGTCCCTGAACCTCCCAAGAGCAGACACAAATTTGGGCTTATTTTGGTAATTAACAAAGGGAACCCAGACAGTCTAGATTGCATAGATGTTGAACATAACATTGTTGTGCCACAAGTTATTATTACTGGTTGAAGTGGGAAAAGTGAAGGCAGCTACACAAACCACCAAGATAAACTGGTAGGCTGAAGAAAGGCTCTTGCTGGACCCTCTCCTGAAATACCCGTTAGAGTCARTATTTTCATTACATTAAATTCTAATGAAATTTACTGCTTCCTGCTTTGCATCATCCTCAGGACTAGAGCAATAATCCAAGACTAGGTGGATATCAGCAAGGATAGGAGTGAAACATGTTGGAGTAAACTCAGTAGTGMAAAGGGCAGGTCAAGCACCTGGAATGAAACCCAAGAATTTCTCCTGGCTGCTGTGAGCTTGACATTTGGAAGTCACTAATACAAGGGAAAAACAACACACAAACAAGCAAGCAGAATAATGTTATCACCACCTAAAAGGCACCTGGTGAGTCCTCAAACACAGGTCTATTCTCAACTCCTCTTTTCTGAGCGTGGCCAACCAGCACATGTGCAAGATACAGGTTACGAGGCAGGTCAAGGAAACGCTCTACCGAAGAGCCCGACTCAGCTGGCAAAGCAGGAGAGCAGGGAGCACATGCCCACAGCCTGGTGGCACCGGAGGGAAGGTGATTTAAGCTGGAAGCCAGAACTGTCATAAGGAGTTAGGATCTGAAAGAKGCAGGAAAAATATGGGCAGAGGGGCACCAGAGCTTTTCTACACATATAGTCAAGTTCAGGCTACCTTACAAGGAAGAAGATAGAGTATTTCCCTGAATTGCTCCTACTTTCCCCCTTTAACTTGGTTTATTTACACTACAGACTGCAATATAGTTCTCCTATAAGAGCAGATGTGTTCACGGAAGGAAATTCTGCATTATTAAACTATGATGTTCTAAGAGATGTGCAAGATGAAAAATCAATTTACATGTGTTGCACCTTATCTCAATACAAACTTAAGCTATTATTATAATTGCAAAATTAAAAGACAAAGATACGATATTTTGGCTAAGCAAAATGAGCAAGATTGCACTTGCAGAGATTCCTGTTTACTGTAAGCAGGTCGGATGAGTAAGCTGTTACAGAAACATGCTTGGATGCACTAGGTTTCCTCTACAACTCGCCTATGCATTAGCAACATCCAACTTATTACACAACCAGTTCTTATGTACATCATTTTTGCTGAAAACACAGGTTTCTGCTCAGTGTCAAAAGCTGTATGTCCTGTTTGCAGCAAAGTTCTTTTTCTACTAGTTTTCCCMCGAACCAGAACCTCCCTGAACTCAAAAATACACTCGATGCACCTGATGCCATGGAATACCATTTCTTCTTGAAAGGAGAAGAGAACATGTAGCACCCCAGCGTAGTGGCAGACCCACAAAGCAGATGGCAAACACTGCAGGGCTGCATGTTTCTCAGGAGGGTTATCTCAGATCCTGGAAGGACTTAGCTGCAGGATAGGGAGCCCATATGCAAGCAATCAAGGCAGGAGTCCCACCTGTCAAAACTGGAACTCAACAGAACTTGAAAGGAACACCTTGAACTTATTGAACTGGCATTTCCCAATGAAATCCAAATTGAAAACCTTCCAGTTATACCTTTAAATGGAGAATCAATACATGCATAGAGCAATAAGTGAGGCAATATGCTGTGGGAAGCCTGAGCACACAAGGAACTGTGCAAGGGAAAGGTCTAGTTAAACCAGTTTTGCAGGACTGGTTAGTAGACCTGCCCATGAAGAAGAGAAAAAAATAAAACAAAAAGATAAAAAATGTACCTGTACCAGASTGGTTTTTGGGCCACATCCACCTGTACTGATCAAAGCTGCTGGCAGAATTTACCATGTTAGCTAGCGGCACCACTAACAGTATGTGCAAAGTGTTATGGTCCCTACGCGAGCACATAATGAGCAGCCCCCTTGAGAGACTCAACATATCTATAGGACCCTAAGTGAACTTCTGGCCATCAGAGCAACCCCCTAAGCAGCAACTCAGGTCTTCTCCTTGCGTTGTAGCGGATTACTCTGCTGCTTGACTCCATGGCRGCTTTCTCCCATCTTGCATCAAGCCACAAATTTTGTTGTGATCCCATTGACAGAGCCATTTTAAGGGTACATGATCTCAGCGGGGAAATTGCAATGAAGTTACACAACTTGCTTCACTGCTTGAGATACTAGCTCAGAAGATAAAGGTGGGATGCGAGATAACATTGTACTGACAGTTAAGCCATTCCTAGTATATAAGATGCCTGCTAGAACACGATTGCTTTTCAAATGATACTCATGCATCTAATCAAACACATTTGAATGCTGCTTGCGAAAATTGTCATGTTGAGAGGTGTGGAGATTGCAATCAAACAGCWAGTGCCCAAAAACCCCAATATGGGAGCTCATTAAGGAACCTAAGCTTTGCCACAGTGGGCCAGAGAACGAGTCCATGTGGTCCAGTATCTCCTTTCCAACYGAGCCCCAGCAGACAGCGTGTGAGCAAGGTAAGCTCAAGGGAAGCGATTCTATCTTTGGCAAAACAYCAGACTCCTGGGATCAGAGGTTTGAAAGGGAATTCCCAAGCCAGAGATTAGATCCATACCATTTATACTGAGTGCCAAGGATCATCCTAACCTCCTTRAACACATCTAATCTTTTTGAACACACTTATGTTTTTGGCTGCCACAACATCCTACATTAGCCTCATCTCAAATGTAATTGTATTTAACATACAAAACCCAATATAATCCCTTCATCTGCTTAAAAATTCTGACTGATCATTTTATTAAACACCTCCCAGAAGATCCTAACCCTATGCAAATCTGACTTTGCCTCTCCCTCAAAGTCATACTGTTTCTTAGGTCAGTTCTGAAACAATCTTTAGTCTTATATGGAAATTTTTTCATCTCTTTGAACATTGCTGCTGTTTAGTTGTCTATTCTTTAGGTTTAGAAGATCGTTTTCTAAGAAACCTGGACACTTCAAAATATAGGTACACTCTATATTCAGAGAGCAGCACATCAGCATTTCGTTCTGTTCTCTCTTATCTTAGTCTCCCTGTAACTCTCAACATTCTAGGCTGCTATTAGTTCATCAACCTTAAATAGTCTTTTTGGACAAGACTCCTAGAAAGAAAGGCCCTGGTGTGAAACTTCGAGCTCTTCATTGAATGTTGATGGAGATAACTTGCTTTGCTTTTCTGTCAGTCTTCTCCAGGAAGAGAAGACAAGAGGCATAGGAACAACAGAAGCATTCTCAAACTCARTGCAATGTGCTGAAAGCTAGAGTTTCAGTCTTCATCTGCTCCGCATTAAAAAAAAAAAATTCTTAACTAGTATTTGCATGTTTCCCCCTGCCGTTCTGAAGTGTCTTTGCCTTTGCAGTGCTAGACCTCTGCTAAAAATGCCAGAGTCACACTAAAAAAATCAGACAGAATTTCAGCCTCGGAGGTCTCAAGATCTGCTGAACTTCCCAGCTGTGGCTCCTCTCATTATTTGGGAATTGCAGTGGGTACTTTCCTATTCTACAKGTACTTCAATATGTAAGAGTACTACAGTACTAAAAGCCCTACAGCACTGCCACGGTACATGCCCACAGGCATTGCTGTCTTACCAAAAAGGAGCAGCAGACTTTTATCCAAAACCATTGGAAATTTTGGATAAAATTTCCTCAACAAGAAAGTGTGGACTAGATATGTCCAATATATCTGTGACTGTAGAAGCTTTCTTTTGCTTTATAGTGTAATAGTTGGTACAGTCATCAGTCAAGTGAAACACATAGGTTTCAGGCCTTCCTCTGCCTAAGGGCTGGATTTTGGCCAGCAGTTCCCACCGTCTTGCTCAGGAGTCCAACCTCCAGCACAACTGCAGGACCCAGCTCACTCCGTCCATAGCAGGGGGACAGCACTGCCTTCTGCTGCATCAGCTCTGTATCCACACAGAGATCCCTTACGTGGGCATCCACAGGAAACACACGGATAACAAATACTTTTAACAGGCCAGTTTCAAAGCATCGTGCCACTTRGTGGTGGTAACCTCAAGAGCTCTGTCCTTCCCACACAATGAGCCAAGCTCGTGGAAGCATCAGCTTTCTGCCAAGCCATAAGCAGGCAAAACAAAGAATGCAGGGAGCAAGGACTCGTAGAAACAACTTATTCAAACCACACAATAAGCATCAAAGGCAAGAATATAATTCACATTTCTTTAAACATACCCAGCACTTAATTGTCTTTAATTGGTTTTCAACAACTATGTAAAGCAGGAAAGGAAAACTGAGGTAAATAAACAAAGCATGTAACAAGCAGTTACATTCAAAGCTCACTTGCACTTACCACATAACACGGCCATCTCTAAGAGGATACTGAGACAAGCCAGAAATCTTTTAAAGACTCAAAAATCAGTAGGCTAATCATGTTTAAACATTGAACTTTTCCTGTGTTTAATGGTTCAGAACATTGGCATCGATATTTTCCCTTAAATTAGTCATCTCTTTAATTGCAAAAGCTGCCTGGATTTTGGCAATTCATCTTATTAGAGCTGGCGTCTTGGGGTTGCATCACTGYTTAGCTGTGCCCATTCCACCCGCCAAAGTGAGGAATCGAGGTGAGGAGTCAGATTTTTATCTCRGGTTTCATATCAACAACTCCCATGAAAGTTTACGGAACAGGCAGAGCAAAGATTCCTTCTCTTTCAGTACAGGTGTATAGTTCTCTCTCCTACAGGTTATCACACCACATTGCTTTGCTCTACACTGCCTTTATCTTGCAAGAAGATTCACCTATTTCTTCATGCAGAAGCAGCAAGCAAGGGCACCTGCAAGCTTACTCACACAAAGTCAACAGGCTTTGTGATTTTTGCCAAGCAGTCACAGATAAATGAGTTTGGATGGGATATATTTATTAAGTGYGTAGGGAATATCCTTGTTTGTCCAAGATACAAATATAAAATAAATAGTAGTRTTTGTTTTCACCTTCACTGAGAATTCAAGCCAACAGCTGGAACAGAACAGCAATGTGAGGGCCCAGACAGTGGGAAGGAAGCACTAGTTCATTTTCAGCTCTTGCCATGCGCCTGGTCACCTAATTGGCACCTATAACAATTAGCCTTGCTGAGGTGCTTATGAGTAAGCAGAGGTGGACTACAATTAAAGTTTGAGTTGGTTAATTTTCATCTGGATACCACATCTAGGACTGATTATTTATCATGCAAGTATACAGGACAGAACAGAGACCCATGAGAGGGACCTTTTGACTTATGCAGACCAGATCACATCACCCCTCTATGCTCTCTTATGTTAGCGACTTTACTGTTCCCTTCTTGCCCATCTTGCCCAACCATGTGTTCAGCAGCAAGGAAGACAAGTGGGGAGGAACAGGAGCTGGAACCCCCCAGGGCCATGAGGATAGGACTCATCTCGTTCCTTTGGCAAGTGTTCTGAGGACAAGGGATTATAAACACACACACACACACACACACACACACACACACACACACTCTTTTTCACACACTTGTGAGTTAGCTCATCAGAATGGACTTCCAGCTCAGAGCTTTGGAACTTTAAATATTATTCCCTTTCATCTTTGAAATTCAACAGCATTTAAATAGAAGCCAAGTTGCTCAGGCTGAGCAATGCTATACCCAACCATCAATATTAAAGGCAGGCATCCTCCCATGACTAGGCATTTGTTAGTTGCTGAGGAAAGGTTCTTTGGTCCCAGTATCAGATTTAATTTTTGGATGCGAGTATCCAAATTCCTTTTTGGAACATGAGTTACTGATGGGAACTTAGCAAAGTGTTCACATTTTCCTCCTCTTCATGCCGTTGCAGTATCTCATTATTATTATCTGACATAGCACAATACCCTTCCAACAAGAGGGATTACAAACAGACACGCTATGATCTGGATTAGGTGGCCACCTTCTTCCCCATCTCATACATGCCCATGGTCCTGAACTGTGGCTTCAGGGTAGGCAACAACAAGACACCATGGGTGTTTTGTAACATTGAGAAAGTTTTAAGCAGCAACCTGTGTTACCCAACATTTTCAAGGTTATGATTCTGCCCTTTAAAGGTGCTCCACACTTCACACACCTGGGGAGCCCAACTGAATGTCAACGGAGAGGGAGTTTTGCAAAGCGAAAACAAACAGCAATGAAGTGAAGGGCAGTGGAGGGCAGCTGACAAACAGGTATCTTGCATCGTGCAACAGAGGGGGGYATAAATTAATTGCTCATTTACAATGGAAAATTGCAAGCAAGAGGGATGACTGATGACAGCCAACCCACTGCTTCTTATCAGCCCCAGCCCTCCTTTCACAAGCGCCCGTTCCTGCCAGCTCTGTTTCCTGCAAGCTCTCCAGCAGTCCCTGCAATGGGAAGGGTAACACACAGAGTCGGGCAGCACTTTCTCTTCTCATTCAACACTAAGCAGCAGCAAAGCAAAACAACATATATGGGTTATAATGCTAAAATAGTTATGCAGAAATATTTCCAAGTGTAGTCTAGAAAAGTAGCTGGGAAACATTGATGCCAGCAAAAGGATGTTTCTGCGGATTTTTTGCAGTTTTTCCTAATATTGATCAGTTTAATCTCTCCAGGGAAAACCAGAGATAGTGTCGCAGATTCTATGGCCTTCTGTCCCAGCTGCCTAAAATGTGAAAGGTGCAGAATATTAATATTTTGTCTTCGGTAACTCAAAGCTTTTCATCTCTAAAATTCTGAATGCAATTAGCATGTGCTCATCGTGCTCAAAACACTAGTGAACTTCCGGAGGAATACTAGTTTCCAGGATTAAAAGAGAGGACCATTAAGGAGAGTTGTCATTTTTCCCCCCAGAAGTACAGAATAGCCTTTTTTTTCCAGATTACAGGAGTCCTATTATAATCATGTTTCACATAATGACAAATAGGCCAAACTTAAGTTTATCATTCCAGGTTAAGTTTATCATTCCAAATTTAAGTTTATCATTCCATACCAAAAGAGCAGCTCCTCGGAGCTGTGTGCTCCTGCAGAGCTCTGCCACTGGGGTGAGCTCACATTCCCTTCCCGATGCTTCAACTCTCTTCCCAGACCAAGCTGAGGCAGGAAGAGCCARGATCAGGGTGGTTCCAACTGCAGATCACTCTTCCCATGTATCCCAGCAGATCTATGGACTGCAGAGATTAAGCAACCTGAAACACAACGGGAGGGAGGACAGGCAAACACGCACACAGGAGCAGTGCAAACCAGAACAGTTAATACAAGCAGTTGCTCTAGTATAGGGGGATGGACCTAAAACCAGCACTTGAAGCTCTAGAGTTGTAAAATACAGAATTTTAGCAGACTTCTGCTTAACGCAAGAGCCTTTCATTAAAAAAAAAAAGTAATTTTGTTGGATTAAGAAATGGTTTTGCTGCTTTGAATGAGAAAGTTAAGCCAATACATGAGAAYTTAAAGCAGAGCACTCCACCCAAGGAAAGGCACTATTGCAGTATATTAGTAAACTCTGAAAACAGTTTGCTTAGAATTTATCATGAACATTTGCAAGAGAAATGCACTACTTATGTTCCATGCATTACCCAAGAATAAACTGCACGATTCTTCTCACCTTCTTCAGTTTTGGTACTGCTGTTGAGCCACTAAAGCAAACCAGGGTGAACTTACCCAGTGGAGGTAGCAGGAACACACATTGCAGGAAGGTCTCCCCCTCAAGACTGCTGAGGAGGGACAGACATCAAAGCTCTTCTGCCTGCTACAGGGYTCAGCTCAGGATGTTACGGTGACATTATGAGCAGTAGCAATCATTCTAATACTGCACAGGATGCACATGCAGGAAAAAGCCAGGGACATGCTGGTCCCAGCACTTGAACACTGCAGAGCCAGTTGCATTTACCATGGATGAAAGGTAATATTTTCTTCAACTGAAAATATCAGTAAAAAGTGATCCCTCCATAAACACCAAAGTAGAATATATAATAAAAACCTATTCACATAAGTATACCTTTACCTGGATAGATAGCACCAAAAAACACACCACAGTGCTGCTAATGCATGTGTATTATATAATGCAAATTGCCCCTTGAGGAGGTCAAGGGGAACAAAATTATTGGGAATGAATTCTACATCCTTAAACCATGCCTGCGCACTCAGAGCCACTCGTAAGGACTCTGCACTGCAGCTGCCTCTTCCCAAGGCACTGAGATGAGGCCTTTGCTTCTACAAGCCACCAGCAGCAGGAACAGGCACAGAATCACACAAGGGTTGAGGTTGGAAGGGGCCTCTAGAGATCATCTAGTCCAACCCCCCCATTCCAGCAGGGACACCCAGGGCAGTTTTCCCACCAGACAACTGACCTAAGGCACTTGCCAACGAGCAGGAGTGACAGGGGTGCTGCCAGCCTCGACCTCAGGACCCACCACCAAGATATGGGTGTTGGTGAAGCTTAATATCTGGAGGCCAAAAACCAAAACAAACAAGCCTGGGAGGCCAGGAAACCTAAAGACAGCTCCCCTCCTCCCAAACACATATACTTGCCTTTTTTGTGGGTTGGTAAGAGGGAATAAGGGAGAAGAAAACAAAGGTATATGCTTACAGTGAAAGACAAACCCCCCTCAACTTAGGGCTTCCTGAGGCATTCCATAACTCATTGGGTTCTTTCCCAATGAGTTACCCAAAGTTATTTAAATATAAAAAGCTGTAATATGTCAGGGTAGCTCCCAAGTTCAGTAATCTGACATGCCTAAGCTGCCATGGGAAGCTTTCCCAGTACCGGCTTCAACTTCTCATCGCTGATCAAGGGGTATGAGAGACCCTASTTCACACAGACTTAGTGAAGGAGCCAGCTGGGGCATCCTTAAGAACAGGACTACTATGAAGGAAGAGCAAAACTAATGAAAGCAAGAAAAGAGATTCTGGAGCTCCAAAATATTCTAAAACATGGAGATCCAAGACAGCATAGAAGCTGTCACRAAGCTGAAAGCAAGATTTTCAATTTAAAATGAAAACCATTATTATAACCTCTCCATGATTTAATTTAAAATTTATACACTTCTAACAGTTGTAGCTCACAGGGACAGCAAAACCTGTTTAAACCACTAACAGAATCATGCATAAAAGTCTTATTTAAATAGAGGTTAGTATAAAACTTTTATAAGTCCTAGCTAGTGATTTCTGACCAAAATGAAGCTTACTCTTCTATTATTCAAAAATGAGAAACATACTGAATTTATAAAGCTGTAGCATTTTAATAGAACAAAAGCCATTTTATTTACATTATGTTTCAGAACAATATTAATGTTTCCACCATGCCACTAATCAACAAAAGAACCACTCAAAAACACCCTGATATTTACACTTATCTACTAGTACTGTAATTATATCACTTCTATATTGTAGTTGGTGGCAAAGCACAACATTCTGTGTTCATGTCACAAAATACGTCAGGAGACATTTGCAGGTTTTTCCAGTGCACTAATTGGTGCTTTGGGCTTTGTTTGAGAAGGAAACCCTGTTGTTTCAGGAGGATAAAAACTTGTATAAAAATCTTCAAGCTTTTATAATCCAAATGCTGTAGTGCCTTTATTTTTTTTGTAACAAAAATTATATACATCAATTGGAATTTTCACTGCTCAATGCAAGTGGCATGCAAAGAGTAAAAGTGACAGCAGTGAAAAGCATTTTTTAATTATATAGGGCATTATCATGAGATGAAAAACATTTACTTTAAAAAAATATGCAAACTTTACACTGTGAGTGTCCTTTAAAAAAAGAAAAACCTAGCAGCACAAACCAGATAGCCCTGTTGYATCTTGAGCTGCAGTACATTATTTTGTTGTCCGTGATTTTTGACTTCCAAGTTTGGCAAATGCAGACACATCCAGACTTTTACCACTGTTGCACTGTTCATATAAAGTCTGAAAGGTAATAAAACCAGAGGTATTCAGGCAAAGAATTGCATGAGAAAGATTCAAGCTAAAACATTACCAAGGTTGACACCTGAAATAAACATTTAGGAGCAGGTGATGAGTTAAGTACCCACCCCTAGCTCTAAGGTAGCATCTATAAAGAAAACATCCTCTCTTACTTGGCAGCACGAACAAAGGTGCTGAGCTTTACAAGTCAAAGAGCAAGCTGTAATTCCCCGAATTTAATCAGTCTTTCTTGATAATTTCTGTGATGCAGCAACATCAGCATGGAAGGCAAGGGGAATTTACAGATACGGCGCAAGATTCACGCAAGGAAGTGGGGAAGAGCAGAGGCCACAGGCGTAGCCACGACACAGCCTGGCAGCTGAGGGCCCAAGGACACGTTCACCCATAGGGAGGCACCAACAACTCAGCAGCTCCCAGGAAGAAGTGAAGCAGTCGCCCAAAAGCTCCCACACCTCACAGCAGTTTAGGCTCTTTCACAGGGTTGGCTCTCAGTTTAAACGCAAAGCTGCACTGCAAGGGGTGTATCAGAAAAGATGCAGCARCCACACAGCTACCATGGGAGAACAATGGACGCAAAAAGCTAACGCAGGATTTCTATCACCCTTTCTAACCTATATGCAAGGTTGAATACACAAGGAAGTTGACTTACCCTTGCAGCTCTAGAAATGGAGTTTGGAGAATTCAAACCAACAAGCTGGCCAAGGATACGCTTCATTTCCTCTGAGGTTCCTTTTGCATTTGGGACACCTGCAGTTAATTTATAATTATGCTAGAGATGAAAATAATTCCTTATAATGACAGCAGCATGCAAGACTTTTTTATAAAATCTTTTAAATGAACAAATTCAGAGTTTTAATCTGAAKTTTCTTCAGAGACATGCACAGGTATCAAATCACAGCTCCAGCAACTAGAAAATGCTTAAGAATGAATTCAGCTTCTCAAATAAAGTTATAAACACTAATAAAAACATACTTTTAAATAAATGTACCTGTTTGAGAATGCGTTTGAATTTGAACATAGGGATGTACCAGCAACTCTGAAACAGATATTCTTTGCTTGGGGTTTCTTATTAAACAGCGCTGCAAAATAAAAGAGGAAGAAAAATGGTTTGCTAACAAACCAGGACTATTTTTAGTCATTGAAATCAAGGGCATATAAAGATCTACTGCAGTATGTATGCCACAACTACCTAACACCAAACCACTAACTCAAAGACATAATTCAACCAAATAGTTAATGGCTAATTAAAGCTTTTAGAGTTGTCTTTGAAGTCAAGTTTGGTACTCTGTTTGAACACAACTGCTGCACCACACTACTGCGAGAGGCAGAGACCAGAACCTGTGTATCATTTTATTCAGAATTCAGAAAGAGGCTGGATCTTTGGCTGCTTTGAGCCAAGAGAGGCTGCTCTGCAATCAGTTCTTCCTTTATCTTTTAAATAATGAACGAGTGCAAACTATGTGCTATAAACATCCTCAGGTTCAATCACACTTCTATAGATACAGCAAATTTGTAGAGAAACTGCTCCAAAATTAATATTGCATATAACACATTTAGGAGCCTTATACATCACTTCAAAAAACACAAGCCAGGCTGCAGGAAGTTATTCGGCTAATATAAACATAATTTTTTTTTTTTTTTTTTTTTTGCTGAATAATGGACCTGCACATAAGCTGCTCAACCTTTGTACTCCTCCCTTACAGACCATACAGAAAATAGGAACAGCAAAGCCCAGCACCTCTTGGTTAATGAGATACAGGTTCACACTGACTAACAGACAGAAGCCACAAGCACCTGAGCAGTCTCAAACACTCAGCCTGCACTGGAGCTGAGACCTGGAAGGACTGGAGCATCTCTCACACAAGGAGAGACTGAGCRAGCTAGGCCTGCTTAGCCTGGAGAAGAAAAGGCTGAGGGGGGATATGATCAATATGTATAAGTATCTGAGGGGAGAATATAGGGAGGAAGGGGCCAAACACTTCTCAGTGGTGGTCAGTGACAGGACAAGGGGCAGTGGGTGKAAGGTGCAACACAGGCAGTTMCATCTCCATGTGAGGAAGAACTTGTTTCCTGTGAGGGTGMCAGAGCCCTGGAACAGGCTGCCCAGGGAGGCTGTGGAGTCTCCTTCTCTGGAGATCTTCCCAACYYGCCTGGATGCCGCCCTGTGCCCCGTGCTCTGGGTGTCCCTGCTGGAGCAGGGGGTKGGACTGGATGATCTCTAGAGGYCCCTTCYAACCTCAACCCTTCTGTGATACCATACAACTGCTATCCACTAACATATAGCAAACATAGCTTTACCCTTGTCTAGAGGATGTCTCTGAAGATACTGCTCTTACCTCAAAGGCACCGATACCTGCCCTACTCATGTCCACATGACAAGAACACTCCCATATACACTTCTAAAGAGATAGCAGGCTAAAGTTACCCTAGAAATGCGTGCTTAATACTTCTAAGTTCAAATACACCTTCTCCCATATTCTACACAGCTCTGTTCTACAAGACCAGGCTGGTCTAAGAGCAAAAGCTTTTCCAGGACAGGCATTTCAGTGAATACACAGATGGAAGCCTCATCTATACAAGCTCTCAGTATATTTTCTTAAAGCCAGGTTCAAAACCAGGTTCATTATCTGCACTGATCTCCATGAGCAAGGACCATAGTCTGGGAGCAGATATACCCACAGGCCTGCTGAGCATGAGGTAGTTAGTTTCCTGATTTCTGGTAAATTGAGTTCCTTTTTCAGTCTGGAAGAGCAGATAAGTGAACCCTCACTTGCAAAGGAAAGGACAGAGTAGCACTGTAGCCACCTCCATACACCTTTTCCTCCCCCCATAATCCTCTAATCACCATATTTCCCACATACATAATTATTAACCAACTGCAACAATCACTGATGCAACTGCTATCATATTTGTTCCAGCTGATGCTTCTATTCACATCAGTTCCACTTTTCTTCCCAGTGCAAGATCTATATAGTGCTGGAAGGGCTAATGAAGGGACAGGTAGGAAACACAAAAATCTGTACCTGTCCTGTAGCTGAAATGTACAAATAAATGAATGGAGATGTTAAACCATGTTCCAACATTTGAGCCTCGTAATGGGGAATAAAGTCTAGACATCCACCTTGCCTAAAAGATGCTGGGTTAAGAGTTAACACTTTCACTTTTTCTCRTACCTTCCAGATGTGTAGCCACAACTGTACACACAGTTATTCCATRTACCACTATGGAAAGACTGAATGGGGCATTCACTCAACACAACGCCGAGATCCTGACAAAGAGCTAGGATAGACTGCAACCTCCRGATGCATCTGAGCTGCACTCACAAGAGCTGAAGGTCCTGAAGCCCYCAGCAGAGGTGAAGTGGACATTTGAAAGGCCAGGCAGGCAATTTTCTGGATTTCAGTTTGTGTTCCCTGCTCAGCAGCACAGTCAGCCAGTTTAGGGCCCTTGAGAAAGAGTGTTGGCCAAGTTTCAAGTGCAGGCAATTACATAGGATGAGAAAGGCAGAGAGTACAGGACCTACTTTACTTACTTTGGGTTATTCTGCCAGAGCAGTTAAGCCACATTGTTCCAAGCACTTACCTGTTTATTTACTAATAAAATGCAAACAGACTTTTATTAGGGAGAACGTAATAAATAAATCAAGTTCCAGTAAATCTTGTTTTAGAATACATCCTGTTACCACAAGCAGTGGTGGACACTCACTGGGGAACAACTACAAGTCATTTACTCAGGTCCAAAAAAAATACAGCTTAAAGAATTTATCTGAATCAAAGTTGATCTGGAGATAGTTACCTTCAGCACATCCTGAAGATCCTTCTCAGCAATATCTGGAAATTCTATTTCGTAGCTAGGATCAATAATAGCATGCAGTTTATTGATTGAATTTGTTATATGTTGAAAKGGAGTCTTTCCATATGTCATACAATACAAAATACATCCCAGTGACCACACATCACTTTTGGGACTTATCTGTAATAAAAAACAAACACATAAAACAACACAAATCATTCCTCACTTATAGAAGTATCCTTTAGCCAACTGCTGTTATTTAACTGTACAATCATTTCACTTAGTCTATTTAACACTGGATAATATATCTTAATTACATACGAAGACCAAGATGGCATGGCATTAGCAACTTAATATTGTAGGGTAGTGTTTTTAAATAATACTCATATTAAATSAATATGTAGACACACTTAGCTAACTTTAAGGTAGGCTTTAACAGGTTGAACCACAAGATTAAGTAGTACACAGATAAATCCAAACCAAAGCATACTGAATCAATTCAGCCAGAAGCCACAAAGGCGTAATTAGTTCAAAAATTAATACAAGTTAATGAAGCATCACCACCTAGAAGGGCACAGCACCACCGCAGAGAACTTGTTTTGCAAGTCACTGATGCCTGCAGTGCTCAAGCGTTGTTGCCAGACGGGCTGTTGGCTGCTCCAGCCCAAGGATGGGCTCAGCACCAGTCGGCTCTGAGCTGCTTCACTAGTGGGGCAGCAGCCTCGTTAATGTCCCAGGGGAGCAGCAAGCCAGGGAGGTGCCAGGAATGGGAACCACAGCTCAAGTTCCTCAAGCTTCATGGGATTCATAGGCACTTTCTCTGCAGGAGGACTTTCCACGCATGCTACTRAAGCTGAGGAGCTCAGAATGAATATAAGATTTGGGGAGGAAAAAGAAAGGGAGGTCGCCTCTACAACACAATAGTTGAACTTTCTTAGGATAGGCAAAACTCCAGAAAAGCCCATACTTCATGTGCAATATATAAAATTTTGAAGGTTAAAAATGGTAAATAACAAGCTTCTTTAAATACAAATCCATTTATACAAGTCAGAAATATTCTATTCTGGATTTTAAAAGATGAGAAAGATTGTTCAGTTGTTMAAGTCACAATCCTACATTACCTACCTCTTAAATGAATTTTATGACTGTCAATGCAAAATTGATTTCCTTCAATATTTACTCTTCATTCACAATCCTTCATTCACACATCACTACAGCGCCCCAAAGGCAAAGTCATAATGAAAAAAAGATACAGATCTCCATATATTGGAAAAATAAAATAAAAATCTACAGTATGGACCAAAGTCAACTCTGTCCTCCTAAAAGCTATATCCTTGAGTCATCTTCTGAAACACCTTCCTGGGAATCACTCATTTCATGTAATATCTGCCTCTCACTTAGAGAATTCAGAGTGACGACAACACTGCCATATCTTCTTGCTCAGCAGCCAACACTGGTTTGACAGAAAGTAGGTTTCTTACAGCAGTTAAGGAAAAAAGTAGCAAAAAWGCCCCTATGTAGACATTAGCATTAGTGTGAGAGCTCCACCTTTTTTGGCAGAAAGACAAAACGAAAGGACACGAGCAGCACAACAGGAAACCAAGCAACTGAATGACTTTCTAGTAGCAAATTCTGGAAGAACCTCATGGAAATGAGCCCTCTAGCCCGACGTTAGCATTGGAAAGGACTTGTTGGAAACACACAGCTTGCTTGGCCACGCACAGGCCCAGAAGAGTTTTGTGCCATCAGCCACAGAACAGACCCAGGTGGGTGAAAGGCTGCAGCTTCATCCCTCTGCAGCCCAGGGGCAGAAGGACAGAGAGGCAGGAGCCGGGGCTCCTTGCTGGAGCGAGGGCTCCTTGTTTGTTAAAAAACAGAACACAGAGCCTCAGCTGTTGACTTTATTCCCACAATTGGCATTCACACTGATCATCAGATGTAGATAAGTGCAGAGATATTGATACATCTGATACCTGTCTTCCAATACCACCTTTTTTTCCTAAAGCAGTTAATTACCAGAATTCAAAGGAAATGTCAAAATTTTCAATCTGCACTAGTTGTACTTTTCTGAGGAACACTAGTGTTTTTGCCAGAAGTCTGGCAAGACAGAACTTAGGAAAGGAGCAGAGAATCATGCTTTATATACACATGAACATAGGCAGCAGATACAGGCAGGTGGCAAAACTAAAGATATATATAGAAAAAAATAAATATTAATTAATATTTATTAAAATCCATCACAGAGAATTTAAGTAGGCAAGTCTGTGTTAAAGACAATGGTTCTCCCTAAAGACACATTAGAAAAAAAGGGAGATTTTAGGACAGAAAGTCAAAATGAAAGCAGCCTGGGGCACTTGTATCAAGACATTTTCAAAGCTGAAGACGAGTCAACAAAAGCACTAAAGACACATGACTAAGCCCAAGGTAAAGCCTGAGAGCTGGGGTGCAAAGCTGGGGTGCAAAGCTGGGGTGCAAAGCTGGGGTGCAAAGCTGGGGTGCAAAGCTGGGGTGCAAAGCTGGGGTGCAAGAGAAATGGGAAGGGCCTTTTCCAAAGATACAGCAAAGCCTTTGCACTGGGACCACCACTAGCAGAAACCTCCCTGAAACAAAGCGTGCAATGAAAGAGAAACCTGAACCCCAGAATGAAAAGTGACCCCACACATAACTTTGTTGCTATTCATTGCCATCATGCTGATAACATTGTAAAAAAACTTGCACTGCTCAGTGAAAATACATTAAAATTATTATATACATAGTTTGAGACTTTTTTGTCAGCTCCACCAGCCTCTGGAGTCTGTATCTAAATTTTTCAATTTTGTTAATTCAGCACTTGAGTTTTTCTAAGTACTGACTACCTAAAGCTTTTAGGTAGTTGAGAGTAGCAAGAAATTCCTTGCCTGCATCTTCTGCCCACAATTATTCTAGACAAATTGTATTTTATCACATTCTAGTTTCAGTGGAAGATTTTGAAAAGAAATTCGAGTTGATGACGCAAAAAATACTTAAATATGAAGAGGAACAGGAGAACAAAGAAATCATACACTACCTTAGATCGAGATTTCCCATTTTCTCCATAGGAAGACATATCTTTTATTGCTTCTGGAGGCATGTAGTTCATTGTGCCAACCTAGTTATAAAAGTATAAATATATTCCATATTTAAATGAAGCATAAACTTTAACCTGGTTGGTAAGGAGTTAGTTATTAGTTTGAAAGCTCTGAAAAGCATCTCAGAAATTTGGCTCTGCGAAGACTGAAGGCTACTGCGTTGTTTATGAAGAACATCTAACAAATTCAGGAGCGGGATCTTAACCCATAAACTACCAATCCATACCTGATTAGAGGGGCAAGGTAAACACACAGGAGGGGAAAAGGGAAGGTGAGGCAGAGTGGCCAAAAGCTGCAAGCCAAAGGAGATTAAGAAACTGTACATTTTTTAGATATCTTAAGTCAAAAACATTTCAAGCTTGGTCCCTAAATATTTTCTTTCTGTGCCAAAGTGAACATGTAAGAGCCTGTAAAGGAACTGTGATAATAAGTAAAGTATCTGGTTGGCAGCAACTTCCAGCTATTCTTATAATTCACCATAAAACTCCAGTATTCCTAAGGCACTCAACTAATCAACATAATTAATCAAATACTCGAACACTTAAATAAAAAAGTCAGCCTTCCAAAAATATTTCACCTGAGAATCTTTAACAATGCTTGTCACATCTGGCTGCATTTGGTTTGCAATGCCAAAGTCAATCAATTTTAACATTCCATCCACTATCAGAAAGTTTGCTGGTTTCAGATCACTGTGAATAATGCCTGTAAAGTAGAAAGAGAAAAAAGAAAGCTTCAAGTCAACCCAACTGACTTTTTTTTAAAAAAACCCCACTTACTCCCTTGCCCAAATCGAGGGTGAACATGAGTATCAACTGCACCTAGCCAAAGGAACAATATTATTTGCAAGTTTCATTTAGAAATTGAAGATATATACAATTCTTTTTAAACAGTTAAGACTTCCTTGAGTTTATAGCAATGAAGTTTTACTTACTCAAATGTGCCAGCAGCCTGACAGCTCTGAAAGACTTGAGCTGCACAATTCCTCCCAGCTACAGGTATGGCTGTCTACACATCTGAGGGACATGCACAGCCACATATGGGCAGCACTTCAGCTTCTGATCCTTTTAAGTTGGGTTTCTGCTGCCCTTCAATCCCCATTTCTCCCACAGGAAAGTGAAAAACAGTAGTGTGAACAGCTTAAATACAGTTGCAGCAATGCAGCAATGAAGATAATCATGTTGCTGGACTGAAGAAAAGGCCAAAGAGCAGTGAGAAGACAGAAAGCTGAAAAGCCAAGACCAGGATCCAGGGAGGAAGGGGAGAAGTTGGCCTCATATGATCTGGACACCCTCATAACTGTATTGTTTAGAATCTGGGACTGCTAAAAGGAAGTTTTAATAGTTTTGTAATAAACAGTTTTGTTTATTCTTAGCTATGTAATGAACTAGTCCTCTTGTATTTTAGAAAAGACATTTCCCCCCTGTCCAAGGCCACATCACATTGCAGGAACAGATGGTCTCTAAGCATCTCTAAGGTCTAGTAAAAATTGTTTTCTATATTTTGCTGGCTTTCTGCATTAAGTGTTCTAATGTTCTTGCAGTATGAATGAAGAAAGGTGCCCTTTATATCACATAAGCCTCTTCACATCAGTCTTTTCATTCTTTCCATTGTATTACACAAACAGAATCCGGACACATTCCCATAAGCCCATGAATAAAGGATGAAGGACCTAGAGAGATGCGAGGGAGAAAAAAAAAGCTGAAATATTATACCAGAGTAAAGGAGAAGGAAAATAGAGCCATATGGAAACTGCCATTAAGTGGCAATTTCTCTGCAGAAGACAAGAATCTGAGTTTAAAGGGAAACAGGCAGTACTGGGCAAGGAATGTGCAATCAGAGAAGACTGTTTTCTTGCAACAGCCAGAAAACCAAAGGCCTTAAGCAACAGTGATACTGGGAGATCCCTAGGAGTTACCAAAGTAAATCTACCTCTACAGCAAGCTGCACTTTCATCTTTTGTTTCACTTGAGTCTTTTTGTCCCAGTAGAGCAAGATTCATTCTAAAAGGTCACTAGGCTTACGCCCAGAGACCCACATCACCTCAGACTTAAACACTCTTTGTTATATAACCTATATAAACACAAATACTAGGAATACCATGTTCATGGATTGTATGAACAGCTTCCAGCATGTTTTTCCAGTAGCTCTTTCGCTCCAATGGATCAATGTTTTTTTTCTTTTTGAGCCAGCTGTTGAGATCAATATTTCCACACTCCATTACCATGTAGATGTGATGGTCAGTAATCTCACTAAAAACAAACACACACTTCTGTTAAAATTCAAAGCTATTGCTTTAAGGAGCATATCAGAAGACAACCATTAAATAAAAACAGCATTTACTCACTAGCCATAAAGACGGATGATCTTATCACTGTGTTGCTGGAGTTTACTCAGATGAGCAATTTCATTCTTATAGCTCTCAACAGTCTGCTGATCAGCTTCTTCTAGGTTCACATATTTAACAGCATACAGCTGCTTCTTCTCATTCAACACCTGAAACACCTTCAAAATAGTATTAACAGCTTTTCTCCTAATTCTAATTTATTTCAGTCTCATCTTGTCAGTCAATTTCCAGAGAAAAAGGAGCAACACTGATTTAACACAGTAATTCACTCATATTTGCTTAAAATCCAGCCTTGAGTCCAGCTGCACTTCAAACCATGAGGAAAGGCTAAGAAAGAAGCTAGTAAGTACAACAGAAGTAACTTCATCAGAAACCATCTTGGAAGTGGTTTTACACCTGGGGATACAGGCCTTCATGTCTTCCCTAACTTAACTTACTTCTCAAGCTCTAAGAGTCTTGAGGTGGGGAGAAAGCAGCCCACCTACTAATCAGGGCACAGCTATACTGCAGCTTCCACACAAGCTGCAGAAGTCTTCAGTAAGCAGGCAGGGGCAACCTTGAACTTTCAAGCAGCCTTACACTCAGGCAAATAGGTGGCTTGTGATCACACTCCTCTGAAGGGCTGCCTATTAAAATAACCTGCAGAGCTGCGCCAGAGGCCAGCTCTTCTGGAGCAGCACTGATTTTTAACAGTCTCTCCACCTTAGAAGCTGTCTTCAAGACTACACACAACCTACCTGCAGACTTCTCTGCAGGAAGCAAAACCATAAAAGAAAATATTCTCACCACCATTTACTGATTTAAGTGTTGTTTTTCAGATGCCTAGGGGCTGGGTCATCTCATTTTCCTATTTATGTAGCTTCTGCTCAGTATTCTGTATTTATCCTTTACTCTGATATAGATGCCTGCATCTCCCTACCATTTTTATTTGGTTTCTCCTCTAAAATAAGAGCTAGAGTTTAACATCCTGCACTCATATTTTATTATGAAGCAGGGCATTCAAGCAACTATTACTGCAGTCTAGGGATTCAAACAGATGAAATAACACTAAACCAAATGTAATCTGTGCACTAAGTTTCTTCTGCACCCATTAGGCATAAAGTCTAAGCTTAGAGCAATAAAATTCTGGTTCTCTGTGTCACTCAAACACTTTGCACACATTATTACTAGCTCAAATATAAGTTACCCAATTAGCCTGGAAGGATAAAAATCATAAATACAGAAGTGGGGGAAGAGGGGAGAGCATGTGCACAAGCATCTTACCTTACTTGAGCCTCCGCTACCTATTTGCTTTAATATTGTATATACTTTTCCTTTGATGGCAAGGCATTCATTTGGAGGTATAGAGGCTGAAACCTGCACAAATACAGAAAAGTTACTTACAGGGCTGGATATAGAACTAGCCTGATTGTGTGGACCACAACTCAAAACACTACTCTAGACACCTTATCTAGATGTAACTTATTTTAAATTAAGTCAGTGGCTGAAATTTATATTCATTACTCAGTTTTATATACAGCGGTTAAGATCTCTACCAGGATGTACAACCCCAAAGCGATCCATTTTTGCACGATTTTAGGTATGTGTACACTCAAAATATGACATCTAATAGAACAGAGAAAAAAAGGCAGCTCCGCATTTTTCATCCTCCTTCAGATGCTAAAATAGCTGCCAAAATTAAATGAAAATATGGGACTAAAGTGACAGAAGATTTTAAGTGCATAAGAATCTAAAATTGTTACCTGCAAGCCAATCTGATTTTGAAATGGAGTTGCTGGAGTATGTGGAAGGAAATGTGGAAACTGGCCGAAGGGAGTAGAAATTTGACATGCTGGTGCAAAGTTATTCTTCACAACTGGTGTTCTGAAACTAAAAATAAAGATCATGAAGACAATCCTCATCAGATGCATTTTTTTCCCCCCAGTAAAGTTTTAGCCCTCACTGATCACAGCACAAGCACTCAATAGTTCTGTACCTTTACTAATTGCAGCACTTATGTATAATGAATTGATTTCAAGTGATTTCTATACTACTGAATTGTAGAAGAGGTAAGAAAAATATATTTTGAGGCTTTTTTTTTTTTCAAACAACATCCATAAGATTATGTGCTTCACTCATTACACATATTTTAAGTTTTACAGCTACAGAGGCAGAAGTCTTAACTGTAACAGAGCTTACTCATCCTATGGTCTTGACCTACATGATTCACCCCTAGAGACTTGTGAAAGCAGTAGGTGATCCCATAATTAAGTGTTATCAACACATGAACAGGGATTTATGCCAGTTTTAGGATTGCATGAATAAAACACTAGCATTTCCTAACTCAATTGGTCTCTTCTGCAAGCCTCTATATTTTAGGGTTGTTTTAAACTCAAGCTAGTTACATCATGGGAACCAGACTTATTCTCATTTAGCAATATAAAAAGCATGACAAACAAACACAAAAATGGCATCCGAGAGGAAAAGCACCCTGAAGTAGGAATCAGAACACTAACTCTGCATGGTTTGTAAATAAAGACTCATTAATTAGGTTTTGTTCTTCCACTGCCAATTAACATGGAAGCACGAGAGCTCCCTAAATGCAAACTGAATCTCAGCTAACTAACACAAGCCTGGAAGCAGCCAGGGATCTTGTCTACCACTCAGAGAGCAAAACATTAGAACCTTGATAGAAACAGCTGAAGTCATTGCCAAGGTCAAATTCTCCCCCCAGCTACATAGCTCAAAGAGAAAGAGCTTACCAGTCCATGTAATCAATAAAGGAGGTGCTTGGTGTGCCACAAACATGCAAGGGATCATTCTTCTTGGAAACAGTATCTGGTGGCGACAATCCTTTTGAAGTTGGATGACTAGGTTGTTCAAAGCTGGATTGTTTTCCCTAGAGGGCGAAGCAAAGTGTTATTCCACAAGAGGAGCCACAGGGAAGAATACAGAAGTCACTTCTCCACACTTGTTGAAAGTGTTGCTTTTGAACACAGGAAATGCTCATGTTGAACATGTTCCTTTGTTGCTTTACCTCTTTGTAGAAACTTTTTTGAGCGACTTCTTGAACTGGCCATTTTCTCCTGGAGTTAACACCGCTCAGCTTTATCCGATCTATTTGCTTTCTATAATCTTCAGCAGAACTTGATCGTTGCTGTTGGCTTTCTAGACTTCTTGACTCTGGAATCTTCAGCTCTTGATACTGGATTTTGTTTTCTGAAGTAGCTTTTCATTTAAAAGAGAGCACACAGAGACCCCAAAACTTAATATTCTAGTACTTTAAATCATTTCAGAAAGATTTAGCCCATAGTTTCTAAACCTTTTTTTACTTTTCTTAAATAACAAAACAAATGAGTACAATTGCCTTAATGGACTCTCACATCTTTTACAGCAAACAATGCTTAAAAGAGCTTAACAACGTCCCCGGTCCATATTCAGTTCAGTGCAGTCACACAACTCTTCCTGCAAAATCTTAAGATATTACTACAACAAAGGGATATATCTGGGTTTATGAACATGCACAAAAACATCTTATTAATTACCTGTATAACATCACCCTGGGACCCTCAGAAGTTACAAAGCATTCTGCAAAGCACATTGCAGTACTTGTCAAAGTCTAGCCTGTGACGACAGTCAACCCATCTAGAAAAATAGAGGCTGCCTTTGCCTTTTGGTTGACACCAAAGCCGTAGAGGGACATAACTCTCAATAGCAAGCTTGGTGCTATCTCAAGGTCTACTTGTTTTAAATCATCTACATAAACATCACTACAGGATATAGATAAGCCCTACACATCTTCCTTCAAGCCTATCATTTCACAAAGGGGTTGTCTATCTTTGAATGTTGAACACTCCCATCATTTTTGATATCACTTCCATAGGCACCACTCAGTAGCCAGATTTAAATTAAAATTCTCAAATCCTTCCAGATTTTCACTTTGAAGAACATTCTCATCTAAAGAATTAGTTTATACAGAACAGTAAATTTTCAAAGTTTATTCAATTTCAAAGACGAAAACATAACAATGTTACCTTCTCTTTTTGTTGCAAGACTTGCATCCATTTTTGATTTGAGAGTTATAGTTGAACTAGAAGTAGTTTCTAAGCTGTCCTCATCCAACTGCATCTGCAATTGTACAGAGTAAAAAGAAGTATCTTAAAGACAGAAGATTAAAAATCCCAGGATACCTGAAGGATATTTACTTACAATAATCAATAACTAGATTATACCACAGAGAAAACACTCTTTGCAATACAGTGGAGAATACTGACAATTATACATTTATCCTACTTTTAAATCAACATCCTGAATTTCTAGTTTCTATAATAAAGATAAAAAATGTTTTCTAGTCTTGGATTTTCTTTCTTGGAAGGAAAGAAGAGGATGGAACATGAAGGTGCAAGACAGGTCAAAAAATAAATCTCTCCCAAAACCCATTACATATAGTTCCATAAAACACTTGAATATTCTACTTCCGTGAAGTTCTGTTATGATAAAACTCACGACTAGAGCTGAAAAAAGGGTATTAAATATGCAATCTTACTCCCTCTCTATAAAACAATATAAAAAAATTTTAGATTTTTGTCTTTTCTCTGAGGTATTGAGAAAAAGCTGTCTCTGAACAGTGCTTGATCATGAAGACCAAAAAGGAACTCAAGGAGTTCCTTTTGCTTTTCAAAAAAGGAAGATTTAAGTTACCTTTAAGTCTCCCAGAACATATGAGTCATCCCCACCAGATTTTGGTTCAGATGGTGGAATAGGTGCAATCAAGGCTGTAGATTTTGAGCTGGATATTTGCCTATTAAAAACAATATTGTTAATTATATCACATGCCAGTATATAGTAACTAGCTATTTTTCATGAGCTGGATGGAAAAACATCATTTCTATGAAAACTTCTAAGTTCAAAGTTTCAAGTGCAGAGGAAAGCCAGGCATAATGGCCAAATGAAACAACAAAGAATCTAGAACAATGCCACTATCAATAAACTGACAGATTTATTAACTTAACAGAAAACTGATGAGCTAGGGAGAAGATCTTAAACCCAAATGGTATATTTCAAAGCTAGCACTTACATACTTGCAGAAAAAAAGCTGTTGTAACATACATTCTCCCACTACTTCCACAGATTCAGAATACTGAATTTAAATATGCTATAGAGCAAAGTCATTATATTAAGCACAAACCTTTTTTTTTTCCTCAATTCCTCAGGCACATACTTTTACAGAAAAGAAAACTTCCCATTTCTGTGTGAATTTTTCCACACATTTACAAGAGGAAGAAATTCGTATAGCAAGAATGAATCAGGAAAAAGTCTGTCCTTTCTGGATACTTTCAAGGTACACGCAGCTCAGGAGTAATACAAAAACTTATATCAAGCTGGCAAGTGCAGATCCTGCCACTGGTGGACAGCTACTACACTGAAGTGAGCACTAAACACTTCCATATATTACCATTTACATAAGAATCAGGAAGGCTCAGTCACCTTGCCCAAGAATTAATGATAGATTGTTTGTAACACTGCAGTAAAAAGTGCAGATTTAAAAAACCCAAATTACAAGTCTGATTTCCATCTAATTTTAGGGAGGCGACTACACCGCTACAAAGTCACTTCGAATACTTTGTCTAACTTACTTTTACATCTCTCTACTGATTACATAGAGCAAGAAACTGATCTTTGTATGATCCCATAGAGTTAATCAGAGCAACAACATGGAAAACAAAAGAAAGCAACACCTAAATGATAATGACATTTTTCATCAGTAATTAACACTAGACATTTTTACTACTTAATAAAAGCACTCAGCTAAAAAGGACAACTAAAATATACTACGTTGCAGTAAAAACCTATGACCATACCTCTTCATAACACTGGCTGTAAGTGGGATATCCACCTTCTTCACATCATCATCAGTATCTGTCACAAGTTTAACAGGAACCCTCCCAAAGGGGCAGGCCTAAGGGCAAAATTGGACATTAGGAGATGTGTAAAGTGGAAAGAAAAGTCTTAGATTTTGAACAAAAATGTTACATACTCTACCTGATTAGATTTGGATAGTGGTCTTAGTGGATTATAGCAGTTCAAAAGAGCATCAAACTCTTGCAGTTTCTCCCCCCTAAAAGCAAGGATTTTTTTTTTAAAATGATGACTTAGGAACATTGAATAGAATACTAAAAAAAGCCCTTACCCTAGAGTAGCTGTGTAAAAATTTTCAGAATCATTCCTTTTTCTAGTTTTGTGATTTCCAAACATGTTCTGAAGTCCAGACACTTGTGTACTTGATACTGCAGACAAATCAGAATTATTCAGCAGGTACTACAGATTATATTTATCCCTAAAGACCTTTTCTTTCATGACAACTGCAACTTGAAAAACATAAAGACATTCACAGTAATCTAGAACCAAAATAGATACATATACAGTGATATGTGCTAAGTAAGCATCTTATACTACTTAAGGATTTTTTTCTGGATCAATTATAACACAAGGAGTGCTCAAGCATGAGGGCACAAACTGCAACACAAAATATATTAAATAACCATTTTAGAAATCGCTCTAGTTGTATTTTAAGTAGTTGTAATTGAGTGTTTAAAACACTCAAATGGGAGTTCAGATTCAGCAAGCCCCAAAAAATTTTTCTTCAAGACAACCTCCCATAACTAATCATGACCTTATCAACAAATAATATTTTTCCTGATCTTCCATTTCACTTGTTCATCTAAATAAAAGTAAATTAACCTACCCATTCCCCAAAACTCATTGCTTTCTAAATGGCAGACAGGCATTTGACATTTTCCCTCATATGCACAACAACTAAAGCCACTAATATTAGAGGTAGAGCTCATACAATCCACAAAGGAGAGGACTTTCTGTACAGCAGTGTATCAGCTCTGGCAATGACAAAGCTAATGTGATTAACGAAAAAATAGTGACAGAAAATAAGTAATTCTATTTAAAAAAATACCAGAATAAAGTATTCTTGCAAATCTTGCAAAATGTTTTTTCCACAACTAACATTTCACATAAAGGCTCATTTAATGCCAAATCTCAATAGCTTTCCTCTGAGAGAATCAAGTCTCATTTTCCCCAGTTGTGCCCTTAACACATGGGTTTTGGTTTCTTTTGAGCAGGGGGAGTGCTAAATGCCACTCCTGCAAAAATGAGTCACATGGGCCTGAAAGTTTGACTTGAACTATTTCTTTTTGGCTGAATTCCTTTCTGAACAAGTCTCTTAAAGAGTTTGATAGGTTATTGAATTTTATATACCAGGATTGCAGACCCCCCCGTAAAAAAAATATAAATATAAAAATAATTTCTCAATCTGATAATCTGATATTACAAATGGCATAAACTGACATTTCAAGCAGCTGCAGTTACCTGCAAGGTTCTCCTTCTCCTCATCTGAAAGCAACTGCTTCTTTTGTGAATGAAAGTTTTTCAGAGCAGTCTCCAACATTTCTAGTGGGACAGCACAGCAGTCCACAGCTTTCTGAAGAAGCTGTTTACACTTCTTCATATTTCCTAAGTTTTAAGGAACAGAGAGAGAGAAGTTAAAAGAATATAAACAATTACAGTATAGCAACATGTTCTTATTTTAGAAAGTGTCACTTTGCATCATTTTCTGCAACCAAGAAGATTAAGGGAATGGAGCATCTCTTGTACAAGGAGAGACTGAGTTGGGCCTGTTTAGCCTGGAGAAGAGAAGGMTGAGAGGGAATCTGATCAATATGTATAAGTACCTGACGGGAGAATGTAGGGAGGAAGTGGTCAAGCTCTTCTCAGTGGTGGCCAGTGACAGGACAAGGGGCAATGAGTATGAGTTGAAACACAAGAAGTTCCATCTGCATGTGAGGAAGAACTTCTTCCCTGTGAGGGTGCCAGAGCCCTGGCACAGGCTGCCCAGGGAGGCTGTGGAGTCTCTGTCTCTGGAGATCTTCCAAACCCACCTGGATGCCGCCCTGTGCCCCGTGCTCTGGGTGTCCCTGCTGGAGCAGGGGGTTGGACTAGATGATCTCTAGAGCTCCCTTCCAACCTCAGTCATTCTGTGATTCTGTGACAACAGGTTGACCTTAGAACAAGCATGTGCCCATCTGGCACCTGACAATTTAAAATTGAAATTGTCTTGAAATTTTGAGACACAGACTTTTGAGACACTGGGAGTGAGCTCAAGATGTATCTACCAAGACTATTTCTTGGAGAGAAAAGAGTTCAAGTGGAGCATGCTTTTCTTTTGGGAAGGAAAAAAACCCTCAGAAAGGGAGAAGAAAACAGGGTGGCAGAGATCACATTGCTCAAAGTGCCTATGGAAGAAAGTTTAGAAAGACAGACAAATCTAGCTCCCGAATAGTACAGCAGGGCTGGCAAGTATCAGAGTCCTGTCTCCTCTACATTACACGTAACAGAAGTTGTACGATGTGCCAACAGGAACGCCATAGATTGCTGCTCTGGAGTACAGAGGACCTATTAAGCTAATTAGAGTATATTTTCAGAAGCCATATGAAAACTGAAAAATCCTAAAATCTGAAACATTAAGATTCCTTCTGGGATGCACAGAATAAATTAATAAAGCTTTTCCCTAGCAAGAACAGTTCATGCACCCCTTAAAAGTGACTCACATCAGAAAAGTTTGTCTGAGACACCGCAGCATAATGCTACACAAAAAAATACCACTCTTGCACATTTTTCCCCTCTTGCAAAGGGCTGGAACATGGCATAATATCGTCAAGTAGTTCTACTCCAAGCTACAAAGAACCAGAAAGTATCATTCACTGCCATTTTCCTCCAACATGACTATTCAACATCGGGCCAGGGAACAAAAGAGTAAGTTACATGTCAGTTGTCAGCTATTCAAGATTCTCCCTTAGAGGAAAAGGGATTTAATTWGTCTGAACTCCACATCTACATGGATTTTGATTAAATAAAAGGAAATAAAGCTACTTATTTCTTTGAAGGAGCCAGAATGAAAAAAAATTCTTGACCTGTCTTTTAAGTGAAATTAGGTCATCCATAAGAAACCTTGAAAACACAATTTGAGATATTCATATTTAAGTGACTCGTCACCACATATGCGACTTACATTAAATAAGTTTACCAACAGTCAAAGAATTTCATCCTCCAAAAGCAAGATAGACATGTCAAAGAGATATTCTCATTTAAAATGAAAGCACATGTTTAAATTGAAATTTAAAAAAGCATTTCATTTTCTCATTTAAACTTATATTACAGCTCCTTGAAAAATCATGATAGAGCAGCATCCACAGAAAAACACACCCACACTAAAACACAGAACACCACCCACAAAAGTTTTTCCACACACCTTGTGATAGCTCAAACTGTGCAAAAGCCACATGCACAAAAGCAAACTTCTTGCAGTTTAGTCTGGCCAAGTGAAATTGGTCACGTGCCTCCTCYGCGTCTTGAAAACTGTGAAGAGAGAATGACAACCGTTACAGAACGAAGACATTGACTTACAAGGATCAAGTTCCCTGTACTCAGTGATGACATCAGGTAATTCTGGAAATAATCTATAGCCAACAAGTAGGTTTTTTTTTCCTCCCCTAGAACCATTACTGAAGTGCAAGTAAATTAAGAGTYCCCAAAAAACACTATTAACTGAAAGATATCAAATTGACACTTTCCAAAGAATTCTGTAGTGAAAGGTTTAATTATATAAAGAAAAGTCTCATTAATGACTTAAGTGTATTACTGCAGCCCAGGTATTTTGAACACACTCAATTCTGATAAGCCAGAGCTATTGGATAAGGACAGAAAAACTAATCAAGCTTTAACACATGAATTACCTTTTCACTTGTAAAAAAATATTTCAAGCAATTTGGGGAGGAGGGGAAAAAGGGAGACAGACTTGAATAGCAATAAGCAGAGCAAGACCTAATGTGAGCAACAGACAAGATGCCCCACACTTGGTGGCACTGTGCAGCAGCCAGGCCCAAGAGCTAGGGGAGGCCTGCAAGGCTCCTGTGCAATGTGGAGGAGCCCTTCGCAGAGGCAGTGGGCTGTTCTCCTCAGCCTTTTTTTCAGGGCACATTCAGGGGTTTCTCCAGCACTGCCAGGATCACAAAGGGTGGAAGYGTCTGGGAAACGGACCAGGGCAAGACAGGCCAAGAGTAGGTGAAGAGTGTTGATGCTGGCAGACACCAAGTTCTGAAATTATTGTAAATTGTCACTGCTTATGTCATTCATGGTGCCATAGCTTGCCCTCCTTTTACGTAGGTTTGAAAGAACTGCAAATTGAGCACTGTTGTAGAATATCTTTATTCCCCCAAAGACACTAAAAGTGGTGTAAAATTGGTGATTAAATAGCCCCTACTTGCGGAGAAGAAAAAACACACAAAACAAAACAGCCTAGCAATCCCTGAGAGAGTCTTWGCCTATAATGAACCCAGAGTAAGAGTTGGCTGCTCTCCAAAAGCAGTTTATAAGTGGAGAGCTACCATTTAGGTTCCATGGGGACTGACAACATGTCAGATTTTGGTCAGCACATTTTTCCRCCCCCTCCTCGAGTAGTTAGGAGGGTTGTTGTTTTAATAATTTCTGTTAGTAATCAGGAAACATAATTGATGTCATTGGTTGATTAACAAAGAAAAAAATAAGAAAAACCACACAGATCTGAGTCACTCTGAGCTAGGTGAACTCTACAGTGATTATCTGTTACACTGGTTATCAAAGCAGATGTTTTACTATTGCTCAAGGCATTTAAATAACAAAGCAAAATGGCAAATTGCTTCCAAAAGGTCACTAACTTTGGTCAGACAACTGAACACAAGCTAAAGTATCTTGCAATTAAAAGGATTAACAATATGTATTCAAGTAGTAACAGGTAAATGACAATACTTTCAGTTGTTTTGCTATATTATAGACAGAACATGGCACATACTTTTGGCATTGGCATTTTCAAGGGTTGATTTAAATAGTGGAAAGATGTCCAAGAGGTTTTTCTTTTTCCCCTCCCTCTTCCTTAATCATCTTCCATGATTTAAAATAAAAGCTCAACTTAGCTCAGAACAAACACAGAGGTAACTGGCTAGTAAACATCCAAGCACCATTTTGATGAAGAAATTCAGAATGCCAAAGCCTTTTTAATTCCAAAACTATAAGCTGAAAACTTTTAACACAATCATTCAGAAAAGCAACTGACTATTGAACAAGAAAAACATCTCTCAGTATCTTTATCTAAAGACAGGAGGTCTTCCTGGAAGGAGTTTACTTCAAAATTCACTCAAAAGCATTTTTCTTCAAGGTGCTCTGGCTTCACAACAGGACATAACTCACTGCTGCTCCCTTCCCAATAATAGAACCAAGAGAACATTGCAGACAGAGCAAAAGCAAACAAGCATGAGAAGATCCACTCAGCTGAAAGACCAGGCAAAGAAGCAGATAACAATACAGCCAGATCAAGCCTCCTGCCAAAAGATCATGCAGAAAAATACAAAWAGGAAGTCTAGAGACCACCTGCTCGTTTCCCTTGACTCTTAATTGCTCTGACACTTAAAAGCAGCTCTTCATCTCAACACATGGGCCATGGCAATATGTTGAATGRCAAGAGAACTCGCAAAAAGGAAAAACACAAGTCAGAATCCTGCTCTAATAAATACTTCTAAGGAAACTCATGTTCCAATTTGGACAAAATAATGTTGGTCAGAACTGATCTTTAAGTCATGACAGTCTAGAGTGATATTCCAAGACATTATTGCCATCCTAMAGCAGCTATTTAATATAGCTCAAGTTATACAAAAAAAACAGACTAGACAAGGAAGTTCAGATTGCTGAAGTTTGGCTAAATAGACTGGATAATAGCATGCTCTGCAACTCAGAGCTATGGCAAGTATAACTAGCTTATAGTCCTGAAGGAAATAATCTTGCAAAGTACACAGGTTAATACACAGTTTCTAATTCCCCCCAAAATAAAGCTTCTTCAGATTTCAGCTAGGCTACTCTCTGCAGCTTCTTTTAAGACGATGCATAAAGCTGAAGAAAGGTGGAAGAAAGAAAAAGCATCAAGCACCTTATGCTGCTTCCCTCCTGCCTGACATACAAGCCWGGCAAACTAACACGCCCAAGTCACACAGTTCCGAACAATCATTCTTCACAAGAATGCAAAGTACTGCAAAAACAATAGGTAACTTAGCTAGCCATCAAGCCTGCTCAGAATTTCAAAGATGCTACAGGAAAACATCAAAACATCCATTTATGTTATCAAAACCACTAATGCAAAATAACCATCACCACCACCACCACAATGCAGAAAGGGGGTTCCTCTACTGAAGAGCACGCACTTACGCTTTGAGCTCAGCGAACCTCACGAGGATGCGAGCGTAGCTCTCRTCTTGGCTGTGCTTTTCTGCGGGCAACGCGGTCACAGCTTGACTGTAACGACCAAGGAGGCRGTTCAGCAGAGCAGCATCCATCTGMGGAATACCCTTTTTCTCCAGCCTGAGCAAGAAACTCAGCCAGTCTTCTGGATTATTTGTCATCATTATTTGATTAACAGTTCCTGAGTTATCTAWCAAAAAAATAACAAAATAGTTTGATTAAAACTGCGGCAAACATGAAAAGCAGAAGAAAACCCACCAAGAGTGTTTTAATCTAGGCTAGGTTTAATTTTCTTCCCCCTCAAGGTAGATCGGAATAACAAAAGATTACTAAAACTCAAGGAAGAAATCAAGGAAACATATTCATGTTTCATTCATACTAAAGAAATGCTAAAAGGATAATATTGAAACACTTTAAGCCCTTTCAGATCTTCCTTTCTTAGTCTGGCTTAAGAGTAGTTACAGAAGTGATAGATATTAACAAAAACACATACCTGTTGTATCAGCTGATATTTTGGTGTAGTTCAATTCATCTGTGACATTGTCCTCATTTTTGTACTTGTTTTTCAAATCTCTAACTCTACTCATGATTGAAGCAATCTGAGGTAATCCTCTTTCACTTAGATCCTCCTCCTCCATCTGCAAGACACAAGGTTAAAAACTAGTGAAGTTACTGAAGAAACTCTTCAGTGTGTCAGATTCTTTATTGCAATTACCTTTAATTGGTAGTGCATGGAAAACATGTATTTTGCAGATTAGTTGAGATTAAACCAAATTACATAACAAATATTCCAGTAAGACTTTGTCGGCTTAGTTACACAAGTGAAGTTCACAGCAGAAGCCACTTATGAGCAGCAAAAGGAGCTGGTACATTAAACTAGCCTGCTAAAACAGCAATCCATGCTGTATRAAAGCTCTTTCCAATGACATATCCAGTGCTGCAGCAGAGTCTATGAAAGGGACASAGGTTGCCTGACATCTCAATGCTTGCACATTCTAAATACACCGATTTGGATGTCTAGCAGAAGAGGAGGCCTACTCCCAACCTCACACCCCTGTCACTTCTCTTCAACCTGCCCATTCCTGCGTCCTCACCCGCCTCACCACGTGGACAGAAAGGGAAGGCAGGAAGGAAGGAAAGACCTTTTCACTTGGTGATACCCACTAAGGGTGGGTTAGACTACCTGAGAAGTCCAGCCTCTCCCTCCAACTTAAACATTTTAGGTAGAAACAGAAAATTTGACACTGTAACTTTACTGTAAACTTTAAATTTTAGCAACAGTTAAAATTCTCCAATTTCATTCCACTCAACATAGACATAACTTAAAGCAGAACTAATAAATTTAAAGGGAACAAAAGTTGCCTAAAACTCACTTTTTCAGCATTAGCATGTACAGGCCTGGCATTAACATATTATATGCACTGTACAGGCCCAGTATTAACATATTATATGCACAGTAGAATAGTGAATTCTACCCTGAAGTGTAGGATATGCCTTGATTTTAATATTATGCTTCTTTAAAGTAGCACTTAATTAAAACATATGGCATATTTATTTATACCATTGTGAGTTTAAAATCAAACATTTTGAAATACTTGCTTCCTACAGTTTTCATTAAACTTCGTTGTTGCGAAATGTTACAGCCTAGATCTCTACCCAAAAGAATTAAGTCTTTATTACAAATAAAGACAAACCACTGAACASAAGTAAGCCACAAAGGATAGAGTAACACAACTCTTCTATATTGTTGTAATAAATATTATGCAACTTTGGTATTAATTCCTGGCTGGAATACTTGTTTTATTAGGGAATATACTCCAACACCAAAACCAAGAGTTGGTGGTAGAGAAGGTTAGCCAAGAGACACTAATCAAAACAAAGTTCACAGATGAAACATCAAAGAGAAAATAATCTGTGTAGGAGCTAGAGGAGCCCTACAGCAGATTTGCRTAGTCAACTACTATGATTTAGCCTCACATACTTGAGGCAATTAAAGTCTTACAAATGTAACAGTGTGGATGTTTATATTTACAGGAAAATACCAAAAGCCTTCCAAGGACAAAGTTCCACCTTTCTACAGGCTCCCACTGCAAGAGAGGCAAGATCTTGYGTGTATTTCCAAAGAACAAACCACATAAAGGATGTGATAGGGCCACTGGCGTATGTGTCAGCTTCTTAACAAAGAATTTACTTTGCTAAGTGCTGCTCTACACAAAGAGCATATCTACATAATTTCAGCACAAGTTGATATTGCTATAAATGAAGCTCCAGATCAGAGTAGTTCATCTACAAAATGTGTCTTCTCCAACAAGAAATATCCATATCCTAAGKCTTTTCACAACACCCACATATAGCAAAACACTGAAGTATACACAAAGCAATTTATACAAAAGTTACATTCTAAAATACAAAGAACAGCACTTTTATGTATGCATATACTAATATTTCTCTCCTTTCCTTCTATAGGAAGACCTAACACATTTCTAAAAGTATCTTGGCAAGTTTACAAGTGGGAATATAGAACTACTCAAAGAAAAGAAATTTAATGACCCAGTAAGGTCTCTCCTCATTGTTTTAGTATTTAATGTTTTCTAGGCACATTTATTTTGCACTGTTAGAAAAAAACAAGTTTAAAAATAACTGTTAATTTCAGCCAAGATTTCTAGAATTTTTTTTTTTAAATAGTCATCACATAGATACCACCTTTATTGGCATCAGTAGAAGAAGAAAATAAGGAAGTAATGTGCGGCTGTGTCCATTTTTATCTGGAAATGATTGGAGAAAATATCAACGTTTTCAAAATAGGTATGCAATTTAACATGCCTGAAAGCACTTAGCAATAGAAGACAAAGAATCTGCCTCTATTTCTACATTTGAAATATTAGGTCTTGCAAATTAAACCTGCAGTAAAACATTGCAATTAAATCTGCTAAATTAAGTTGAATCACTGTAATTAAATCTGAAAATTATAAATCTTCATTACAGCTGACATAGCTGACTTCCAGTTAAGTCGTGTTCAAATCACTCCAACACAAAGCCATAAATATCTGCAAATCCTTTCCTCTGATTCTCGTGCTTAGCAGCAAAGATAAGGGAATACAAGACCTGCTACTGCATTTATCCATCAACTGAACACTAAAGAATCCTGAAGAATTAAGGCTGTGAAGAGATGGGACAGAGATAATTAGTTCATCACTATGGAAAGTTGAGATATAAATACAATAAAAGTCACAGTAGGAAAATAAACCTACACCTTAAAAGACACGGTACAACTCCAAAGCAGTGTTTGCATAATTGGTAGCAGTACCCATAGGTTATCAGGCTATCCTGAGACCAGCTGTGCTGTGGAAACCACTCCATTTTTCAGGAAAGTTTTGCAGAAAAATGACATAGGTGACTGCCATAGCAAAGACTGTTCTGATAATTCCCATAACTTTCCAAAGATAATTGTATCCACCCGCTGTAGCTATACATTTACCTACTAATAAAGTTAAATTCTTTGCACCAACATACATGTACCTCATGTTCAATAATGAAATGACATCACTTGTTAGCAATTCCCAACTGGGTGAGAAAAAAGACTGTGATAAAAAAGAAAAAAAATAAAGAAACTATGTGAAAGGCTAATTATCCTTCCAATGATAGACTACAAAGCATAGCAAATAATAATAGTTTCCCAAATACATTTAATCTTAACTCATATCAACTTACTTTTCCTGTGTGGAGCTTSTAAACTGTTCAAGGTTCAATGTGTGCTATACGTAGAAAAGCTCTACCGAGCAACAGATAAGCCTTGTGAAAAAAGCTATAAGGGTGAGGGTCGGAGTTTTTCAGATGTTCCCAGGAATGCAGAGGCAAGAAACGTAGCTCTCCATGCTGCAAAGTCTCTGCATATGAAAAGTRGAATAGTTAGAGACTGAGAAGTAAACATACACAGACCGACCTCCTAAAACTGGCTCACCTTCCCATCATCTCAGGAGGACATGAGCTTTTTAATGATCTTTCATTAAAACACACCAACAGAGCTATCCCAAGATAGTGAGTAAAGAGCATAAAAAAGCACACAAAGACTACTTTGGGAAGCACTTTCAAATGCTTCTTCTGATTATGGAAGAACTGAAATATCTCCTTGGTCTCTGACCATAGGAGAGAATGAGGAAAAGCAAAAAGGAARATACACAACTCCTCCAGCAAATGCTAGCTAAGGTGGCTTCAGCACTACAGAGGCTGGCRTATCATGAAAGCTGAAAATGCAGGGCAAAATACTCAGTAACACTGCATTTATTTACAGATTTACCAAGAAAATATATCCTAAGAGCATAATCACCTACGTATTTTCAGGATTTATAACTTTTTCCCAATTTTCTACTCGTGCAAGTACTACATCTCATTTTGACATAASCTACTGCACAATGACTTTCCAAGAAAGCTTTTAACATAAATTTCCATAGTGTAAAGTGTTCAAAGTTTGACAAGATAGTGAAGATACAAACAAGCACAACAATGTAATAAAGGTGTGCTCAACACGAGCTGAGCTAACTGCGCCAGGCCTGAGAGCTTCTGTTCATTCAGTTTCACTATACCTCTAACAAAATCAACATTATAGACCTGATATGGCGTTTGTGTCTTTTTGTTTTTGTCAAATACAAACTTTGAGAAAGTCCAAAAGTGTTTTAATTACCAAAGATAAATGTGTACCCAGTAATCTATTGAAATACTAATCTGTTTATCCAAAGAAATCAGCAGTTGAAGAAGGCAAAAAAATCTTGAATTTAAAGTATTGCATGTATTATTTATTAAACTGAGGAAGACATTTGTGCTATTCTCTTGCCCATATTTTCCTTATATCCCAGGGTACTGTAGGTACAACTGTTATCATAAGCATATTTCTAGCTRTAACTGTGATCCAATGAAAACGTCCAAGGAAATTACTCAAGAAACAAGAAGAGAAAACCCACATGAGTTACTGCAGCACAAACACAGTACAAGCAGCACTGCTGAGTCAGAAGTTTAAGCACAGRAGGCTTAAATACATGACCAAGCAGTGACACTAGACAGGAGCTTCAATTTAGGATATCATCGTAGGAAGAGGTCTAGCAGTATCATCTGCACCAGGCAGCACTGGACACACGTGCACAATTCAGAGAGTCCCCTGTCCTTTTGTCCTCCCGTCACTCACATGGACTTTTCTACTGCTGAAACACTGCATGGGAATATCAGGAACAAACCTCTTGATGACTATTTTTGCAAAAGATTCTTCTTCATCTTGGCTGAAGAGAAATGAAGCACTAGACTGAAACCCAGTCAGAGCTTGCCAAGTCTACAGCCAGCTGCGTTATGATAACTTGTTCTCTTTGATCTTTTGATTCCCAGAAGATTCCAAAGGGCAGATAAATAAATCCACAAAATAATTCACCATTTCGGTATAAAAGACACAAGGTTAAAGGTGGTGGGGAGAAAGATGATTAAAAAATAGATAACTATTTTTTAAAAGTGGAGGAGGTGAGAAAAGGATGAAGACGCCCTGTATTTAGCCTCACGTGTCCCCAGCGGGAGGGCGAACAACAAAACACCGCCCAGGGAGCCACTGCGGCCCGCAAGGAAGCGCCCGGGCGCCAGGACGCGGCCCGGCCGCGCTCCCCCGCGCTTTCCCGGCAACCCGCGCCGCCGCCAGCGCCGCCGCCTC
>NW_020455316.1:5616061-5645331 GCF_003342845.1 Nothoprocta perdicaria
CCGCCGCGCGCCGCGCGCCGCTCTCCGTTTGAATATCAGCCCCGCCCAAGGAGCCCCCTCCCCATTGGCCGGGGCAGCTCGCGGGGCGGCTGAGGAAGCGAGCGCTGATTGGCAGGATGGAAAGAGAGGTGGGAAGAAAAAAGGAGTTCGCCTTCCYATTGGAGGAGACCTGCGGTTGCTCCACCCCCCCTCGCGGGGCGCGGCGCTGCTCGCTGCGGAGCCGGGGGCGGGGCACGTTGTGCGCAGGCGCAGGCGTGGCCGGGGCCGTTAGCCGCGGTAACGGACCGCGGCCGCCTGGGTCGCMATGACTGAGGGGGTCGGGGCATCCGGTTGGGGTGGCGGTTGCTGCTCGCGGCCCTTCGCACATCCATCTGACCTCGCCGAGTGCTGAGCTTGGATATCGCTGTTACGCGTGGACCTGGCTCTGATCGCCCTCGGTGGCTGCGAGGCGAGGGAGAGAAGCGTCACCTGCCCGGGTTGAAGTGTCCGTTACAAAGTGCAGAGCACAGAAACAAAGCATCATAAGCTGAAAGCATACCCGAAAACCCTTTTCAAACAGTTGCCTGTTTGGTTGTGGCTGCTGTTTTCTGAAGCTTTGTTTAACAGCATGGCAGTGTACACTAGGTATCCTGAGCAGATGCTTAAGATGACTTTTTAAAAAAAAAACGCTTTTTTTTTTTTTTTTGGTAAACTGCACCAGTGTCTCCAGTATGCTGCCAAAAGCAGCTGTTACCTGAGCTGTTCTTTCTTAGAGCTGGGCTATAGGGGTTGCAAATGTACCAAGTAGGACAGTTTATCTTCTCTTTATTTACCTTCTCTTTGTCCTTCTTAGTCACTGTATCTTTTCTAGCTGCTATGCTTCTCCTGATGTTTATGATGTTTTCAAGGTTATTGGTGCTTTCTAAACCTGAGATGCATTTTGTGAGATGCATTCTCTGTATATGCTTAATTAATGTAATAACGTACTGCCTATCATTCGATAGAGAGCATGTGATACATTAGCATTTACTTAAATTTGTCTTGCCCATCTTTGTTAATCTAAAACTTAAATGTCTTATCTACAGTCAAGGGAAGGAGAAGGGCACCTTAAGAGGAAAATTCAGCACAAATTCCCATTTCACAATGTGCATCGCTCCATGGAGGAGCCCCTCTTTCTCCACTGAGTATAGAGAAATTAATCCTAACTTTTAGCAAATTAAAGTAAGATTATGTCTTTTCTATGTTGCCTCACTCCTCCTTGCATCTACACGTTCTGGGGTCTTTTTTGCTGGCTTTATTGTTGGTCTAGAGGTCTCTTGTTCCACCAGAATCTGAATCAGGTGGTAATTTAAAGTTGCATCACAAGTCACTTCAGAGTCACTCTGAATCTRCCTTTTCTTAAGCGCACAGTCATAGATTATTCCATTAGAAGCAGTTTTGATTGGGGCAAAGGAGGTGAAAGGCGCTGGGTTATTCTTCTGAGCAGTGTTGTAAAGGGGCATTTATTTTCTGTAGCTGTGACAAGAAATGAGGATACTATTGCTRGAGACATTTTTTACTTAACTATAAGTGTATATGTTGTACATGGCTAAGGAATTTATGAAGTATTACCAATTGAAATTTCCACCTAAAGGTGATTCCAGTTTGAACTGGAAAAAGTGATGTATGACTCACACAAGCAAAGAGGACACAAGGAAAGAAATGGATGACAAACAGAGGGAAAGAAAGTTCAGTCCTCTGCAGTGAATTGCCATCAAGGAAGTCTCATTTAATTGGTTTCAGTAACTAATTGTATGGTAAGATTTTTGCATGATTTTTAACAATGATATCGAAGAACAGTGAAATCCAAAAGTGCCACAAGTGGCTGAAGGATTTTTCAAATATTGATAAAATCTTCATACCACACCAACCTGTGTTTTGAAGTGGATGTAAGGGCAGTTCTTCTACCTGGAAATCTGGCAGCAGTCAGCCTGTCCTCCTGAGCTGCTAGTCAGGGTCTGATGCCTCTCATACAAAGCACAGATCTAAAAGAACAGAGGTGGTCGTTATTGACTATCACTAATGACGTTATATTCAGTTTAGCCAGTTTGGTTAAAAGCGCATTTTTGAGAAACCTCTCGAGGTTTTTTATGAAAAAAATGGAGATTTTATGAACTCCATTTATTTAGGGCAATTGTCCAGTCTGTTCCTGCCTGCTGCTSCACTGCCAGCACACACAGATGTCCACGAGAGAGGCAAACACATGTCCTAGGTGGTGGAGTCGTCCGAGCACCTGAGAAGTTCGTCTCAGAAGAGTCAGTGGCAGAAGCTACRCTATGATTTTCAGTAGCAGGAATAATGACAAGATGCCTAAAATTCCTGCTGCCCCTAGTGATGTTGGCATGACATATTACTTGTTTGTTTTTATTGCCTACTTTGAGCTTCATGTGTAATTTGTTAGAAGAGGATAAAAGASTCATAGTTTATATCACTGCATCTTGTCCCATGGCATTTTTCATTCACAGAGCTGATGCTTGCCTGTGCAAGCTGTGGCTGCACTTAGAAAATAAACTCAATTTCTTTCTTGAGAGCTTGTGCTGCGGAGTTTTGTGTCTCTTGAAATCCTGTGCTAAAYTCTGTCACTCATCTGCATAAGTTTCCTCACAAATAACTGGAAGGAAGTGTTTTGGAGAGGGGTTGGTTTGGGCATACAGTCTTCCCAAGCCAACAGCACCCAGGTACCATATCAGGAATGCTCAACAAGGCTGCCATTGCCCAAGTAGCAGGACAAGACCGACCACATTTGAGAACAGATTTAGCAAAACTGGGCCCAGGRTGGGGAGGGACCATCAGGAGGGCCTGGCATAGCGGTGGGGCAGGGACATGGGACGGATAGAACAAGACTCCCGGTGCCACYGTGGAGGTGTCTGTGCCAGGGCTGGTGGCATCACAGCTGAACTGTCTCATGACCTCGGTGTCATGGTGGATGACAAGATGACCATGAGACAGCAGTGTGCCCTGGTGGCCAAGAAGGCCAACGGGATCCTGGGGTGCATTAAGAAAAGCGTCTCCAGCAGGTCGAGGGAGGTGATCATCCCCCTCTACTCAGCCCTGGTGAGGCCACATCTGGAGACTGTGTCCAGTTCTGGGCTCCCCAGTACAAGAGGGATGTGGAGCTGCTGGAGAGAGTCCAGCGCAGGGCTACCAGGATGATCAGGGGCCTGGAACATCTGCCCTATGRGSAAAGGCTGAGAGAGCTGGGCCTGTTCAGCCTGGAGAAGAGGAGGCTGAGGGGGGACCTGATCAGCGTGTATAAATACCTCAAGGGAGGCAGTGAGGAGGAGGGGGSCGRCCTCTTTTCRGTGGTGGCCAGTGATAGGACTAGAGGAAACGGCCAAAAACTGAGGCATCAAAAGTTCCRCAGGAACTTGAGAAAACACTTTTTGACTGTGAGGGTGACAGAGCCCTGGAACAGGCTGCCCAGGGAGGTTGTGGAGTCTCCTTCTCTGGAGATCTTTAAAATCCGCTTGGACGCAGCCCTGTGCCACGTGCTCTAGGGGACCCTGCATGAGCAGGGGGGTTGGACTCGATGACCTCTGAGGTCCCTTCCAACCTTAARCATTCTATGATTCTGTGACCGATGGATCTACTGACAGGTCCCGTGCGCAGGGCCGGCACCAGTGCAGTAACGTAAGCAGGTACAAATCCATACGAGCAGACACCGCGGAGCTGGGCTGCACYTCCTGGCTGCGGAAAAGTGCTGACCAGAAACAACAACAAGGTAGCACGGYGGCGAGTAAGGAGCCTCCGTGCTGCTCCAGTGCAATGCTTAGGGTGACTGCCTAGTGCGTTACTGTGGAGCGGAGAATTGGCATGGCAATAGGAGAGGAAAAATGATTTCCTCCCTATTTATATCCTCGGTGAATTTATTCTCAAGTGATATATCAAATATATCAAATTTTGAAYGCCAGAATTTAAAGAGGGAATTGAAGAAAATTGTATCTGGAGAAGTCGCAAGACTTCTCCTACTACTTACTTACGTAAGAACTTACGTAAGTAGTAGGAAAAATGCCTTGTTTGTTAATTAAAAAAAATTGTGGATTTTATCAAAATGAACGTTAAGGGATATCACAACTTAGAAGTTTGGAGTATTTTCACAGGAAACAAATACCACATGTTGGAAGTCTGTTTAATCTAAACGGTGAAACAACAGGAGCGAATGGCTGGGAGAGCTCAAGCCAAAGTCAAGAGAGGCATGGATTGTTCAATCAACCATTGAAGCCAACTAGGAAAGAAATGCATATATATATATATATTCAGCTTTTGACGTATTCAAATGCATATTTTTAGTAAAATATACTCTAAGCATAGCTTGTAATACACAGCTGATCAGTGATGGAGCTACTACATGAAATTTTCTAAGCTCTGTTAAGAAGAGATCAGGCTAGATAATCTAGTGGTCCTTTCCACCTTGAACGCTGAATCCACAAGTCTCTGGAGAGACATCCTTGGTGTTCAAGAAATGATCGGAATCCCTTATCTCTTGGATTATAAGAATCCTATCTTACAAACTTTGTTTCTTTCAGATTCRTTCCCTGCTGTCATCTGCTTCCTAAAGAGGCATTGTTTCTGATAGATCCTCTTACCCTTTATGTAAGTCTATGTGTTTCTTGTTCTCCCACTTTGCCCTTTTCCTTCCTTTCTTCTTCTCTGTATTTGATAACTAAACTGATCTCAAAAAACATTCAAAATCTATTGAGCAAGATTTGCTTAATATGTATATAAAACTCTTTGCCAAGAAAACAAATGACCTTCACACCAGAGAGCTATGTGGAAGACTGGGTTAATTATCTTGCTATAATAAAGAAATTTAGGACACAGCTTTACTCATGTGGTGATGCAATGTCTGATTGTTTTATTATTACAGTTAAGCAAGTTTCTTTAATATTGAAAATAGCTGCCAGCATTAAACTTTTGCCTACTATTAAAAAAGTCATATCAAACCCAGAAGGAAGGGTTAGTTTCACCTAATCAGCCTATCTGAAGGGTTCAGCCTATCTGAAATCACCTGTCAGAAGGGTTGATATCCAGTCTAAGCTAATTACCCAAGTTCCCTGGGCAGCCGGCACAAGGGAATGTCTTCTCCTCCATCATTCAAATGTGGAGGTGAGGTAGAGCTGAGGTGAGGTAGATGACYCTCTGGCAGGATCTTTCTTCCTCCATTGACTATTGAAAGAATGTCTACAAGCCAAACTCACTGTCAGCTAGAACCAGGTCAAGTAAATTCTTCAACTGCTTCAATTGCTTCCACAAGTAATACAATTTCTCCTTGTTGTATCCTCTGCGGTATCCCCAAATGTAATTTGTTACCAGCTTGCTGCCTTCRGGGGTTTGCTTTCTTCCTGAATCATCTATATTTTATTTTTACCTTAAAATTTGAACGGTTTTAATTCATCTCTTGGCTCACTTTCTAAATTTTAACCTAGTTCCCTGGGAAAAAACAGCTACTGTGATGAATTGCTACACAGCCTGAGCACCAAATTTCATCTTATCAGTGCCTTTTCAATCTTCCGGATGCGTTTCTCTGCTTTTCCATTTCATCAGAACACCTTGACAAGATCTGAGGATTTTGCTTTCAACACCTGTGTAAGACCAAGCAGTATTGTTCACATTTCCTACTAGGGACCCAAGGCGTGCGGCAGTGAGTGACATACCCAAAGCAGCACAGGGTGCCAGCAATGGATCTAGGAATCAGCCCCCGAGATCCTGATAACAATTTGGTGTTTAAGGACTTTCTCACTTGACGAAGTCTTTGGAGCTCCTCAGTCGCAGCCACCTTTCAGGAAAAGTGTTTTGTTATATATACCCACTTCAAACAATGATAATAATAGGTCATTATGATGGCAAATACTGTGATGATATTGAGTACAATAAACATTAGACTGCTCATCTACATACTGCATAATTACTGATCTGCTGTGGATGATTTTTCAAGTGGATTTCTCCTGTGCTTTCTTCCGTTCTCCATCAAATACAAAGTACATGTGAGGCCACACAGGAAATGAGGGATGAGATGTGAGTTGTGGTACCTTCAGTAGGAGGATAATATCCAGCTGCACGTATCTGTTTCATCAGATCCAGCTGGTGCTGTTGAGCAGCTTGTTTCATATATGGCCAACGGAGTTACAGATGCTTGTGGGCTGGAAATAGCTAGAAAAGAATAGAGTTGAGAAATCATGTCAAGCTGTTGTGCAGGTTCACAACTGTGGACCGTGCTGGATCCCCAGGTTTTGCTGGATGTTCGTGTAAAATGAACACAGGAGAATGCTTTACATACATATAATATAAGTGTGTGTTGGGAAACCTGCATCTTTGCCTTTGGAATGCCCATCATTAGCAGCTGTCTGTACAGTTGCCATGTTTACTGCAGTACATTTTATTATAAATCCGTTTGGTTTTTTTTTGATATCTTAAAAAAATTTGGCTGATATATATTAACTAAAATATATCCTACTTGTTACATGGGCTACTAATCAGTTTCTTGATTTTTCACTGTTTTCCTTGCATTTAAAGTKCAAGTTTTGACCTACAAAACTATATAGTGGTGATTAGTCACTATACCTACCCGTGATTAAAGCATTGGCAAAAGTGGTTGGTTAAGGGCATGTTTAATCAGATCACTTTAAGCCAACTCATTCTTTTCTGCCCGTGTTCTCATCGAGCTGGTCATGGACCAGATCCAGGTGAGAAATAATATAATTGTAATGGAAGTGTCTTCTGAAACCCGCCTGTGACTGGCATGTATTAGTCTATGTGCACCATAACTCTGTACAGCCACTGGACTGCGTTGGGTTTCTGTGTGACTACTTAAGCTCAGCTAAAATTGGATGTATTTATACTTCTCCCTCAGGTATTCCCAAGAGACTGTAATTTATTTTTTCTATATGAAAAACTAGGGGCTTCATTATGAAAATAAGAGGCAGGGAGAACATCATCTGTGAATGCCCTCCAGTTCAAGAATTTAGCGCGTGAGAGTTTGGTTTGTTGAACATCTATTCTTTACTTCTTACTTCAGAACTGACTGACGTGAGACTTTCTATTGTTAGGTTTGAGGGAAAATATTTTAGAAAAACATAATCCAACGTAACCGATTCTAAGTGGGCAGCTAATAGTAGCAAATTTAAGAATTCCCATTAGTGAAAAGAAGCCCTTCATGATGCCAGATTAAGACCTAAAGTTATTACAACATGTTACCATTGTTCACTGCTATTAGAATATCTCAAAGAGTAGGTGGCTGTAACGCAATAATGTTCATCAGTCCTTTTAACACACACCTTTCAAAAAAGGTGTAACAGATATCCAAGCAGTAATCACCATTGCAGCTGTAATATGATGTATGGCTATGGTGTCAGCCCCTTCTTGTTTCTACGTTTAAAGTAGAAGGAGAGATACAACCACCCTTTTTGAGTTCCGTCATTGTGAGATTATAGAGCCCTATAGAGAAAACAAAATGCAGACTTGTTTCTACTTTTTCACCAATTCCAGTGACTCCTATTAACTGCAGCTCATAACTGTACAAAGTGGTTCAACTGCTCTCCTGACCTTTCCTACATCCTATGGAAAGACATCTCTATAAGTAATCTGAGCCAAGCCTCTTTAGCTCATCACATGGAGCTCAATCACATGGAGCGGTGGATGGATTCTGCACGGCATGTTTAGAAGCTTGGAAGTTCTATAAAACATTGAGATTAATGGTTATCACGGAAGCATTCAGTTTCTTGTCATGTTCTCTATTGAAATTTGCTGGTCTACAGTTTCTGTAAGCATTGAGACTATTGCAGGAATCCTTTGATGACTCCTTTATGGCTACCAGTGAGAGGAAAATAAATAAATAATAATAAAAAAGATAATCATGTGTATTTCCAACTTCTGCCCTGTAAAAGCAAAAAGCAAGTCTAGATTTGAGTAATCTAAATGATACTCCTAACCAGAAGACATGAAGCATCTTTCAAACCTTTAGCAAAGAAGTCAGTTTCCATTACACTGGTTTCATATGCAGCTTTGCTTATGCCCGTGAAAAGTGTGATAGCTAGCACCAGAAAAATAATAGATGGGCTGATTTTCCAGAAAAGACCCAAATCAACCATCTACTAGAAAAGGAGCAGAATAGGAAAGTTAGAGGGTCTTTGAGGATGGCTACATAGCCAGACTCTTCGAGCAGTGGCCATGAGGGCAGAATTGGCCGTCACAGAGGATGAGGCCTTGCTTGAGACACCATAAATGCAAGAGATCAGAGCAATTCTGTTCCCCACAGGAGGCAGGAACTGCCATTTCCGCATATCTTGGCCTACTCTGAGCCAAGCTCCCTGCCAGCTCCCAACATCCTTCTTCAAAAATTGTATAAAATCCAAGGTGGCAAAAAGCTGTCAGACAGAAGACCTGTGTTTTCTTTAGGTGTCTTTCACCACTGAGTGACATTTAGCTCATTCTTATCTTCATTTTCCTTATCTTTGAAGGATGATGATAATAGTAATGGATTTGCAGTTCCTTGTGTGAAAGATACCACTCTTAGTATGTGAATGCAGTTATTGTTATTATTGCATAAATAATAATATATTTGCATTGCATTGTCTGATCATGAATAGAAAAACAGGATTCAAAATTTACTTAAGTAGCCAATCATTAATACTCCACCCTATGAGTTATCAATACATCCAAAGAATGTGTTATTATGCCACAGAGGTTGCATTTCTGTTCGATCTTTATTAGGACCTTAAGAAGGAAGTAAATAAAATATTAGTGAAACTGATAAGTGAATGGGAGGAGTTGGAATAGAAATAAGATGTAACAACCGTAGCAGAACCATAACAGAAAACAAAGGTATATGCTGCACAATAACTAAAAGACATAAATATTCAGAAAGCACAAGCTCATGATTCTTGAAGAACAGACTGTGCCTCTTAATTCCCAGTGAGAGTGATTTGTGCTAAGATGATTGACTGAAATGCTGTCAATCAAATGAGCTCAAATGCACTTTTTTTTTTTTCTTTAACCAGTCCTGCAGAACATAAATTAGCCCCTGGCCATGAGATGAAGTGAGTGTCTCAAACTGTTTTAAGTCCCTTTTCTGAGTCATGTGAGCAAAATATTAAGGCCAATTATTAGACTCTCAAAATTATCTCCTCTGGTTGCAAATGGGTAACTTTATTCCTGCCTTCAAAGTTCTCTCTTTCTGCCCCTAATCGTGTGAAACCAACCCAAATGTTAACAATATGCAGCAGCAGCAGCTGACACCCATCTATATATATACAAATATATATGTTCTATATAACTATAGAACAAATCAGTTTTCTACTAAGAAACCTGTCGTTTGAGTAGTGAGCCAGAATGATGGAGACATGAATTCAAATTCCTTTTCTTGCTGAATTAGTAGAGAGATTACATTCTGACTTTCTTATCTTTACTTTTCTAAACTGTCCTGAACAGACTGCATCAAACAGGTCACTGCTGCGCCTGAGTACAGGTTTATCACAAAGATACTGGCAAAWTAGAAAGAGTTCCAAGAAACATGASAAATTCAAACAAATGACAGGGACAAAATTCAGTTTTATTTGTGAAAGGACAGATTGAATTGTACTAGCCTTCAGATGGAGTGATGATTAAAACGGCATGCAGAAAGAGCAGATTTTAGGACCATGCAGATATACCAGGTTTGTTTTGTATCATCCTGATGTTTATGGCTTGTGCACTCTTTGGAGATGCATTGGTATTTTGTAGAAAATGGACCTAATTGTTTCTAAACAGTAGAGATTAATCAGCCCGTGACAGAAAGGAGAGGAACCAAGACACAAACTTTTTGCCATCTCAGAAAATTACTGGCGTGTGGATACTACTTGGACTGAAGTTATGAAGACTGCTTCTAGATTTACTAAAATCGACAGATAATTCCGTCAACATTCCTCCCTCCACAGCATGCAAAGAATGTAGAAACACTTTTTTATTTTTTCTGTTGTACAAAGATTTGTCTTTGTTTTCCTCAAATTATGTAGTAGTTCTCCTGAGTTGACTTCTGCACTTCAGCAGAAATGAAGCAAACTGAAATTTTAGAATAGAAGAAGAGTTGCTCAATTTTTTTTTTAAGAGCATAAATGAAATGGAAATTGAAGCCCATGTAAAAAGTCTGGTTCCCAATAACGAGTGTTGAAAAAAGAGCTAAAATAACAATAGTGACGGATGTCTTCCTGCAAACAGAACTTACTGCTCCAGCTGAAAGTGAGATTCAGAATGGCACAGTGAAACARAGAGAGTGAAAGCTTTCACCAGGCACGTTGCACAGAATTGAACCTCCAGAGATATTTAGAAGGAAAAAATGATATAAAGCCTGCCAGAACTGAGGTTTATTTTAAGATCTTATAGCTAGGAATGAATATGTAGCTAATTTTTATTGAGGCTGTAAAGAGCAGCATGGGAACTGAAAAATCCGCCTCAGAAGATCTGTTAATTTTAGCTGAACTTAAATGCACTAACTTGGTCTTTCAAAGCAGCCTAGAGGCAGCAGTGTGGGCTGTGAGCAACATGCATTCATGTACTCCGCTGGGAAGTGGTGCATTGTCCTGTATGGCTCTGTTCTGTCACTGTTATTTTTGGTACCCAAAGAGCATTTTGTTGTGAGATAACTAYGGTATGTTGCCTTGCACAGAATAAATAGACAATCTGAGAGAAAGTAATTTAAGATATGATTAAGATTTTGTACAGAGCCGGTTTCCCTATTCTGTCCTGGCAGATGTGCAGGAAAGTTGGTATTGGAAAATCAGGTTACTTGCTCCTGAATCAGATCTTGTGTGCAAAGCTGTGCACTTCTCTAATTCATAGAGTATGAAAATAGCAGAAAGTTAGGAAAGGAACCTTTGCTTGTGCAGCATTCCCAACACCTTCTCCCAAGGTTTCCCAAGAGAAGAGTTACTCAGAAAATAGCCCATAGATCAATGGCATGAAAGAACTAACCACCGAGAGTGGTTTAATGAAAGGTATCACAGCTGAAATTAGGAAATGTCCAGACACATGATACTGATAAAAAGAGATGAGAAGTTTTTGTCCACGCTACTTTCATGGGGGTGTGAATAGCATGAATGGACACGCACAAGTTACCTGGAGTTTAGTAAGAGAGGTAACATTAGTAATAAAGGCACGGCAGCACAGTGTGGACCTGTAATCCAAGTATGCATTCAGTATCCACTGCTCTCTGTGTAACTGCATCAAAGCTACGTTTAACTCTAGCAAGACTGCAGCTGGTGCAGTGGCACCTGCTCATGCTGCTGCCCTGCATCCCATTCGTAAGCAAACATGTGGAATGGCCAATTGGCCAGTTGAGAGAGTTGGATATGCTGCTACCTGGAGCACTAAATTTGCCAAGGCAGTTGCAAGGTCACCAAACAGCCTGATGTACTTGCTGTAGTCTTGAGKTAATATTTGTTTTCACCTTCCATGAATTAGGTATCTATATTTAAGACAACACTAAACTTTTTATTTTTTAAAGCAAAGAAGTCAGAATAAGAAGTCATCAGTGCTTTYACGATTGCATTACCACAAGTCTTGTCCCCAGGGAATAAAATATGAAGAATAAAGAGAGGGGAACCATTCCAGCGATACATATATTTTGTTGTCTATAGGAGAAACTCTTCCAGTTGTTTTTCTGTTCTTTTAACTTACACTCTGGAAAAGTTAAAACTCGAAGATTTTGAGACCTTTGAGGATCTTAAGACCATTTACTTAAGTGGAGGAGGTGAGTGATCCTAAAATAGCTCACATCAAATCCTTCAAAACTAAACAACAGTCAATTTACAATGAGGGATATAATGATGAATTTACTATTCACTATGACCTTCAAAGTCAAGGTATTCATAACAGAGAAGGCAAATCTGTCTTCTCCATGTTAAACTAAAATAATGAGGCCTTCATGGTTGAACATATCCAGTGCCTTATGGGTTACATTATTTCATGAAATCCCTATGCAASATTTTTCATCAAAAAAGTGCCTGTGGTCTTTCTATAGTGCACCGCATTTGAGTGCCTGCTTCTTTTCTTTTTTGTGAGTGCTCCAATAAAAACCCAACTATCTTAGAAAAAAATCTACTTTGTGTCTTCATCTAACATAGACAGAAATAGCAAAATATTTTCACATACCAAATTCTTACACTCCCTGTTGGCTATTYCATTGGAATTTGAGTTATTATAGCTAAAAACCTCACAATATTTTAAACTAGATGGCCAGATGACTGCTACAGCAAACAATAATATCACAACAATAATTTCCCATGTTACCATGCATTACTGGCCGATTATAGTATCTCCAGTGAATGTGGCAAACATCTCCCTCCTCAGTGAACCCACTTTTACCACAAGGTGAGAGGAGTTATATAGGCAGATACCAGTGAATGGCTTACATGTAGGGAGTTCAAATCCATAGACTGCTTCCTTGCAATCTGTCCACATGCCATTATCTTAAAATGATTGGCTTATGAGTCAAGGACATTACTCACACCTGAGAAGAATAATTATTTTCATTCATGATACCTTGAGATCCTAGCTTGACTGATTGACAGATTTTAAGATGCCTTCACTGAGCGAAATCCTTCACTTACAGCAATAGTATATTAACCTGTGATTTTGTGAATGCCACTGCACATTAAGGAGTGCAGAATCAAATGACTTTAAGTTCAATTTCTAGTACTATCTATGCAAAGCTAATGTTTAGGCTGATATTTTATAYAAAAATGCCACTTTTTTTTGAGCAAATGTAACAGAATGCCCCAAAGGAGAAGTAGAGACACTTTCTTAAAGCAATTGGATATTTGAAGAAACAACTGTTTTTCCTTCATGYCAATACAAAACTTTTTAACCCATTAAATCTACACAGAGTGTATTCTGGAAAGACTTTCACAACTCAAAAGCAGGGTCCTGATTTTCCCATTTTTTGCCAAATATGAAATATTAACATCAAAGCAAACAAACGAACRAAGGAAAAGAAAATGAAAGAAAACCCCAGAGAATACAGGAGACTTCCTTAAGATTTCTGCCCTGWTAGAGTTAAAAGAGATGATCCTTCTCCTCTACTTGACACTAATGGGATCTTATCTGGAGTGCTAGGCTCAGTTTTGGGATCCTCAGTACAAGAGAAACAGGGACATACTGGAGTGAGTCCAACAAAGAGCCACAAAGACAATGAAGGGACTGGAGAATCTGAGGAGAGGTTGAGAGCTTGGAGAACACTCAGGAGGGATCTTATCAATGTATATAAAGGTCTAATGGGAAGGAGTAACGTAGGCAGATGTGACTGGACATGGCCTGAAACATCTTGAGGGTTGAGAAGGTCGGACTAGACAGTCACTGGAGATGCCTCCCTGCCTTAACAGTGCTGTGATTCTGTAAAAGGTATTTGAAAAGACATTGTGGTTACCATTAATCTTTAAAAAAAGGCTGTTAGGAAATAGAAAATTGGCATGGCACTTAAAAGACTGGAGGGTAGTTCATGCTACAATATGGTCCACTCAGAGGTGTAAGTGTAGAAAAGGAAAATATTTAACATAACATTTTTATATTGGTAATTGAGAATGCTAAAACAATAATTATATAAAATAGCTATTTATCAATAAGCTCTAATATATTGCATCTGGAAGTTCTAAAACAGGCTATCTCTGTGCTAYTGATGTTCTTCAGGGACTGCTGCAGAAATGGGGTACTGTTAGTATTATTTTGACAATGTTCAGGAARCAATCAGAATGAAGCAATGATGATGAATTGACCATTTATTGACCATTCTGATTGAATGATGGTCAATCAGAAATAAATCATGAGAAAAAAATCAAGTAAAAACTGATATTTTTCATATTAGCAGGAAAATMCTTATTTATAAAATAAATAATTATAAATTATTATATTAAATAACTCTAAAACACCCAAAAAAGTACTGCTAATAAGAAAAAAATTGCCTTCCTACCTTTTAAGGAAGACATTTTTTTAATTTTCAATTGAGGTTGAAGATGAATTGACTACTTCATGTATACATCTTCACTGAGCAAAAACTAGGTACGAGAGTTGAATAAGCTGAATATTCAGTTACAGTGCCTTTTTAAGATATATCTAATAAAGGCAGTTGTATAGCAATCAAAGCAGAAAATAGGGCTGGAGGTAGCTGTACTCTGCCCCTTTGATAGCTGCTTATTTCAAAACAGTACAGCTATGCTRACAGCAATACTGTTACAAGTGCTTTGTATCATTGAGGAGACCCAACGTCAGGGAGACTAGTGTGTGCCTTTGGTTTTTGATTACTATTTTTAACAAGATTCTAATATTAAAACAGTTATTTAAGTGAAAAATCAATAGCATTCTTGCCTTCCTTCCGAAAGTAACATATAAATGTCTAAAATAAAGCTAGAAATCCTAGAGCTTAGGCCAATAACTAATCACAGTTTCACTTTTTTTCCACACCAATTTCCCATTTTCTTCCCATCCACATTCATATTTGATGACTCAATCCTTAGCATCATTCTGGTACTGCATTGTTCACATATTTTCTCCCCAAATCTCATCTTATTTTGGAGAATTCCTTCCCAATTCCACAATATGAAATTATAGTCATATTCTCTCTTTGCATTTTTATATCATTTTTCCCAATCAGAAAGATCCATACATCTCCTCATCCACCTCTCTTTTTTTATTTGAATCAAGATACACATCCACTGTTAGGTGCTTCATTCCTATCTCTTTTCCTCATTCATTTATTAGAATAATGTCATATAAAGTCACTCGAAAAAAAAGTGACRTAAGAATGACAATTTCATGAATAAGACAGTTCTTCAAATATGTCTCAAATAGCAACTATCTAGAACTAAACTTCACAAGCATTGATTAGAGCATCACTGCCACTTATGTGCACATCATTTGCCCATCAAAAAAAATACATGGAAAATGAATTGCTAAGACTGCTATTCCATCATTCTCAGTTAACAAATATACATATAAATGTGTGTAAAAACACTGGGAAGGGAAATGCCAGCCAGGTGCTGTCTTTAACATAAGCAGAGGATACTTACYTACTTCTTACATTATCTTCTCATTACCTGAGAAGATTATGGCAGGCCCTGGCCAYGTACATTATCCCAAGACATACTCAGCTTGTGGATCTGGCACATACAGACACAAATCCTATCAGCTCCTCCTGAGGCTATGRAAGCAACCAAGGAAAACGAGGGATGCCTCTTGCACCCACAGCCTTTATTTCAGGTGACATGGCTTAGAAATGACAGGGCAAATGAGCCAGGTAGCTGTGACTCAGATGTGTTGTGCACAGCTGTGATATATCTATAATATCTATACCCACATTGCTGTTATGGTCTGATTTGATTTTGTGCACTAGATACTTCTCATCTGGTGGAGTTTTATGAGACTTTGTTACTACAATAAAGTACCTGGGTGGAATAACCTATTTCTGCTTAGTTTTCCAAGCACATAGTCCCCATTTTTAAGGTATTCAGACAATTTATTGGCAAAATCAGAAGTATATACAATTGACAATATTTTTACAATATTGAAATTGACAATTGAACAATTGAACAATTGAAAATATTTTTAATRGGAGAATCTTCCTCTTGTCTAGTTAAAAACAAAAGCCCAGTTAGGATTTTTTATCAAGATAGGATTTATTTATTCCCTTGTGTATTTGTAAGTCTTTATGACAGTAGCACTGTGGACCAAAAGAAAGAAATGGAAAATATGCTAAGCTTTTGTTGGGTTTTTTTTGTTGTTGTTGTTTTTTTTGTTTTGCATGTGTGTGTGTTTTTTAATTAAACTMATAAAAATTTTAGCAAGTGGGAGAACAAAGGGAGGACCTGATAGGGGAAAATAATAATAAAGCATCATATGATACAATCATCTAGTTACCAGAATTGGTTTCAGTATCCCTTCATACTCAGTAAGTCCTGGAATATATTATTATTAGAGACTGAAGAAAAGATAAACTATGAAAAATGCAGGCATAATTCTACCTGCTTATGCAAATGAGATTTTTAAATTATTATTGTGTGGTGACCAAATAATATATGTTAATTATGGAGGTCACCGTTGAAAACATGCAGTCACTAGTATCTCATTGTCCATCTCTAATTCCTCTTCTATGAAACACTCTCAAGTGCTGCTTGCCAGCTGAAGTGAAAATATGGGCAAGCATGAAAAGAATGCTGAAATACGAGGTGATAGAGGGAATTCCTAAAGGCAACTTCTTTTTTTTTTCATGCACCTTTTCCATTACCTCTCAAGAATGACAGAAACCAAAGGATGTAACTCTATTGGGGTCCACAGTCCCTAAATCTGGGACAACTTTAACTTTTCAGTGCTAGTTACTCTCAATCTGTTGTTGGGACAGAGCTACAAGAAGAAGAAGAAGGAGAAGAGAAAGGAAAGTGGTTACTCTTGCTTACTATATTATTTATATCCCTTATGCTTACAACTCTTTTATTTATAGCTTCAGCAAATTGGAAAGATATCTTAAAATAATCTCTAGTTGTRTTTATATTTAAATCACTTTCTTGCCATCCTCCTTTGGTTACTTAGTATAATAAAAAGGGAAGTAGTGCTAGGAAAATGKTTTTTTTTTCACATTGTTACACATTGTCAAATATAAACCATAGCTGTAAAAAAGTAATAAATCCATAGTGTGTTCAATAATTGCAAGTGAAATACAGAAATCTCTTCTGATCTGTTATAATTCATCCATGATCTAATAGGACAGTGGTTCTATTTCTCAACTTAGATCATTCTCTAAGATGCTTCCATAACTTTTATGTAACCTAGTGCCTGTAAAACTCAGAACACCCTGCAGCGCACCCAGCTCCAGAGGTTGACCTGAGGGCCCATGGTCATCACAGTCTCTTCCCCTTTCTCTTCACCATTAACATGCAACTTCTCCATTACTTTCACCTTCATCCTCCAGGAAAAGATTCACAGGAGAAAGTTTTGCAGGAAAAGGGTCACAACTCAAAGTTATGTCATGGAAGATGATGGTGTCTGAAGGAGCTGGCTGCTGGTTACTCACACCAACAGTTAACCCAAACCGCACCATGACCCACGTAGCAGCACGGAGGGTCACTTGGCATTTTGTTGTCTGGCACAACTGAGATGAACAGTATAGCAAATAGAGAGCCATGTGTAAACAGAGAATTAAGTAGTTTACAGATGACTATATGTCAGTAATAAGTATCTGCTACAGGAGATACAACAAGGGAAAAAGCAGGGGAGAACAAAAMCACCGGAAAACAAAATAATTGTGCAAATGACATTGTGAGACTATTTAAACAGCGTTTTGCTGCTTCCAAATGGCAGATCAGGTAGGCAGGCTAAACATACATAAATTTTCAGCATAGTTCACCAGCACACACTGGATAAAATAAAGGATGGCAGTAGGAGAAAGAAGGGATGCGGGAGGAAGMGTGGCTTTGGCATACACAGCAAAGATGGCCTCAGAGGTCATGGTGCAGAGGCTGCTGAAGAGGTGAGGAAAGCCCAGAACGGCAGCGTGCCTGTGCAGCCASCAAGAAGCTGGCGGAGGGGAAAGGTCCGGGATCCTGACCTGTAACCGTCRGAACCAGCTGAGTGTTAAAAAGCTCCATTAGGATTTGGCCTGAACCAGCTGCACGCAGGCCCCTCTCTGCAGGCCGCATCCAGGCCATGGCGGGGCCAGCTGGCTCGAGGCTGGCAAGCATTCCCAGGAAGAGATAGTTTACCAGGATAAACCACTATTTGATGTCGTCTGTAGGCTTAAGATCGCTRTGTTTGACTTAATAATTCATTTAGAAGAACATTAAGAGAGGTGTACATTGGGTTTCTTCGGTGGAAGGCTGGCTTCTGCAGAACCCAAGGGTGTTAACTGGAGGGACACACAAATCTGACCCCAGGACTAACCCAATACCCAGCGTGATACACGACTGATAGGAACACCTCGGGAATTACCCCGGGCACGGCACACCTCAACCTATTTACCCAGAGCAGGGCGGAAGCCAGCACCATATTACACTGTTTGTATTGATCGGGGCACCACACCTTGTTATTACCTTATCTTTGGGCTATGGTTGTGAGACATCCTCTTCTATTTACATTTATGCCGCAGGTTTTTTGTGCAACTCGGGTCAACATGTTTAATTTTCTACAATTGTATTTCTTCATCTCTCTAACGGGGGTGATGCTTTCCTCATAAGATTGTTATAAAGGCACATTAATTAATGTTTATAAAGCAAACAGAGGATATCCTGAGGTGAATGGGCTAGATAATGAAAAGTTTTCTTACTGTTAATAAAGGACAACACATTCTGCATATATGTATACAAATACACACACTGGCTCAGAATAGCTACGGTTTCCCTAAACCTATAAAAGGGCACAATTCATTTTCTTCAGCCATCTAAAAGATAGACATCTCAGCTTAGTTTCTCTTATAGGTTCCTTCTATTATTGATAGAAACAGAAAAAGCCAGGGAATGACTTGTTTTATCCTAAACTTGGATAGACAGGATGCTCTTTCCCCTGAAAAGGTCTCTCTCTATTGGCTATAAAATCTARACTAGCTCATATGAGATACTCCATTCCCAGATGCACAAAGCAGAGTGAAATTAATCCCCGACTTAGTATTTGGCTTGAGCAACTACTGCTATGTTTTATTAATTGTGATTGACTGTGAGCTGGCTAAAATATCAGGAATATTAAAAAATATAGTGTACAGGTACTGTACAGAAGAATCTACATGGAAAGTCCAAGTCCTGCAGGCATGAGCTCAGGTTTCTTCATCACACATACGGCAAGTCCTAACCACAGAAATCGAATACGTTGCAAGTATCTATTTAGACRTAACACCAAAGCTGCACTCATGTTTGGACAAAGAAGAGGAGGAGTAGAAGAGGTAAAGGAGGAGGAATCACCTCAGGTACCTATTTGGACGGCAGTAGGATAAGTGAATCATTAATGCAGGTCACTATAGGTTTATAGGAGTATTTTCTTGGCAGTGTCTACCCATAACATGGAACAATTACTGTTTCCCCTAGCCTCCCTTCCCATGGCCAAAGCAGTTTCTCGTGCAGGCATGTCAGAGTATTTTGAACTGTCAATAAGAGATGTGCCCATGAGGTATTTTTATCCAAGTCTATGTTGCAAGTTCTGCATGGCAAGGGCCATGTCCTTGCTGGAAGTGTAAATGATTTCTAGCATTTCTACAAGTGGAAAAGTGTCTGTTGCTATGGCATTATAAATGAATTACTATTGCTTGCAATTAATAAAATATTTTTTAAATATCCAAGAATCCTTAGTTGTGGCACACTGGATATAAACAACTTACGGATCAAATTCCAGTTTTATATGCACTAAACATGGTGAATATTCACATTTTATTCACAACATTCACATAAGATATACCAGATGCTATAATGACATTTAGATGGTCATGCAAGAAAAAAACCCTATGCATTCCTACAGAATCAGAACCTAAGTGATTCTCTGAAGAAAGCAGCCTTGCAAACACTCCTGTGATTATCATGTGGGATATCCCAGCTTTGTTGTTACTACTGTTATTATTATTAATTATAGTATTGTAGTTGCTGGGACAGTAGTGTATCTGTGATTAGTATCACATCTGTACATTGCAAAAATTCCTTTACAGTAAGTCTTCCTGTGTCATTCATGAATGTGACAATGTCTGGAGTAATGAACGTTAACAGATCATGARTACTGTTTGATAAACTGTGAAACAGCATATACCTTGTACACCAAAAGTAMGTCTCAGGATATGTTACATGGTAAGCTAGAATACATTTGCACATACCAGAAAAAAAAGACAAACTATATAAATTAATTTCAGTTTTAATTACTATACAAAAATATTTCTATMATTTCTGTCACATGGCAAACACAATATGTATGCAGCAGAATACACTTTGCATCCTGCCTGATCACACTTCACAAGCTGTTAAGTGAAACCATCACATTTAAAACATTGGAAGTAAGATTATCATTAACTGAACACAGATCTTTAACTATATTCATAATATTTTAAAAAATATAGGACTGAACAAGTCAATATCCAAGAATATTAAAATAGTTTTTCAATGAACTCTCTGAAAGACTAATGCTAATTTTTCTGTAATCTTGGAACATTCTTGAACTTCCCTTTCATTAGGAAAGGCATAACCAAATGTCAAAGCAGTTGATTTCAGAAATCATTCACCCATCAACATGATATAGATTCAACACTCAGTTAAAAGGGTAGAAATGTAAATATATAAGCTATTAATGTCAATTGACTTGGTTTTATAAAATACTGATTTTGTTAGTTAATCTGGCTATTTGAACATGACAAATCTGATTGATAAAAATTAACAGTACTGACATATAAGGTAACATTTCCATAGGTATCTGAATTGTACAGGTTTATGAAAAAAATAAGAACATRTGAATTTCTACATGGAGGAGTGATTACTGGCAGTAAACTTATCTACAGAAAAAGTTTAACAGATGGCTGAAAGTTGTAGCTGGACTTCAGACAAGAAAAYAGATGATGATAAATAACAATGAAGGTAGATACTATTAACTGTTAAGATGGTTAACTATTGCCACAGCTCATCAACRTTGAATTTGAAGCAGAAGAGAAATTAATACTCTTGTACACTATAAAGGCAAAAGTTGTCACTTTCCTTTTGCTCTGCTAAAAGTTAAGTGGAGAAAGTTAAATGAAGATTGTTTCTCTGTATTTTTCTTGTAGTGCTTTGTCCGAGGAACTCAATCAGATTGGTGACCAGTAGTAGCAAGGAGATCCAGAATCTGCAGGAGAAAGGAAAGGGAGCCAATTTTTTTTCTGGAGATATTTTTTTCTGGAGTATGCTGGTAAAATTAATATCACTATACATCTTACACACTTGTATTAACTTTTGGCTAGATGTTATCCATTTTCATGTGTAAAGTTATCTGCTCTTTTTTTTTTTACCCAGTATCAGGTGCATGTTGTTATATTTCATCAGAGAAACATTTTTTTTTCCTCACAGTCTTCAACAATAGATCTCTTTTAAAAGACATTCAGAAAATGCAGATAATTACATCATCCATAATCTCTGTCATACTAAAACAAATCATRAAATAATAAACAACCTGTTTTCCTTCCCTGGACACTGTGCAAGTGCATAGCTATAGATTTATGAAAGTCCATGCTTTCTGTAGTTCCTTGTTTGATGTTTCAGATGGGGTTTTTGATGCTGAAATTAGCCTGATTGGTCTTGTCATTCTAAGGATACTCAGAAAAATCACTTCAAAGATGGGTCAGTCARAGAGTGCTAGCAGCTAGTGCACTACATTGAAGGATTACCATCTATTAGCTTCTTCTGTTGTTACATTCTATTTTGTTGTTGATTTCTACCATACACAGTCTTTCTTTGCTTCAATAGTCCTAAAATAAATACATTTACTATTGTTCTAGAAGTTATATCTCCCAGTCCTTTTCATTAGTTGTCAATTTAATAGGACACACAGACAGTTCATRTTTAAATTCTGAACTGTCCAGCATAAACTGTCCTGTGCTCGTGATTGTTTTAGCTGTAATATATGTAACATGGGAACATAGAAATTTAAACTGAAATCAGTGCGGCACAGACAGAAAGAATAAAATGCAACTGCTACATACTGGCAAGTTTCATTTGTGTRCTTACGTTCACTTGGTGGTAATTTCATCATGCTTAACCTAGTACTTCCTTAGGCTATGTTCTTAAGTACTTTAAAAGTATTAACAATTTGTACAGAAAGTCATACAAGGGTACAGAAATATCAACAACTTCAGCTCACCATCAGGCTGCTCTGACTGGAGAGCTGAAGTTTATTAAACGAAACTAAAATCAATTTCTAGAGTCAAAGGAGAAATTATTTAACTTTGGAAGTTGAAAGCAAATCACAGAAGAATTTAGATTGGGGGGGACCACTTTGGACTCAGCTCAAAGCTGGGACAACTTTGAAGTTGGAGCAGATTACTCAGGTCCTTGGCCAGCCCGGTTCTGGAAATCTTTTCCCTGGCTGCAACTTCTGCCCATTGCCTCTGATGGGTTCTGTATGCACCTAGGAAGAAATCTGTCTCGGTCTCCCCTGGAACCTCCCAGCTGATAGCTGGAGACAACAAGGTCCTGCTGAGCCGTGTAGCTCAGCTCCCTCAGCTGCGCTCCAGCCCCTGAGCAGCTTGGTGGCCCTCCACTGACACCTGGGTCTTTCCTGTGCTGGGGAGCCCCCAATTTGAGTGCTCCAGATGCTGTCTCATAAGTGCCAAGTAGAGGGAAGTCTCACCTCCCTTGTATGCCAGCTACACTCTTGCTATTGCAGCCCAGGATGTTCCCTTTGCTGCAAGGGAACACTGCTGGAATGCTTCCTGGAATTATTCTATCCCAGGTGTACGACTTTGCATTTGTTTGTGTTGAATTTCATGATTTTGGTTTTTGTCCGCCCATTTCTGCAGCTTGTCAAGATATCTCTGAATGACAGACTTAACCTCCAGCATAACATATTAATGGAGACATTAAACAGCCTTGGTCCCAGTACAGTTTGCTGAAGGAGTCCCAGACTCAATCTTACTCATAGTACTCATTGCCACCAGACTGTCACCATATTCACACGGAAGGCCTGAGAAGAGACCTTGACAGTAAGGACTGAGGGAAAGAAGCCGTGGGTACCCCAGTCTTTTCCACCTCCTTCATCACAAGGTCTCCACCCAGCTGGCTGTAGTCTTCCTTTTGCTGCTGATAACAGAAGCCCTTCTTTCTGCCCTCCACATCCTCACCAGCTTTTAGCTAAGCTTTGGCTTTCCTAACCTAATCCCGATGAGCTTGGGCAATGCTTCTTTATTGCTCCTGAGTAACCGCCCCTGCTTCTCCTTCCTGAGCACTTCCTTTTTGCATTGTTCCTCACTTGGCATTTCCCCATCCAGCTAGACTGGCCTCCTCACACCTGCACTGAAGGATCTGCAGGAGCCTTCCTAAGATCTGAGGAGTTTGTCCTTGGAGATCAACCAGCTTTCTGGGACTCCTTTGCCCTTCAAAGCATCAAATGCCAGGAACTACCTCGTCAGAAACTTTCCCGAATTAACTGTAGTCCCCAATCCTGAATTTTGGAGTCATTATTCTGCTACTTGCCTTTTTTTTTCCTTCTCATTTTTAAATCCCATCCTTTTTACTTTCTTTCTTTAAACTCTTGGAGTTACTTAGGCGTAGACCAAACAAGCTCAGTTCTTTTGTTATGTAGAATTAACTATGAAGAAATAAAGCCAAATTTATATTAAACTTATTTTACTTTAAGAAATGAAGGGTTTTTTTTTTCATGCTGGCATTTCATATGTTAGTAAATTGATCCTCGGGGCATTTTAATACAATTATTACCATGTTACTGTGCTCTATTAGTTGAGCATCTTTGGCCTCCCTCATGTTTTCAATTTCCTAACCAGAAGTTTATAATTATCTTTCTATTAGTGCTTCTGCCTCATCTTAACCGTAAGTTTAACATTATATTTCTATTACCACTTCTGCCTCATTATGAAAAATACACATGAATTATGTATTAAAGACTCTAATGCAGAGTCATATTCATTTACACAAGTTGAAGAGGTGGTTCAGAACTGTTGCTTAATGAATTATTGGGGTAATTCAACAAACAAAACTACTCCTTTATGTAAGTGCATCTGTTCCTATGACTTTTAGGCAAGTATTAAATGGGTATTTGTCATTTGGCCGTACTTTACTATTGCCTGTACAAATAGATCCTCTACCAGTGTCAAGCTTTCCAGGCTTGTATTTTTACACTGCCTGCTTTGTTTTTCAGATACGACCTAAACATCTGGGACAATCCCTGAAGTGTGTCCATGTGTAAGCCCAACGCTTCGGGGTGCTCCTTCTGAGAGTCTGTCCAGCTGCCTGCAGGGAACSATGGCCCACGCTGTGGCGTGGTGGTGGCTTCATTTCCACCCGCGCTTCATCACTCTCGGTAAAACCTCTCTGGGTATTGTCTGCTCTGAGAAGGGGTCACTTGAGGTAGCGTGAAACGCAGGACACACCACACCAGAATGGCATGCAAAGCACAAGGGAATTGCTCTGCAGTTGCACAGCAGCTCTCRGTGGGGATTTCCCTGGCTATTCCCAAGCTTGGAGAGATGGATATGTGGCAACCTGGGCTGAGCATGAGGGAGTTGCCCCTGTTGCAAGGTCCATAGCAAGAAAATGGCTGGATTTGTGTTTCCCAGTGTATAGCAAACAGAAGAGTCCCATGCTGATGGTGTTATCATCTTCTGCTCTTGGTTTGTACAAATTTATTCTCTTAGAAGAATATTGCATTATATGCCTGTGTGTGCGCGCACATCCACACCCACACCCACACTCTCACTCTCATCTTCTACCAAGTGTGACAAATCTACCAACTAAAAAGCTTTAGAGCTGCAACTGCATGAAAAGTTACAAGAAATCTCTTACACTACTTGTGAGGAGTTTGGAATTTTATTATATAGCATAGGAAATGTCCTATTCTGTGCCCAGCTTCTCTAAGACTAGGTAGTGGGTCTTCATGTTCTTTCAGAGTAGGGTTCTGAGACTCATGCCCTAACTGARCATATCTGAATAGGGCACTGGAAAGACATGAGTTTACATGAGGGGTGGACAACATTTTTTAACGATTCATTTCCAAAGAGCTGGAACTGGCATTCCGGTCCCAAAGAACCACATTACTTTTCTCRGGACTGGCATTGCTTTTCTCTAGGCTAGATTTCACCATACATAAAAGGAAGTTAATCCCCATTTATCTCACGGGGGTGTTACATGGCTAAACAGTTGTTTGTAAACCGTATAACCCTGTGGCCCATCCGTCCACCCCATCTCCCAGGGAAAAAGCCTCTCAGGGGGAGCGGCGTCCACGTTGCCCGTGGCAGCTCTGCAGAAGATGCCCGTGGCAGAGCACGAGGCTGGTTCATKGCGCGCCAGCTCGCACGGGGCCCGTCCCCAGCGCCCGGCACACGCTGGATGCGGCTCCTTCGCCACAGCTCCGTCCTCCCCRCACCACACAGGCACAGGGTCTGCCAGCCTTGTCGTCACCAGCCCTGCTCACAGCCGCAGYGGCAGCCGGCGACGCCGTAACAGCRCGCGCCTTGTGCAACCAACTCCCCTCCACCGAACCCTATTGCCATAAGGGGGGCTGTGCCCTACATTTCAGGCCATTGCTAGCACAGAAGCAAAGATGCAAAATGATCCYTGCAAACAGCTACACGCCTTTGGGTGGCGGGCACACCCAGCAGTGGGTGCAGTAGCTGTGACACACGCCTATGGAAAAGGCTGGATTTGGTAGTTAGCAGGGAGCTGCAGATCTGACTATACATGTTGCTGTGGTTTCAACACAGTGCCCTCAAAACATCAGCTGATGGTTTGGCATGGCCGCTCCGCGGCGTGTACACATACGGATCCCTCATTGCAAAAGCGCGCTTGCCACACCTCGTAAATGATAGATGCTCTGGCAGATATCACTGCAGATAAAAATCTTCGCTGTGGAAAACTATGAGAAACTATATAAGAGAGTATCAGCGAGGCACAGCACAAGGTAGTAGGCAGGCAGGGGTTTATCAGCCCGTGCCCGTGAAATGCCTTTCTAAAACGGAGCCAAAGCAGAGATAAAGCCGTGAGCTTGTGCCTATGGAGCATACAGCACATCTGCCTGTTACACACGCCTCTTGTTTAGGCTGAAACTTCCYGCAGAGGAATTAGTTAGGAATAAATGCCTGGGAATGAGCCGTGGAGGCACCGGGTGAGCAGCAGCTCAAGCCGAGTGCAGCCCTGCATGGAGTCCTGCTCGCTGGACAGACGCCCTGTAAATGGGTTCAGTTCTGAGGGCATGCAAAGTGCAGACATAGTGATCTGGAATCAAAATATGGTTTTATCTACCTGGGAAAAAAAAAAAAAAAGAAAAAAAGATGTAGAAAACTGCCCACCACTGTTCCGTGGTCTCCTTTCCAGGACCAAATCTGGGGGTAGAAAGATGGAGAATAAATTTCAATGTGTTTATAACGTTTTGTGGAAACAAAAAGTTGCATTCAACTCACCAGGAGCAGTTTCTGCTGGATCTTGGCCCCTGAGCATTTAAGCCAAGGTATTATCTGAATTATAAAATTCCAATTTCAGATAGAGACACAGCAAAATCAGCTGGTGTTTGAAACCTGAGGCTGGCATGGGGGGAGGAAATCACATTTAGCACTGGTGCATGCAGATGCAAGTGAGGTGGAACCTAATGGGAAATTACATCAAATGTTAATTTTGGCCAAAGTTCTCATTGGGCATGAACATCCCTGGGTACTTTCTGAGACATCTTTCCAATATATTTGGTCTGAAACAAACTGATAGAGTAAAAAGGGGTAGATGGCATCAAGCAGACTGATTATAAATTTAGAAGATGAAAGAGCCTGATCTTATTCAGAATCTACTGATGACTCCCTGTGTAAAGGCGACATAATCCCCGTGTTCCTCASTTACCTCACCTGAATTAGAGCTAACAATGTGTTACTTAACAAAAAAAAAAAATTACTTAGTGATGAAAGACATATTGTTGCTATTACTATTATCATTTTAATAAAATTATGATTGTTTGCAAATAGTTTCTTTTAAGCTTTTATAGTAGAGAACTGACTTAACCAACATTTATTGAATTGAAGTGATAACGAAAGAACAGTTGTATTATTGAATATATAGAACAGTTTTATTGACTATGTATATACTTAAGCCTGCATTTGTTTGGATTTGTTGATTCAAAGATCAGACAAGCTTTTTGGCAGAGCTGGCAGTCTATATAAGGCATATCAGCTAGAAACCTTTAATACAGGAGCATGCAGATCTAACAGATTATGTAAGGAAATCTCATACACTGTGTGAAATGATTATTTCAACTTCTTTCCTCTTTAAAACATTTATGAAATCAAATGGAGAGGAAAAAATAGCTCAATATTAAGGTAATTTCGCTGTGTCCAATACAAATCTAATATTTTTATGCTTTTTTTCCTTTCATTTACAACTAGCAAACGAACTAGTTGTCCCCATATCACAAGGGTGACATTGAGATCTCTGTCAGATAAATTGGTTGGTGCCTCTCTGGTTTCCYCGCCAGGTAGGTGCTTGGCTACTAATATTCCCTTTGTGGCTAAGCAAAGTTCTTTCACTGCTGTTTATACCTTCCCCGGAGCTGTCTCGAGGGATCACCAGGCACAACGTCCTCAGACCACTTCCTTTYCCATAGATCCGCATACCTGTATTTCACTTTTTCCCCACACAACAACCTCCTGGCTAACCTGCAGCAAAACCCCAGCGAGCGCCCTTTTGTTTATCCATGAATCACTACCGTAAAACCAACTTTGCAGAAATTTATGAATAAATCCTTTTTCACATGTGTTACTGAACATACTGATAATCTGGAGTTTGTAATGTTTCTATTGCTCTTTATGTTTATCATGGAAAAAGAAAATGAGATCCAGAAAGAGATTCTGGATCCCAGAATCACAGAAAGGTTGGGGTTGGAAGAGACCTCTAGAGATCACCAAGTTGTCTCTTGAAAAAGGGTTTGGAAGGAATCTAAATTGAAATTTTGAATCTAAATTGGAATTGGAATCTAAAAAGGAATCTAAACTGTGTCCCACGTCCCAAATCCCTAATGGGAGCTGGGAGGAGACCTTCCCGGGGYGGGCGGTCCCACAGCTTCCCGTTACCATCCGCACATATCCTGCAGCACTCCGGGTCGCTGCTGCCTGCGGAAGCTCCCTGCGGCGCTGGACAAGTGGCCGGACCCACAGCTGGGAATCCTACGTGTCCTTGTCCAGCTTCCCGGCCTGAACTTGCCTGGAGATACCGGCTTGTAGGAACATGGCTACCCACTTAGAGGACAAATTTGAATAATTAATGGCATTACAAAATAATCTTTTTCTGCCTATCATTTAGCAGATTTTCCTTGGAAATTGTTATCTTTTAATTTCTTTTAAGCTTATCTTGATGCTTTAAGCACAGAAGAAATTACTCTGATTAGGAAAGTCATCTTCTACCTGTCAGCCAAGCTCTGCTGCTGCTCTTCTCAAGACTTGTTTGGTAAAATTATCCATCCATGCCAACAGAGACATATTAGTCACAACCAAGGAAAAAATATCTAACATCAATTAGATGAAAGAATAAATTGGATCTTACAGAAATTTTGTCAGCAATCATTGTTACCAGCCATGATTGTCCAGAAAACTTTGTCCATAGAATAATAATTTTAATAAAGAGGCATTTATTTATTTTAATAGATAAAGCTTATGGGGCAGATGCAGGGTTCCGTCCCGGCCGCTGGCGGGACCTCTCCTGCCCGTGCTGGACATGCCCCACTTGGTCCCTGCACAGCCCACCACACCAGTGCGCTGAGGCCTCCCCCCACTGTGGCCACCAGCAGGACTTGGGCCTCAAGGAGGCTCCTTGGGCTTGAAGGAGCCTCCCTGAGTCTGGAGGAGGCTCCTTGGGCTTGAAGGAGCCTCCTTGGGCCTGGAAGAGGCTCCTTGGGTCTGGAGGAGGCTCCTTGGGTCTGGAGGAGGCTCCTTGGACCTTAGAGGAGGCTCCTTGGACCTTAGAGGAGGCTCCTTGGACCTTAGAGGAGGCTCCTTGGGCCTGGAGGAGGCTCCTTGGGTCTAGAGGAGGCTCCTTGGACCTGGAGGAGGCTCCTTGGGCCTGGAGGAGGCTCCTTGGGCCTGGAGGAGGCTCCTTGGACCTTAGAGGAGCCTCCTTGGTTCTGGAGGAGGCTCCTTGAGCCTGGAGGAGGCTCAGGGAGCACAGCTCATCCCACGCCACTGGAAATCCCTCGGTGCTTGTGCGTCCTCGGCCTCCTGCCCGATCCCTGCCAGAGCTCACGCGGGATGGGGACCCCCGGCAACGAACAGCGACCTCCGCGCAGGAATCACCCCCACTCGGTGCCACCTGCGCGGAGCACTCACTGGCAGCCCTCACGGGAGGTTTCACAAGGGTGAAACCGGTTGCGGTGGGAGAAGGCTGGATAAGAGGAGAAGCGCTGGTCAGGGAACCACCCCCAGCCGCCRGCCCCAAGGGGCGAGGGGCTCCTGCTGTTACCGCCCGTGTTTTCATGGGCGCCGGGAGGGAACGTGGATCCTAGCAGGGGCTTTTGGCGAATCCCACTGGGAAACTGGCGCCTCCGAGCACCCAGCTGGAGAGGGGGCGAGGAGGAAAAAGTGCGTGTGAAATGAAATAAAAAAA
>NW_020455316.1:5645586-5688267 GCF_003342845.1 Nothoprocta perdicaria
TGCTCCGCGCCGGGCGCTGCGGTGCCGCGGCCGCCCCCGTCCCCCCTCCCCATCCTCCTCCTCCTCCCTCCCTCCCTGCGGGGCACGGGAGCCGGTGACGGGAGCGAGGCGGAGTCTGGAGGGAAGACACGGAGAGATCGCGATTTAAATCACATCCCCGGCCCTCGCAGGGCAGCAGCAGCAGCAGCCGCAGCCCCGGCGCAAGAGGCAACGGACCGCGCGCTCCCCGACACGTCCTGCCGGCCCCGCCGCCGCCGCCGCCGCTGCTGCTGCTGCTCGCCATGGGCGCCGCCGCCGCAGAGCCGCCCCGGCCCGCCGGGCTCGTCTCCAGCGTCCTCAACGACACCCTCGAGTTCTACCGCTGGACCTGGAGCATCCGAGGTAACGCGGAGCCGCCGCCATGCCGGGGCCGCCCGCGCCCCCCGCGCGGACGCGCAGCGGTCAAAATGGCTCCGTTGCCCGGGAGACGCGGGGGGGGGGGGCGGACGGGGCGACCTGGGCCGGGACCGGGATTGGGATTGGGATTGGGATTGGGGGGGGCCCTCGGCACCCGCTGCAGCCCGGAGCGGCGCCGGGGAACCCGTCGTGACGTTATTCTGTTTTATTCCGTTTTATTCCAGCTCATTCCCTTTTATTCCGTTTTATTCCAATTCATTCCCTTTTATCCTGTTTTATTCCAGTTTATGCTTTTCCACCCCGTATCGTGGCCCTTGCCACGGGGCGGGCGATGAGGGCATCCCTGCCCTGCAGAGCCGTGGCTCCCTCCGCTGCCTCCATGGCCCTGCACCGCAGGGAGGGATGGAGGGCGGCAGGGAGGGATGGAGGCAGGGATGGATGGAGGGATGGCCCGGCGTTTTGTGCCTCCAGCCTTGGCTAAGCAGCGAAATCACATTCATGGAGCGTTACCCGCTGCGTGAGCGGTGCCTGGGGCTGCTGGCGGCCGCGGCTCCGCTTGGATCCGCTCGGGATGCGCTGCCCGCGGGGACGGCCTGGGCCCGCCGGCGGCAGCGGCGCCTACGCGCTGCAGGTTGGCGGCCGGCGCAAGGATCCGAGCCGCTCGAGGCCGAGCAGAAGCTTTTAGCCGTGCATGAAGCGCCCCTGGGCTCCTCTGGTGCTTTTCCCATCTCCCCGTGACCCACTTCTGTCCCGGCAACCCGTAATCGCAGGGCAGGGGTTGCGGAAGGGGCGGAAAATGCCTTGTAAGTGAGGAGGAACGCAGGGAGCAGCTTTCAGGACTGGGACAGCAGACCGGGCGGCCCTTGGCTCTGGCGTGTGGCGCTCGCACAGAGGCTCGAGCCCTTGGCGTGATAGCACCGCRGCACTTTCCTCGTTTTATAGTTGTCTGCGTTAGTGCCGAGGTCGGGAACCACTGTGGTTAAAGCTGGAAATACATGGAGAAAATTCTGGAGTGAATGTAGGTCCGTAGGTACTTTGTGATAACTGAAAATACGGGGCTTTGGCTAGAGATGCTGGAAGCTCCCTACTGCATCAGCACTCTTTCCTTTTCYGCCCCCCTCCCTCATGCCATCTGTTAGATAATAAATTAACCTTATGTTACAGGTGCCGGGAGCACATTTTTGCCTGTTCTGCATTCCCAGCCTTTCTTACAATTTTATTTTTTTGACGTATCCCAAGAGCGATATTAAACTTGCACGCGTGCTTTTCTCCCGCACCTCAAACGCGCCTGCGGATGAGATCAGAGGAAAATGCTGCAGCAGCACTTCGGCGTAATCCGCCGGGGTTGCTCTCTTGCTCCACACAACTGTTCATAGATTACCAGGTAATGCACGGAAGGAATGCCCTTCTAGCTGCTCAGTAGCATTTTAGGATGCGTGTAAAAATAGATGTAGGTACGAAACGTTCTCACAGATTTCTGGCTTTGTTTGTAAAAGGCTTTAATTGCTGGTGTTTTTCCTGGATGCTGAACATGTTCTTTAAGTTTGTGTACGGGCTACGCTTGCCGTAAGCAACGGTGACGCGCTCCAAATGGATAAAAATGGCAATCTGAGCAAGYGATGGCAAGATAAGTAACTTAGGTGAGTGCCACACAAAGAGGAAACTACCCCTTTGGAGAATCTTGAGCAGTGCAGGGATGCCATTGTGATGACATCTAAAATTTGCTCAAGTCTCTTCCTAATTATAGTAGAGGAAGGAAGCTTTTCCTAATTATAGGAAACTGAGTTCAGTAGTGTTGCTGTAACATGGGATTCCACAATAATGAAGTTTATCAGTTGCATTTTGCATGAAGGGTTGTGAGATCTTGTTCAGGCTCTGGATTTTGGTGGTTCCCTGCAAGTGTATATTTGGATAGGAGCTAAGGTGTGTCATAATCGTGTTACTTGTGTACTCAGTAGTGGGTAAAGTTCCTCTTAATTGTCTTGTAGTTCTTAGAGAAATGTGGAACATGTAATATCACACAATGTAGTAACAATATACACTAGATAAGAAAGTGTCATGATGAGGCAATGTTGCATTATTGTATAATGAAATAACATCTTAGTATCCTAAGTTCTGGTGCCATTTAAATACATACTCAGTTTGCTGCTTTTCAATATGTTTTCACTCGGGGAAAATAAATCAAGAATTGTCTCCCTTTGCCACCTGTAAGTGAATCCGTGTTGAAATCATGAATTCACAGCTGTTGTGTGAATTCACACAATTCACCTTTGTGTCAAAAACTGCAGCAGTGATGTTGCTCAACAAACAACATAAATTATGGCATGCAAGACCATTGCCTAACGTTCAATATCATTAAATATAAAACTATACCACGCAGCAAAGTTGCTCAACAAATGATGCCATGCAATAGCGTTACACAATAAATAGTGAAACACTACTACACAGCAAAATTACACAATAAAATATGAAGAAACTTGATTCCCAGTCCTACTCCTACACAGAGATTGCCCATTCATATAAAATCAGAGTTACTTATTCTCTCTGGTTCCCACTTCCATGTTGTACTGGACACCTAGCTCTGTCTTAACTCTGTTCTGAGTGTTCAGCTGGACCTTCCTGCCAGCAGGATCTGTAGCCCTCGATTCCCTTGATGGGGCTGTGCAGAACTGCAGCACATGTCCTACCGAGTCCTGTGCCACGTTATTTCAGTACTATTTGATATTTCAATTTGGCCTTTCTTTTCCCCTCTGTATTGTACTATTTAAATATCAGCCATCCCTTTCTAAAAATTTTTTTTTCAAGTGTATATGATGACTCCAATTGATTTTTTTTTTTGAATGATATTTCAAATTTTAGCATTAAATACATTATCCAAAGTAATTGGGTCTTGGGCAAAAAAATCTTTCATTTAAAGACTATTTGAGAATAATAACAATATCCYGACTCCCTTCTGCCCATATATATTACCCAGAACTGTATTTTCAGTCTTAGCAGTGTTTAATGGTTTTTCCTGTTAATTTGTTGAAACACTACTTTTCTCCCATTCTTTGACAAACATTTTTTTTTCCTCCTTTCTGTAAAAGCCATAAAATCCACTGCAATCAGGTATTCCTGAGGAATCCGAAGGAGAGCGTTTAGGAAGCCCTAAACTTGAAAGAAAGTTTGGAAAGRGGGAAGACACATTCTTGGCAGTCATCAAGGGAGGAGATGATGTTCGGAGGGCCGGTTTGTATCGGGGAAGGTGATCTAGGAATTTTGTGCCTTTATTTCTGCGCAGGCTTGGGACCAGTAGCATGTGCAATAGGCAGGGCAGGGCTCCCTTCTCCCTGTCAGCTCAGATAGGTGTTTGGGCTTAGWTTTGCCAGGAAGGATTAAGGGTATGATTAGATGACTGAACAAGTGACTTAAAGGGAGGTTCCAGGCTGAAGCAGAGAGAACTATTAAGGTGAATAATTCAGGACGCAGACCAGGAAAGAGGAATGTGAAAATACCAATTGTGAAGAGTCTACAAACATGCGTGAAAGGGCAGTGGAAATTGTGGTCAGAAAAGGAGGCTGGTGAAACCCTGAGTCCAAAATGCCACTTTTGGAGGAGCTGAATAATTTGAGTGTGTTGAGCTGAACAATGGAGGGAATTACAGACTTTGGGCAAGATGATTGTCCTTGGAGCTCAGAACTGAAGGGAGGCAGGGCCATCCCAGGCCACGTGGGATTGCTTTGGAACAGCACCTATTTACAGCTGTTGCACTTAATAGGATTATGGACTCTTTCCATAGAGAAGAAAGGAGAGAGCAGAAAGATGCAAACTTTCACTTTAGTGGTAGGACAGTCTTCCAAGTTCCTCTTCAAAACATCTTGTTCAGGGGAGGTATCAGCTGTAGCTTTTGTCAGCTGGACTAGAAGTTAAAGTCAATGAGGATGGCGAAGGCAGGGGAACGTTTGCAGCTGCTTGTCTTGAAAGTGGTCGAGTGAAGCAGCTTCAATGGGAACTCAAACTRATGCAAAAAATGTTGCCAGGAAAACTTTAGCCTGTAGTTTAAATGTACTGATGTTCAGTAAATTAAGACGTACCTTCCTTTCGGCCCAGGGAACAAAGAATCAGAAGAAAATGCATCTCCTTTTCCCTCATTCTTTTCCCATGCAAAACCCAAATATAGCTATAGGATTCTGAGTATCTGTGCTTTGGGGAAATCCATTGGGGTGATGAGCAGAGCAGTGGGATTCCCTGACTGTAAGTAGTAGCTTGTTGTATTTGAGATTTTGCACCAAGGCTGGGAGTCAGAAGAATCTTCATGGCAGGTCCTCTGAGGGTGGAGATGGGAAGAGAGAATGGAGAATGAGATAAAGATCCACGAAGCCTGTTTGACAGAAGAAACGAGAATGAGTTCCTAAGCTTTAGAAGGGCTCACTGAGCACCACACTGTGATTTGACACAATACTTGCTTTGCAGGTGTAACTTTTTTTTTTTTCTCAAAGAAACAGGTTTCATTAGATTGCAGAACTCAGAAGACATACACCTCAACAAAATAAATGCAGTCAGTTTTGCGTGAGGAAACATCAGTCAGAAAAACAGTTGTGAAGTGGAAATCTCTAAATGGAAGTTTGGGATCACCAAGCACCAAGATGTGGAGTCTGAGGGAGCAGCCTGAAGCAAAGCTGGCACTGAAAGAGAAACTGAGGTGTGAGAGAGAGAGACTTCTCCTTCCTGAAATGCAGGAGGAGCAGTTGTAGATAATCAGCCACAACTCTCAGCGTCAGTAATGAGATGAAATACAGCAAAACTCCTTTGCAGAAGATTAATGAGAACGTGATGCAAACTGCTGTTTGAGCGCACCAGCGTGCCCAGCAGCAAAGGAAAATGTGTGAATGGGGTGGCAGAAGGAAGAGATGGTCCTGAGGCCTGGACAGAAGAACATAACTGGAGTTATGAAGATTTCTGTAACACTGTGTATCTATAGTTTCGGAGGTTTTTTTCCTAGTCCTCGGAAGATGTTGGATGTTATGGATTTTGTTAAGGTAGCTCCTTTGAAAAAGGTTGAGGTCTTTTATACTGAGGTTAAACAAGCCAGCAGCATGACCTTAGTAAGTACTGTGGATGCCCAAATGCCTGCATGTTTAGGATTACAGCACAGCATAAATCACTGCTGTGGTGTTCCCGGCATGTCATATCCACAGCTGAGGATGCTCAACACCACTGAGGTGCAAACTGGTGCCTTGCGTGATTGAGGGGCCACAGGCTGCAGTGAGAGGTGAAGAATTCTTCATGGCCGGAATATCTGTGGTCCAAGGCACAAACGTGGATCCCGGGGACTGCGCTGGTTACGTAAATTGAGCTTAGTGGTTGAGCTGCTGGTTGTAGGTGGCTGGACCTTTTGTTTTTGTTGTTTCCCCTCCTTCCCTGGTTATGACTAGAAGTTACCTGCGTCACTCTGTGTTTATGCTGAGCTCAGGGGTAAAGAAACTTGAAGTAGGACTAGGGGTAGAGTTTTGGAAGACAAGGAAAGGTTGTTTTCAAGACTACAATTCCATCCTGTGTAACCAGAAATTGCTGTCAGGCCACCTGAATACTAGGAGRGAAAAAGATATTCTTGTTGGACAATTAATAGAGGAAGGTGTAGGCCGCTTAGGCTGCAGTTCCTTCTGAGGGCTTGTCACGGAGAGTGGGTGAGGCAAGGCTCCACTTTTCCTCTGCCAGTCCGAACAGGTGCTTGGAGTTATTAGATCCACGTGGGAAGGATTAAGGGAGTGCTTGGATGAAAGTGACTTAAAGGTTCATGCTGACGTTACAAGAACTTCGGGAAGAAGAATGTGGTAGGACACAGGGCTGGGGGAGAACGCTGCTGCGCTGTGTACAGGACAGTTCTTGAGCTAAGGCCAGTGAGGCTGAACATGGGTAGCCTGGCGAAGTGGATCTAAGTGAGGGTTCATTAATCTAAGCAGATGAAGAGATGGCCATGAATAAGAGCAGGAGCTTTGGTTTAATAAAGAGTGTTGGTGTGAGCAGGTCCGCGTGGAGCAGGGTCTGGGCGGTCAGCCCTTGTCGGGGAAGTGGCGCTGTCCGCACAGCAGGGCTTGGTGCCTCTCCTCCAGGCTGTGTTTTAAAGCACCGTTGAAGCCTCCGCTGCATTTTGCAAAGTACTCTTTGGTGTGAGAGCTACCTGGGGCTTCCTACTCATCTAACGCTCTTTGAGGAAGATACAGGTGGAGGGCATGTAGTTCCTGGGCCTCGCCTAGGCATGACGTGGGTGCAGCTGTGCTCAGGCCTGGTGATTCAGAGCACAGGGGCTTCAAGGCCTTGTGGCGTCTCCAAGACCTAAGCGAAGGCAGCGCTGAAAGCCAGGCCTGCGCTGATTTAGGTGGCAGCTGTGCGAGGGCTTTTCAGGACTGCTGCCGCGGGCACCGGTCACACAGGAGACAGCTCCAAGGCCAGCCGAGAGCTGCCCGCGGGCAGCGTGGGCCTTGTGCGGGCTCCCGCCGTGCCTCGTGCCCCGGAGACAGGCGTGAGCCGCCTCGCCGGCCCGCCGGGAACAGGCTGCCCCCTCGGCTTGCCTTGGTGCCAGGGAGCGGCCGGCCGCCCGTCCTGCCCCRGAGGCAGGGCTCTGGCTGCCTCTCCTTGCCGGAGTTCCTCAGTGCTCTCTGCAGGCTCTCAAAAGTATCCTTTTTTTTTTCCTGGTCCTATGTATGCCTCAGTTTGCATCCTTGAGTATGGCGTTCTTTGCCTCTCTTCCTCTCTTTTTCCTCTCTTCCGTTTTTTTTTTTTTTTTTCTCCCTGATTTCAAATATTATCTGCTTCTTTCTCTGGAAAGAGAAATGGAAATGTCAGAGAACTTTATATTGTTTTCTGAATGGTCATATAAGGTTGCCAGGTGAAGGGCACTTACCTCTTTTATCTCCAATAAAAGTGCTTGCATTACAGTACCCCCCAAATGCTTTGATATTTAGACAAGTTTTTTTTTTTTTTTTTTTTTTTTTTTTGTCCTTTGACCTCAGGGTTAGTAATGCAAGAGCTTTTGTGTCAAGAGTGAGTGATAAATTGTATTTCAGAAACTGCTAGGGAAACTCAAGTTTGGGGCAGTATGATACCATGAAAGGTAACATGGCTGTAGAAGCAGAGAGACTTAGCTTTGACAGTCATCAAAATATGTTATCTCACTACTAAATTTATTATTTTACTACTACTATATTTAGTGAATGAGAGGCTATCATATTTTGGGGCATGAGATCTCTTCTGTGTTCGATTCATGTTTGGAAAACGAGAACAATGTTTCAAGATGCCTTTGCCTGTGTTTTTGTTTCTTCTCCCCAGACTAGTCACTCTTGCTGCCTCACTGAGSACATGTCAAGGGGAAAAGGGTAAATGTTTGGCAGTGTTCCTTCTGCTGAAGCTTCAACTGGTGCTCTTGTCTTGGGCAAGGGAAGATCTAATCTACCTCATGTCTTCTCCCCTTGAACTTTAAATATAGGAACTAATATGTTTCAGTAAGTTTTCCTACAGATTTTACTTACTCYGTACAGCTGCACCCTTCTGTAAAATCATATTCACAGAATGGTTGAGGTTGGAAGGGACCTCTAGAGATCATCCAGTCCAACCCCCTGCTCCAGCAGGGACACCCAGAGCACGGGGCACAGGGCGGCATCCAGGCGGGTTGGGAAGATCTCCAGAGAAGGAGACTCCACAGCCTCCCCAGGCAGCCTGTGCCAGGGCTCTGTCACCCTCACAGTGAAGAAGTTCTTCCTCAAGGATTGCTGAGCAGCATCCTCACGTTAATGCAAACGGAAGATAACGGGCAGTTTATCAGAGGGCTGATGTGCCGCTGCTCACTAATGCCTCCTGGAGCCTCTGGGTAGGTCTCGCTTACTGTTTACACACGTTCCATCAGTGCCTCCAGGAGCTGTGAAAGTCCCTCTGCAGCCCAAGCTGTTCTGTGGCACTAGGGCTCTGTGCACATGGAGGTGACCTTGCCCCACACCAGCCACCAACTGGGTATTATGGTGCTGCCCATAGCAGTCCTGGGAGGCTGGAGCACCCAGCACGTCACACACACTGTGGTGGTTAAGACCTTGCAGAAGTCATTAATGAAAGCTCTTGTCAATAGCCCATTCCCTTTGCCAGGGATGTTAGCTTCTAACTGAGGGGCATCTAGGAAGAAAATAAAGTGTCTACAGATGAGATTTATCATGCATTCACCCCTTTCAGCATTGTAACTCATGAATTATGATAGGTGGACCATAGTCTAATTTGTTATTGCAATGTAAAATGTGCATGCTTCCAATGTGCTTATTACAGTTCATTAATATCCCTACAGCTGTTTTCATAGTACCTTGAGAAACGCCACACTGATGTAAGCAGATGGCGTCTCCCAAGCTCTACAAGACAGTTTTGCCTGAAATCAGGAAAGGTCTAACGAAAATGGTAACAAAAAAACCCACTGTAGAAGCTAAGCTTGTCCAAGTGTGGGGTGTTTCTTTGTTATGTTTTGAAGCAGGTTTATTTCCTTAGAAATACGGAGATACAGATTTGATCATAGGGTTTTATAACTAATTCATAAAATTGCAACCTGAAAAGGAGGGTTTTAGTATCTCTTTTTACCCAGTAACTTGTAAYGTTTGAGGAAAGATCTGCAGTTGTCAATTGACTAGGAATGCATCTTGCTTTTGTGTCATTTGGGAATAGTAAGTTTTGACAAACAAACAAAAAACTCCATACTTTGGGGACTTAATACTGTCCTCATCTTATGTGAACTCCAGTAAAGATGTGTTTTTACCATTCATAGAAGTCCAATCCTCACAAATACTCATAAACAACAGAGAAGGCAAGTAAATAAAATTGAATGTGGCAGTCTGGTAGTGTTGAAAATCTTTTTTGACTTGGTGCTGAATTGACGTGACTCATGAGCTTAATGAGTCACTATTATCGTTATGTTGGGCCTAGCAGATGCTGCAATTGGTGGGTACAAGCTCAAAGACAACGTGATGCCAGTGACTGAGCTGTGCGAGTCCCARGAGGTTACAGTACTAGCTAGAATTCATCTGCTTTTTGACAACAAATTGGGATTAGCTGTTCTTGCTACTTGAAAGCTATTTTGGCCTTTTTGCATTTGTGCAAGTGTTTAACAGCTCCTGGAGATGTTCTTCATAGCTGGTTGAATGTGAGGCTTACCTGGCCTTGGGTGTATTTGGAAAGAAAACCAAAGAATCAGTTAAAAAACCCCAGAGTGTAACACAAAGCCACATCTAGTTGAAGGCGATACCTGCTAGTCTTATCTGTAGCCCGTCTGGTTTTGGTTTGGGCATCTCTCCCACTTCTGAATGGAGGGGATTTGTACAGCTGCCCCTGCAGTCTTCTAAAATCTGCTTCAGAGCATGTGCTGCCCTTATGTGTTGGGGTTGAGACTTTTTTATTTTGTTTTAACTCTTGCATCTTGGTCTCTTATAGTTTATTAAGGTAGTAACTTTCTTAAAATTCAGATGCCCCTCAGCCCAAAGGAGTTATTGTATTCGTGGCTAGTTAAAGCCTGAGCAAAATACTTGTTTCAAATCCCCCCATCTATTCTTTGAAGATCAAGGTAAATGTGGTTTCTTTGTACTCCTCTATCAAAAAGTGACTTAAATAAGAAGGGCATCGGTTCTGCTTTTGTGTTGGGCTTTTGGGAGCTTTTGTCACATGGTCCTTAGTTTTACTGTTTTATTTTTAATGGATCCTAGCCACCGTTGGTGTTACAATGTTATGTTTGGTGACACAGAATTGTTCTGGAAAGCCACCCTGACTAGGCTGCTAGAGTTGTGGCTTTTGCTCAGGAGCAGTCCCAAGCCTAACCTAAATGTCTGGAGAGTATCCAGAGAGGGTCAATGGATTGGTTAAAGGATTGGAAAATTCGCCTTCTCGTGAGAGACCTAAATGAGAGGAGGGGAAATTTTCGTAATAGGTAGGTCCTCAATCTAGCAATGAAAAGGTAGAACTGACCGATTTGTGAGGTTTAATTCAAATGCTAGGCTTTAAGGAGCCTAKTTGTACAGTGGGTGCAATTAACATGTCAACTGTTGAATGTTCTGCTGGATCCTCTGCCTCTGAAAAAAATGCAGTCAATGAAGATGGCCAAGTCTGCTACAGAAGACACCTTAGCTGCTATGAAGGGGTTGAAGGCCCCTTCACAGATCGGCCTGGGTTGCAGTGGCCCCGAGTTAGCTAAAGGTGTCTCTGCTCCTGTTGGACTTCTTAGGAATATGTAAAGTGCCAGAAGACTCTCTGCACACATTGCCAAGAGCTAAAACCAAGAAAGAGGAGTAAAAGGGATGTCCCATGTGTCCTTGCTGTGTTGCAGTGGTGCCCCTGCCCAGCCCCTCCTTAAGGCCATAATATGCAGAGTTTCCTCTGGCTGAGCAGGAGGGAGGCTGTGTTTGTGCACCAGCCACAAGCCTACAGGCCTAGCTCTGAGCTGAGACTCCTCTGCTCTGTCATATGATTTCTTATTAAAAAAAAAATAGGTCTAGAGTGGAGGGTGCAATGGATCATCAATATCGAAGCAGGCAAGTTAATGCTAGCACTGACGAGCTCTAAGGGGCCTGAAAGCAAATGATTCTTTGAAATTGCACTGTTAAAGTTGTAATGGTTTTTCTTGGTGGTTTTTTCTTTTTTTTCTTTTTTTTTACAGTTTTTTTAAAATTAAAAATACTTCATTTTAAGATGCATAAAGTTATGTTTGTGACACTTATTATATGGTATATATTTTCTTTTTATAATTTGCTTCAGTTATAATGCTGTGGAGGCTAATAGGATATGTGAAAAGTTAGAATAAAGAAGCAGCGTTCATAGAAAAATACTTTACTTAGAAAATTCTGGTTTGCCTTACATAGCAGAATTAAAATTTCATCCTTGTGGAAGGAAATCTCTACTTCTTGAACTTGGACCTTTAGGAGGACTTCTTGTCCAAATAAACAGCAAAGCTACAGAGAATTCTCATTGTTAAGAGCCRCTTTGAGACAGTTTCCCTCACCTCTGCAGAGCCTTTAGAAAGGTAATTGGACAGATGGATGTGCTGGATTGGCACTGTAAGTGTCTTTGCTCTGAGAATAGTATCAATAGCTATTAATAACTTGGAAAGGCTCTCCAGATAAATTAGTGAGCAGCAACCTTATAGCTGAGGAATGCATACGCTGTTAAGCTAAAACCAGAAGCTTATGAAGTATTGTTTTTAACTAAAATATCGGTGCAGGGAATTTCCAAAGCAGCTGTGTATTTTAGTTATTCTCTCTGGAACTGATATTCCTGGGTTCAGGAATTCAGGATTCCCCGGGTTCAGGAATTCACACTGGGAATGCATGAGGAACGGCGCTTGGGTTTGCTTGAAGTTTGTGCTCAGCGAGGAAAGAAAATTGATTCTGCTCTCTCTAATGAACAGGAAACTTAATAAGCTCAAATTCTCAATCTAGTGGTAAGAAAATGCTGAACTACTGTCAAAAGAAGTATTTTTGCATTAATACACTTGCAGTGTTTCGTGGGAATCTTTTAGGATTTAATCTTTAGATTGTCCGAAGTGCAGATTTATTCAATTCCATTCTTTTTCTTCTTCCGTGTTCCAGTATAGGTTTTGTGGATTAGTTATATCTCTTTGGCCATTACTAGGTATTTTATTCTTATTTAGATCTTTTTAGTGGCACTGCTTTTTCTCTTGCTCTAACAGCCAAAGTGAGAGGGCTTAATTTGCGTGTTTTCCATTAATTCCAGCACACAATAAGGAATTAAATTCCACAAGACAAGTACCAGAGCAATTGCACTTACGTGTGTTCCCTTGTTTCTTATCTTGGCTTTGCAGTTTGAAAACTTACATGCACAAAACCACAGGTAAACTTTATATAAGGGAAGAATGTGAAATCTTGATATACAGAAAAATAGTTTTCCAGCAGAAACATGTTAGCAGATGTCTTATTTTATTCTGGATCTTTATTTACAATGAAATGCAGCTTTAATTTTTTATTCTAAATCTTCTCCTGCCTCACAAAAAGCACCGTTCCTGTGCTGTAACCTGTTCCACCATYGCAGTCGTTTTATTTGTGATCAAATTAGAATCTGGGTCTTAGGATTTGAAAGACGGACGCATTAATCCCCTGGAAGATTCAGTCACTCTCTGTCAGTTCTAATCARGTAAAAGCATTCCTCGTTTTGCTCCAAAGCAGTTGGAAGGATTTTTTTTTTAATTCAGGCAGTTTGCCTTTTTGCTTGCTGCTTATTTCATTTTCAAATAATTACCTGTTGCATGTGAATATTGCAGGATTCAAAACAAGCACRTGGCCCTTAAGCTACCTGTCCTCTCCAGTTTGCAGAAATCGCTTGTGGTCATCAGCACCAGCTAATAAGTAGGACACAAAAGCATGTGGGTTTGTTTTCCTAAGGATAGGATGCTTTTTGGGGAGTATGCTGGAAGGCTTGTCTCTTAAGCAGGTGACTTGAGTGAGTGAATGTATCTGGCTGGTTTTAAAGAGAGTTTATCTGAAAAGAGGCTGGAAACTGTGTCTGTGTGTAGCTGGGTGGGTGTTTTAAGGTAGAACTTGGCCAAACAGGCTTGTCTGAAATTAAGATGCTTTTGCAGCGGCTTCTGTGTAGCTATAAATGCACTGAGGTGGTTTAAAACTGAGCAAGTGGCTGTGTGTTGTTCTGGCAAGGTCTTATGAACAAATTTTTAAATCTCGAAGTTCCTAAGAATAATATAGCTTGTTTTCTATTGGCACTGTATCATTAAAAAAATAATCATATGTGGTCTCCTAAATGTCCTTAAAATAAGTGCACAATGTTGTTCATGATGAGCATAATAGGAATTACCAGCAACTTGGTTTTGTCTGTTAATATTCTTCCATTTGGCATGGCCAGGATTATTATAGAACAGCGTTGAGTGCTGTAGGACGGCGTGTGTCCTCCCACGTGGGCATGCGTTGTTCAAAGGGTGGTTATCCCAGGAGAGGCCAGGCCAATGAAATCCCAGTCCCTGCCTTTCTCCTGTTTGGTTCTGCAGTTCTGTGGTACCTGTTGAAAGTAGGCAGCAGAATGGAATAGAGATTTGATGAGGCACAAGGAGAAGCCCACATCAGCTGGGCTTTCGTAAAAGAGTGTTTTGTCCTCCCTTTCTCCCTTCACCCAAGGGAGTCCTCATCCTCCCTTTAGAAATCGGGAATACTTCTCTTTATCTCTCTTGCCCCCCAAAGAAATCTGGGATAGGTCAAGCTTTACTATTTTGGGCAGTGAATACGTAGCTCGTAGGTAGAACTCAGATCTTCTTTTGCCTTTTCAGTACTGTCATTTTAGCAGTCAGGACCKCCTGTAGGACTGGGTTGGAAAACAGGAGCCGGTTCTCCGAGGCATCCTCGCCCCTTTGTGTCGCAGAGAGAGGCTGCAGGAGCAACACTTGCCTGCCCTGCGCTTGCGTCTTGCCCCACTGCAGTGCAGAGTGAGATGCAGATTTGTTTGGAGCGTCTCACACASTGCTGTCCCCAGAGTGGTCTCTGATTTAAGAAGCAAACCTTTCGTTTCGCTTGGTAGGGATGAATCTTTGGTCATTAATTCATGCCTTGCAGAARGTGAGGGTCTGCTTTTCTTCTGTGTTTTGTTGTTGTTTTTTAATCATGTGACCTGTTAAATTTGGATTGATAGAGAAATTGCTACAAGCCATTCAGGAACTTAAGTGCAAGCTGGACAGTAATGTGATAACTGCAGCAGAGCCATGGATCCCTGGCAGCCAAAGAGGTCTGGAAAGTGGGGCTGCCCTGCAGTGCCCTAGGACTAGTACAAGGCAATKAATACCATGTTTTCCATGGAGTACCAGGTGTTGTAGAAACTTGCTGGGAAGAGTCTTCTGTGCAATGTGGTGATCAAACCCTGTGGCACTGACTGAAAGCAAGTGGAGCTTGTGCCGTGGAGGTCATCTCTGCAGATCACGGTGTATAGGAATTATTGCAAATGCAGAGAGTCTTAGGAAATCTGCTCTTAAAATTAGGTCCTGATTCCTCTTCTAACTTGTCTAAATAGGTAAGTTGGGAATTAGAAAATTACGCTGTAGTTTTCTTGTCTGTCTTTGGGTCACCGTGAAGAAGAGTTGAACTGCGCTGCTGTCTGCGGGTTTGCCCACGAGCAGCTGAAGGTGTTTYAGATGTCCGGGCTCCTGGAGGGGCACTCTGCTCTTAATTCCATCTAAATTCCAGTTGGTTGAAGCATCTGGAGTTGCTCAGATATCCAATTAGATATTTTGGAGATGTGCAGAGCATTGATAATTATGGGTTTATTACATTTTGTCTGTTAGTGTGACTAGAGATTAACCTGCATATGCAAGGGGAAGAACTGCTGAGTAAGGAGGCCTCACTTCATGCAATCTCCTTCCCCCGTAGCAGATCCATCTTCTAATCCTAGATGCCACGAATTCCTTTGGCTAAGAGTACTTTTTTGACACACGTTCAGCACTTAATAATAGTAAATTCTGGGCCCTAGGGTATGTGGAAGTCTAGATCCCTTGAGTGACTAAAGGAGACTGTAAATAAAACTTTGGTCTCCCAAATGTCAGCAGAGAATACTCTAACTAAAGCCATCCCTTTAAATTGTTTTATTTAATAGATTTCTAGTAACCTTGTCACTCTTTTCTCTGAAGTATGTGAGACTGACACACATCAAGTAGCAAAGACACTTATCTGTCATATAACCTGTGTAAAATTAGTTGGAGGCAGTTTGATACCTAACTTTAAACTAACAAAACTATTAACTTTTTAATTATTATTTTGCTGGATTTCTGTATTTTCCGCTTGCAGTACTGTTGAGCAGTTGATTATGTTGCTGCTCTGGTCACTGCTCATCATGAAACTTCTGCAGGTGGGATGGGTGAGGGAGGGTTGTATTGGGCTCAGGATTTATTTTATTTTATTTTATTTTATTTTATTTTATTTTATTTTATTTTATTTTATTTTATTTTATTTTATTTTATTTTATTTTATTNTTTATTTTATTTTATTTTATTTTATTTTATTTTATTTTATTTTATTTTATTTTATTTTATTTTATTTTATTTTATTTTATTTTATTGTTTTGGCTTGTAGAACTAGACAACATAAATTATTTAACATAGTGAATCTCTATGTGAGAGGTGGGTTTTTATGAGGGTTTTTTTTTTTTTTTGACTATTTATTTCCTTTAATTTTCCTAGTAGAGACATAATGTGCTTTTTCTTTCTATCTAGTTCAGCTGCTCCAGGAGACAAGAGGGCTTGGCAAACAAAATCCCTAAAGTAAGGGTGAAATAACTGTAGCCTTGATACCTTTTGTGATTCCTTTTGTCTGCCTCTTTCCCCCTCAGACAAACGTGTTGATGACTGGCCCTTGATGCACTCTCCCTTTCCAACACTGACTATAAGCACTATTTATCTCCTCACCGTCTGGCTGGGCCCCAAATGGATGAAGACAAGAGAGCCCTTCCAGTTACGTTTCCTGTTGGTTGTTTACAACTTCGGCATGGTTCTACTCAATTTCTTCATTTTCAAAGAGGTACGTATGCCCTCCCTCAAGAGGGGAGCCCTGTTTGAGTTTGAGATGGTAGAGGGATTGAAAACTGAATAGGACTTTATATAGTCAAGGTGCATCTGTTGAAGATAAAGGTCTTGTGCAGACCTTTAAGGCTGCATTTGCCTTTCATGTGAGTGTTTTTATAGCTAGATATCATTTACCGGTGAACACACATGCTAAATTAGTACACATAGCTAGCAGTATGTGCTAGCATGTACTAGCTAATTCAGGTTCTTCTTAGATTTATGTTAGTGTAAAGATTAGAGAGATTAACTAAAAATCAGTAGAGGTTTAACACTTCTGATATATATCTGATATATATATATATATTAATTTTTAATTATCCTAATTAGCAGGATGTGTCTAACTGCTAATTAGCAGGTAGCAGGATGTGTCTAACTGCAAATTAAGTTGTTGCCTTCAATATTTTTATCACTTCTAGCATTTTTTAGCAATTCATCCATAGTATGCTTTGCAGAGAAATATCCTGCCTGGAAGTTTGCTTTTTAGAGTAAGAATGCAGGAAAGGTTGCAGTGTTCAGATACTGAGTTTGTAAAATTCTAATTTGTAAAATTCTAGTAACAAGTTCTTAAGAACTGCTGTGTTTTTCCTTCCTTAGATTTCCTGCACAGAGGAAACCGCTCCTTAGCAGCAGCTGAGCGGGACTGAGAGTTCCCACATGGTGGCTGAGAATGTAGCTGTTGCTCAGGAGCAGTTTCATTTTGCAGGGACTTGGCTCATGTGGATTGAGGGTCGCCCTTCTGGAAGACCTTAGATCTTACATTGACAAAACCCATTCCCAGGAGCAAGCAAGGAAACTGTGCAGTTAAAATGACAGCTTTGCGGAGTTCTTTTCTTGGCAATCTGTTCTGTACTCCTGCCCCCAAAGCARGTAGCATATCTGACAATTTTCTGCATATGAGCCACTTCCCAGAGCTTCTATAACAATATTGCTCACTGCTTTAAGCCTCTTTCTAGGCATTGTTCAGCAAAGCTAATTTTACCCCTTGCCTCTCAGTTGCCATTATCTCTAAACTGACTCACCACTCAGACTGAAATATTTTATGTCTTCCATAGTGTGCAGCTCCAGTGATGGCAGCACTGGTATGAGGGTTCAGTTTTGCAGAGTGTTTCCTAGTACGCATCACATCAAACTGCTTTCATCCAGTTCAGGCTCTGCTGTGTCCATGGATTTGTTCGTGGGTGGTAATAGTTAGGAAGGTTCAGAGATCTTCAGAGTCTTATGATACCGTACAGATCGATGAAAGCTTGGGGAAAAAAAAAAAAAAAAGAAGAAGAAGAAGAAATGAGGAATTATGTGTCATATAACATCATCTAGACCATAATCTAGCAGGGACATAGTTGTTTCCACTGGCATTTCTGAAGTTTAACACTAGTCTTCAGTTTACTTGGTGTTACGGTCACACTTCTTCCTTTGTGAAACCTGTTTTTTCTCTTTGCTCCTATATTTAGTAGGCAGAAGTCCTGAGCGTTCACATTCCTGATCCCTCCTTTAAGGAGCATTCACAAAAGGGTTTTCTTATTTTGCTGCTTTTCTGAAGTTAAGAGTTGCCCTGTGCTCATGGGAACTGAGGCTGATTGCTCTCCCACTGCACCAGTCTTAGCTTCAGAAGCGATCTAGTTCTTTTGGTGTCTTAATCTCATGTTAAAAAGCTACCCTGATAAATAGTCTAAATCTAGGAAAATAAATTACAAGCACAACAGAATTTCATGTTGACACCAAAAACTAATTGTGAGAATCATGAAATCCAATCATTTTGGCAGATTAAAACAGAAAATCCCCTAAGAAGAGTTCCGTGGGTTTTGCAGTGTCCATCTCTCTTCATTTATTTTCTTCAATCAAATTGTATTTTGTCTATGAGCTGAATTGTCGCAGACATGAAGTGAGTTGGTGTCCAAACCTCGTTTGCTTACACAGACATATGCACGTTTGCACAAGCACATTTGCACAGCACATTTGCACAGCCTTTCCCAGCCACTGGAGTCGCGTGTGGATCAGCAGGACTGGGGCACTCGGAACGCTTCAGGTGCAAAYGTGTTTGCTGTGCATGGGCTGGAAGCTAATGGTTTGAGTTATAGGCAGTTATTTTTCTWTTTTATAAAGAAGCACTAGGCTTTACAGGTTTGTATTTTAGTTGTATCTGTATACTTTACATCTGTACTCTTAGTGCTGTGTGCAAGATAGATGCAGAAGCAAGCAGGAGTTCAGCCTAAAAGAGAATAGTGAAATTTGGGGTAAGAGTAGTCAGTGGCTGCCTGCCGTTAGCTTGAAGATTTGCCCATATACCCCTTTACAGCTTGACTGTTCACAGGTTATACTGGCTCCGCTGCTATATTTTGGTCCTCAACAGGGTGAGATTATGTAGCTATGTGCCATTTGGTTCACAAAATTCAGGAATGTCAATATGAAAAGCRTTGCCTTAACCTTGTACACCCATGGTCTCTAAACAAGTGTTTTTCTTTTCAAGGGAAACTTGCTCAAATTTCAAGTTCATTTTTTCTAGTTCAGGTTATTGCAACAAGCTTTATTTGAAGTAGCCCACCAGGAGCATTTCATATTCCTCAGGTCACCTCTGTCTGCACAAAAATGTATCATTTTTCTTCATCTAAATTCTATTAACCTGTTTCATGGTTATCAGCACTAGCTGTTAGGATGTTTTTTTCCTGTGCTAGGTTGTTATATTGTTGTAAGAATGGTAGGTCTAAATTATCCTTATATATGGGACAGAGAGAGATCTCTCTCATCCATTATTGGAWTTCTTCTGCCATTATTAGTGAACACATCTGGGTGATTTCTGTCTGTGAAGCTAGAGACATTTAAGAGAAGATTGATGCTAGCTGCGGAATAGCATAAGGTCATCYTGAGTTCTTAGTCATTTACACAGACTTCTAATTATCTGGGCAAATATATGCAGGAGACATAAGTGTCCTTTTGTGTGTCTGTATGTGTGTTTTTACCTTAGAAGGAAAAAATAGGCACTGTCTAATAATACCTTTTTGGAACTAAATGTTGTCTTTATTCAATAGTAGTCTTGGAACCCGTAAGGATATTTAGAATTGTTTTTAATCAGGTAACTTTGATAAAGATGTGTACTGATACTTGTTTTAAATAGGCTTTATGCAGCATCTTTCCCCTCACCTATGGCTTTAATATTTTCAGCTGTTTTTGTCGTCAAGAGCTCGAGGGTACAGCTATGTCTGCCAGACTGTGGATTATTCAGACAATGTTTATGAAGTTAGGGTGAGTATTTCCCATTTACATAAAGGTTTACGTAATATATAGTATTATGTTGCAGTTTGTCTTGTCTGAAAACTGTTTTTTCAGAGTTCTTCTGTCAACCATGACTATAAGTCTCCTTCTTTGGAGATCTTTAAAACCCKCTTGGATGCAGCCCTGTGCCACGTGCTCTAGGTGACCCTGCGTGAGCAGGGGGGTTGGACTCGATGACCTCTGAGGTCCCTTCCAACCTTYGGCATTCTATGATTCTAKGATTCTAATCCGTTATATTTGGACAGATTGCTTTTGGTTTCACTGCGTTACACATAGCACTTTATTTGCAATGCATCAGGTATTTGCCTTAACTTTCATCTAACCGGTACAAATAAGATTAATCCTGAAGATACCATCCTGGGCTTCACGGGAGGTGGTACAAGCCGTGATAAACTGTGCATGCACACTGTGATTGCTGAAGTTCGTGCTCCACTGTAACCACAGCAAAGGGGTAGTGCTGGAGCTAGATCAAAGCGGGTGAGATAGGCCAGCTTAGGCCATGATTGCACTTCAGTCCCACTGATGGGGCAGCTTTTGGTCCCCTTTACCCCTGCTTGGCTTGGTGAGCTCCTCCTGGCATCTGGCAAAGGTATTATGAGCTCATGCATTGCAGAAGCTTAGGTTTCAGATGTGTGTTTTTTGGAAGGCGTTCAGTTTGGATCAAAGAGCCAAAGGTTGGTACCTTCCGCGATAGTGTTGGCTGGCTCGTGTGCTGAGCCTTATCTTCCCACAGAGCTGACACGGGAGAATCTTGCAGCTCTTCTTGCAAGCTTTGTCCTCTACAGATTAGAACATGTTCCTGAAAGTGTTACTCTGAGAATGTGTTATGTTCCTAATATGTATAATGCTTGTAATACACTTTGAAAAACGCCCGTCTTGGCAAGGTGGCTGTTTGTGGGTAGATTATCCAAAGGCCTCTGCAAGTGACAGCAGGGTAGTGAGAAGGATCATCCTGCTTCTTACACCATTTATGCAGAGGCTGGTGCTGCAAAAGTGATGACTCTATGCATGCCTTTCTTTTTAGCACTATGGCTACCCGTTTTTCAGCATTGCCACTATTTCATTCACTGGCTTCTATTAATAGTTTTATTTAAGAAGAAAAACTGGCTAATTTAGAAATGCTTCACAGTTTTTTAATGTGTGAGAAAAATATCCTTATGCACAACTAGATGATATTGAGAAGTGGCATGACAGACACAGGATGCGTTTTAATCATAGCTAAGTACAAAGGTGCATATCCAGGTGTCTAATGACACATTGTATGCATGCAACCAGCCCAGTCTGCATGGAAACTTGACTGAAGATTTGCTTAGTGCTAAGTTCTCTACTTCACACCTTAATTTTAGATGCACTTGCTTTTGCAAGGCTGTGCACAGGTCAGACCAGCTCAACACAATTGTCTTCCATTGATCACTGTGACAAACAAAGGATGGTTATATGAATGACAGCAAAACAACCTGCACCATGTATTTGTGTGATGTGTCTGGAAAAGGCAGTGTCAGTATCAGCAAAGAGCAGGATCAGCTCTTTGCATTTCCTGACTTTCTAAGCTCTCTACAGACTTATGCATTTACGTAAAATTTATTTCTAAAGTTGTAGACTGTAATGTGCAATGTGTGATTGAATTAGGAAAGCAATACAATTTGTGTTCTGTGAAGTTGTTACAAGAAATGATTAGTTGACAACAAGTAGAAAACAAGTGGCAAGCTACACTTTCCCCAGTGAGCGTGGTTCTCTTGTCTAACCAAGGAGTCGGAGAGAAGTTTCTGGCCTGCGTTACAGTAAGTCCCACTCTGTGTTCACTCTGTGTTTTTGACACMGTAGGGTGTTTTTAAAAACTTAAGGTTCTATTTGTCATCACTTAAAGTAAACCTGAAAAAGCAACTCTTAATGTGTCTAAATATGGGCTCCTCCTTTAATTTCAAGCTGACATCTAGTCAGTTTTGCATCACATCTCTGACAAGCTCTGACAGTAGATTTACATAGTAAATATCCAGTGTCTATTGACACCAGGATTCCTCTGAAGAGGGATTTTGCTCTGCAATAACAGAATTACGTATAAATAGCTTTAATTGTAAGAAAATGAGTAAATGAGTCCAGCATTATTCAGGTAAAGGTGGCTAGCACTGACTCAAAAGGGAACAGCACTGAGCCCAGAAAGCATTATAGAATGTGATCTGAAAAGCAACACCTAATGTTTGACTTCATTATTTGGCTTAGAAAGCTAGAACAAAAATAATGGGGGATAAATCATGTGAAATGTGACACAAAYCACATGTAATGGTGTAAAGCCACAGTTCTGCTTCTGCCTTTCCTTGGGAAAGTGCTACCATGGTCCTGCCAGAGAGTGGGATGCTTTGACCCATGTTCCTGTTCAAAATGAGATGTCACGAAGCCATCCCTTGTCCTTCAAGGAAAGAGAAGCTAAAGATTGACCATCTTGGGTGACAGAGTGTGTCTTTTTAGTCTTCTCCAACACGTTCTACCTCAGACAGCAGCCAGTAGGGATTTCAAGGGAACAGTGTAAAGAGAGGCACATTGAGCACTTGCTCTGCAACACCAGTGATCTGCAGTTTATATCGGGGATCTGGGTATATGTGACCTTCCCAATTGCTGGCAGGAAATTGAGGAGGATGTTTAATAACTGGCCATGAAAAGCTACGTAGAAAAGGAAGAGAAAAGGGAAAATCCCCAACAAGGACTTTTGAAGGAGATGGAGCTGCATCTTGGAGGGTCATTTTGCTTAATTCTAGGTGTCTATTTAGGAGTCAGAATAACCAACGCTTTGCTAAATGCAAGGTGCTAAATTCCATAACTCCTTTGGGAGCTCCCCTGTTTGGAATAAACAACTTCTAACAATGTCTAAATTCAGKTATTTAGTTTTATCATCTGTGAGTAGCCACTTGCCCCTCTCCTGACTTCTGTGTGTTCTTATTTCCCAGGACAAGACTCATCTATTACTAGCATTTTTGGAGAACTAAGAATTAGGAGTCTGGAGCTGTGGTGTGTTAGTTAGTTCCTACTTTTAAATGTGTCAGTGGTAATCRTAGAGCTGAACTGTGGTTGCCTCTGTTTAAATTTTAATCTGCTTTTACTTTTCCTGTTTGTGCTTCTGTCTGGAGCTTGAATAATTCCCTCTTAAGAAATAAACGCAATAATTAAGGCTATAAATTTGATCTTTGCAAATTTTCTTTACTCTTTCATGAAAGGAAAATTTGAGTTAACAAACTCCATGGCCTTATAAACTTTCTATAACTAGTTCCAYAGCTAAAACAAGGAAAAGAGAGATCTCTTTAAAAATCTCTGTTTCCTCTGTAATTTTTAATGTCATGATTACCTTGGGCAAGTACCCATCCCTTCAAACCTTCAGTGGATAATCAGCCCCAGCCCAAAATGAGGAAGGAGGCAGCAGGAGCCGGGTCGCGGGTTAAGGCAGGTGTCTGCCAGGAAGCCGGCAGCAGGCAGGGGTCCTAGGRGCGGACCCCTTGTTGACCCCTTAATCTTAGGCTGTAATGTAATCTTGGTGGGCCATCTGGTGCCTTTTGAAGGCCCGTGAAGGCCTATGGAGGCCTATGAATAGTCCCAGAAAAGGTGTAGCTTTGACCAGCAGTATAGACTTCATAAGGATCTATTATAATACACATTTTCTGTTAAGTTAAATCTTTCTTCCATGCCTTGCCCAAAGGAAGGCTATGATGAGGTCCCAGTTTTTGATGCTTTACAGAGCAAGTTTAATAGTGGCCATGTGCTCCTGGCCCAGTTTGGGCACCAGTTGCCTTGTTCGGCCTTATTTCTGTCCTCTGCCCCTGATGGCATGTGTAACCTTGGGCAAATGACTTAATATCTGTTTCATTTTTTTCTTTTTTCTATGTCAAATGATCAAAATTCCTACATAAGTCACTGGGAGCACTGACAGAAAGCAGTTCCTGCAACCTGTGATGAGAATAAACACAGGTAAAGCTGCATGAGGAGAGATCAAAAGAGCTTTCAGGCTCTGCAGGAACATAACAATAAGCAGGTATATTCCTGCTAACAGGTGRATGCTGCTTTTTTGTTCTGAAGTGATGGGAAGCACTTTAATCAGAAGTTCAGTTGATCTTAATCCACGAGTTGCAGCTGCTCTCACTGCGGGACGGGGAATTCAAAGGCAAGAACGAGGTGTGAGTGACTCACCGGCGCCTAGAGTGAGGCTGTAACGTTTTGGACATAGCGTACAAATTTTCTGTGGGATTTTCTCCGCTTGCATCTTGCTCTGTTGTTTAGTAAATTGGCAAGTACTGCTTATATTGTACTGTTTCTTGTTTTGTTATTAAACAAAATGTATATCAGCTTAACAAGAGCTTTTTGGGCAGTGTTTATCTGAGCTGTGGCTTCTTAACAAGCTTCTCAGAAGGTAGGATCCCCAAGGCACTTAATGCAGTAGTGCTGGCTTGTCCTTTTGTGAATAGAGGCCAAAGTGTTTATTGTTAACTCCTGAGATGAACAGATGTTTATCTTCYGTAATTTATTTAAAAGCTGCAGCTTAGCAAATATCTGTGACAGATGCTGGACTGTTAACGCTGATTGGTGAGTGTGAGGCAAAGCCTTGATGTGGGTGTTACTGAGCACATCGCTGTCTGTCCCGGGGGCAGGAGCGTACCGGGTATTGAGCAACAACGTACACACTGACAGTTGTTGCAGGTTGCCTGCATGTCTGGGAACCCCAAGATCTGTGGGAGTCGCTTCCCTGTCATCGAGCCACCCTCCCAATTTGACAGCTGAAACTCGCTGTTTATGACAGAAATAAAATGACACAATGGCAAAATCCGGAGAGCAAGAAGGATGTGTAGGAGGCTGCAGCTTGGCGAGCGGTGCAGGCCCTCTGGGAAGGTGCAGAGCCCGCAGTGCGCAACTGCAGCTCTGCTCTGCGCTGCCGCTGCTTGCTTGCTCCTGCCACCGTCTCCCAGAACGTTAAATCAGAGCATCACCGGATGGCTGAGGTGGGAACGGACCCCTAGAGCTGGTCTCTGCCCTGCACTCGGTCAGGGTGGCTGTGAATTACTGCGGGGAGGCACCGTGGCCCTCCGGCCGCGCTGCRGCGGTGCCCTGCTGTGCTCCTTCTCCATGGCCCCCTGTCCCGAGGGAGCGGGAACTCGCCCAGGAGCCTGCGCGCGTTCGGGAGACGAGGTCGCCGCTTCCTGACACTTCTCCCTTCCCTGGGGAATGAGGGAGGCGGTGGAGTCACCTTACACAACACGAAGGCAAATCTGCCTTGCCATCAGATGAGTCCTGAAAGACCAGGTCAACCTTTCTCTTGCTCAAATGGGTGTGTTGTGACASTGCCTGCTGTCCTCGCTGCCGGTGCCTTTTTCAGCGTTTTTTCGTTTTCACGTGTGAGTCACCACCTGGGCTACGTTCTGGTCCCACCCTTGCACAACAAGCTGGATGACTTACGATGCCAGCAGCTAGACTTGCTGCTCTGCTTTGGGATGCAGAAGGGAGTCTAGTCCCCCCGCCCTGTCACTATCCCCCATGTCCCAGTACTGGCAAACCACCGCATGGAGCTTCCATGCTTTCCCTGGCACAGCAGCATCCTGGTTCCRGCGGGAATCCGCACTGCCTGGGGCACCGTGGGCAGATTCCATGGTACTTGCTGGCCTGAGGGGAAGCTTGTTGTGTCACACTGCCTTGCTGTAGAGCTGGTCATTTCCATGGACCCTGGGCTCCGAGCATCTCCTGTAGTCTCATTTCTCCTGTTCCCAGAAGGGAAGCAGACTCTGGGAGGATGCTGTTTTTCAGACAGGTCTGCTGAGCAGGCCAGGAGAAGTTGAGGGGAGTATTGCCCCGTGGGTTGGGAAATCTGACTCACAGAATGAGCACCCAGCCTGCAGGATGAGCTGGGATCTTCCCACCCGTCACTTGTTAAATTCTTTTGATATTACACAAAATCACAGCCTCTGCAGTTTTGCTTTATCGTAATATTTCTGCCTCATTGCTGTTACCACAGAGGTACACAAGTCCCTTTAGGAGTGTTCTCCTGCCAGTCTTAGGGCAACAAATGAGAATTCAGGCTCCTTATGTTTAAATGGTAAACTGCTTAGAGACAGCAGAGCTTTTAATTATGTAAGTTCTTTTTATTTATTTTACAGTAGCATAAAATAAATAGCGTTATTTTACATTCTGTACCAACGATTCAGAATGCTACAACCCTCCTGTCCAGAACAGATAACTGTGGTATTCATATTATTACTACTCTAATACTACCCAGTGCTCCCTGATTCCACCTCATCATATGATGCCATTGACGAGGATTTGGGGAAGGAAGAGGCGTCCTTCTCTTGCAGCAGATAGCCAGGGTCAATTTTATTCCATTGCACTTACAATCATTAAAACTCTTTGTTTTTTATTACAGATAGCTGCTGCTTTATGGTGGTATTATGTCTCCAAAGGAATTGAATATTTGGATACAGTATTTTTCATCCTGAGGAAGAAATTTAACCAAATTAGTTTCCTTCATGTCTATCACCATTTCACCATGTTCACCCTGTGGTGGATTGGTATCAAGTGGGTTGCAGGTGGACAAGGTGAGTTCCACCCTAACCCCCACATAGACACATGCACCTTTTTGGGTGGACACAATGCACAATTATTATTTGGCATGAATAGAAAAGAGCTTTCATAGAATTAAGTGTGATGTATCAGACTGTTTAAAGAGCACTGAAATGGTGTGAAATATTTAATGTGTACAAATTACCTCTGTGGGAAATGTGGGGGAGKAAAAGGGAGCAGGGACATAGCCTAATGAATTGCAAAACTTTATTTTTCCCCTCCTCCTGGGCATCAGTTGCAGGCAGTTCTGCCTTCAGAATTATCCTCCTTCTGTATGAAATGCAGAACAAACTAACTGCAGTTTTTGCAGATACAGGGAAATGCAAAAATCTAATTATGGGCCATGATCTACATGCAAATGTAATAAAGTTAATGGAGATGATATTTGACATTATATCTGAGTTTGGGGTTTGCTGCTTTTTAATAGAGACATGTATGAAATTCTGAAACCTTCTCGTCATGGTGAGCCACTCAACCCATCGGTTGGCTTTTAAAAGCTATTCATGATGACACCAGTCTCTTATTAATGCTAACATATTTTTTTTTCTCTTGCTTCCAAAACACACACCAAAGAATTAAGTTCCATTTTTTTGCCACATCTGCCTTTCCTGTATTGCACCTTTTGTTTTTGTCGTTGTTGCATTTTCTCTCTTAAATTATAAGCTCTGTGAAACGTAGGGTTCATGGAAAGTGTTCTGTTTGCAAAGTGCTTTGTAAACTTAAGCCACTACAAGTTACAAGTTACCCATGGTAAACTCCAAACTGAAGGTTTTGGGTTAGGGTTTTTCTTGGTCAAACCACTCCAGTACTTTTTCAGTATGTGGACTTTATTTGCTCTTATTTACCATGTATATCTTGTATGAAGTGGCTGCTTCTTCTTCAGAAGAGGAAATACTTAAAACTAGTGTCTGTAACTGTGGCTGAATTTCTCCCAAGTAGTCTGCAGAATTTGGGTACACAAGCAGATGTTTCATGACCTTCATTGGTCAACCTGCCTGTAGTTTTACCTGGAAATTCCCTGGACACCTCAAACACTCTCTTCCTTGCTTTCTTTTAAATATATACATATTTTTTTTTTTCATGCTATAAATATTTGTGGGATTCAGTGCAATAGTTGAGACTGTTTCCATGCTTATTTCAGTTCTGTGGTGTTCCTGCACTGCCTCTTAGTTTCTGTCTCCTGCAAAAAGAAAAGCTGCAGTGGCTCTGCAGCGTTCATGGAGGGCTGCAGCATAAGTGCAAGTAGATCTAGTGTTTGTAGTTGATAGAACATGACTCTCTTAGACAGATTCGTTACAAATTAAATGACAGGGTTCAGACATAGTTTACCCCACAGAAATGTGAATTGTTGGATATTAACAAAAACTGTTTTTACTGTCCTGATGTTTGACATTACAGCCCCTATTATGCCCCTCTGGCAGTGTAAAATCTCAAAAAGATATAATTTGCTTCTGTTAAGGGGCTGCATATCTTGACAGAGCTTATAGGTCTTAATGCAAATGAGAGCTGTCTTTGTTTCCAGCATGAATTGTTCTGAAAAAATGGCCTCTTTCATCAAACTTCCTCATGTTTCTTGCTGGAAAGTGGATCTCAAAAACTTGATTTCTTCATAACCTAATAGATTTAAGTATAGGACTGATCAGACACTTGTCTATACCTTGCACTGTGAAACATGGCTTTTAATAGTCCCTTAACAAACCAATTGCACTTGTACTGCAGTAAYGAATCTGAAATGCTTATGATATGTGTGTCTGTTCAACAAAAATCTATATAGGTAACTCCTTACTGAAGCAGTTCCACAGAAGATACAACCCACTGGTCACAGGAGCAGCTATTTGTGTCTGTCTCCATCAGCAGTTAGGTCTATACAGTGGAATCATTCAAAGATGGAAGATGAGCATTCCCTGCGTTATTGTTATATATAACATAATATTATGTTATATACATATAATATGTATAATATAGCATAACATATTACATAAATGAGAATAGATTTTTTGTTGTTGTTTTCAAAATGTCATTAAAATCTTCCCTTCTGTTTCCGGACAGCTTTTTTTGGAGCTCAGATGAATGCGTTTATTCATGTCATTATGTACATGTATTATGGATTAGCTGCCTGTGGCCCTAAATTTCAGAAATACCTGTGGTGGAAACGATACTTGACCATATTACAATTGGTAAGTAGAACTTTTTTCTCTCTTTATTTTGGAGATTATTGCCTCTGAGCAGATTTGTATCAACATAACTCTGAAACTTTACAGAAACGCTTAGCTATCTGATTTTAAAAAAAGTTCTAAAAATCTTATTACAGCTCATGAGTATTGTAAAATCTTAAAAGATTTTATTTTCACAAATAAAATACTGTTATTTAGTGGCCCAACCAGAAATAATTATTACACTGGAAGAGTGCTAAAAAGGTAGCACTAGGCACCTCAACCTCAGCTTGGCACCAACCTTCCCCCACTCCCACACATGCCATGCAGCCAGTTACCACAAGGCAGTGATGCTGCATCGATTACCTGGTAAAGAAAAGCTTAGGTACAGTGAATGAGTCCCTGTCTGCTCCTGTTTGTTTAATTTTGTCTTTTTATTTCTTTTCTTTTTCCCCTAATATTCAAAATCTATTTTTAAGACTAATATAGCAGCCCTGGAGATAGAAACATTTATCTTATTTATCAGAAAAGATGCAACACAGATAAGACTTGTGCAGGTCTTCTGATATGCTGATTGTTTCAACTGCGAATTTCAGAGACCCATTCAAAAAGGCAAAGAAAATCCAGATCTCTTAATGTTGCCTCATTTTCCTGTTTTTGAAAACTGGTTCCAGGGGCTGGCAGGGAGTGGATCTGCACGATGCAGCCTTTGTGTGCATGTGGGATCTGGCAGCCAGTGGCAGCACCCGCTCCCCACCCAAGTCCTAGCAGTTTTTATACCCTGCTGCATTGGCAAACCCTGGTGCAGTCAGACTTCTAGAATGTATTAAAACTGTTTTAATTCTGTGTTTCCTGTCTTTCAGGTGCAGTTCCATGTGACTATTGGCCACACAGCCTTGTCTATTTATATTGATTGTCCCTTCCCTAAATGGATGCACTGGGGTGTAATTTTCTATGCTGTCACCTTCATTTTCCTGTTTGGTAACTTCTACTATCGGACATACAAGCTGCCCAAGGAACCTGTAAAGAACGGCAAAATAGCAAATGGTGCTGTTGCAAATGGAGTAAGCAAAGCAGAAAATAATCCAGTGGTGGAAAATGGAAAAAAGCAGAAAAAGGGAAAAGCAAAAGGAGAGTAACTTGATCCAGGCCTTAACCATTGCTGGCAGTGAGGAACCTCCAGTTTGGTTTATAAAAGGAAAAAAAAAAACAAAAACAAAAAACGCTATCTATCTGTACCAATTAACCTTAGGTCACTGAAGAGCTAGAACACAGATATTTTCATTATTTATGAAGATTGTTTTAACAACACTTAAAGTTGAATTTCTATTGTAATTATGTAATTATCATGCATATGGTCTCTGTGTAAATTTGTAGACTGCTGGTGTTGGTGAATGTAAGGAAGAATTGCAGTGAATTCCGTGTTTAGCAGTCCCAAAGTTCATGCTACCGTTGATACAACCACTTTTGTGGACACTCACGTTGCGGGTGGGGGCGGGAAGGAAATAGTCTTTGAATATCTGTGTGTTCTTTTGTTTTCCAAAAAAAAAAAAAACCAAAAAAGATTAAATTTCAAAAGATGACGTATTATCTAATGAGAATGCACAGCTTTTCTTGTCCTCCTGGGGGAGTATCTTCAGACCCAATTATGTTTATGTGCTGTCGGAGCAGTGTTTGACTTTTCAGACATTACTTGATTTAATTTAATGTCTGTTACGGTTTTTCTTGTTGTGTGGAAATATACCTACCTCTTCATCTGCTGAAAAGAATATTGAGCATTAAATAACTGATTTCTGAAATATGGAGTCCTCTAATATGAATGTCCGTTAACACTAATTCAGGAGAAATTTTGATTTCTTTTGTGAGTATAGGGTTTTTTTTTCTTAGTTTTGTTCAGGGTTTCCTTTTTTTTTTTTCAATATAAAATTAAATTTTGGAGTACTATTTTTCATATAGCTAATGAAGAAAACATTTAAGAATGTATGAATATGAAATAATACACTGTCTGAAGCAAGCAATTAAAATAGGTCTGTTCCATGTGGTCTGTGACCTACATTAAAACTGTGGTGCTGACTGATAGTGAAAATGGTAAAATGATATCATGGATGGAGAGAGAGGAATAATACATAATTCCCTTTGGAAATCCTGTGTGCTTGGGGTAGTTAATGCTACCTGCAGGACGGACACTTTCTATTGGGGGAGAGTATTCAGGAATAAAGTACTGTATATAAAATGCTGAAAATGCTGTTATGGCTCCATATGCCCATCAATACTCTATGCATTAGACAATTACAGGCAAAAATATCAGTAGTAGTCAGCATGTGAATGCCAGAGATGGGCTTCTAAAACTCAGTTCCCAAAGCAATTTTTTTAACCTAACTGACAAAATGATTTGACTCATCATTTTTTTCTGGCAAAATGTACAGTAAGAAGAAGTCTCTTGTAGACTGTTTTTCATCTCACTTGATACATTACTGGACTTACTACTCTTTTTCTGAGGAAAATATAAAAGTTGCTTCCCTTCCATATAACATGGTTGCTGTGAGAGAGAGAGAGAGAGGTTCAAAGCTGCCCTGCATGTGATGGTAAGAGGAATGGAATTAGAGTGGTGGAATTAGAATCCATATCCTGAACTCCCTGCTTCCTTTCCCACCTCTGCAAGGGCTGCTCTGTGGCTGTCTGAATGCTTTGTCTTTACAGCTGCAGTCAAAAATATATTCACTGTTAGTGTCACACTGGTGTCAGGCAAATGACACTTCCTGCAGGAAAAGGAATGGAGCTTTAGGTATAAAGGGTCTGGCACAATTACGACTTCTTGCATCTCAGTTGTCTGTTGGCCTGTTATTTATAACATGCAAGCAAGTCAAGATATTTGTCTTAGGTTTGTCTCTTGTCATGGTAATGAAAACTCTATCTAAACCCAAAATATAGGTCTTAGGAGGAAAAGCTTTGGATATAGCCCATACCCAGAAACAATTACCCTGCTGGATTGATTAGCCTGGAAGGTAGGTCATCAGCAATAAACCCCAGCGTAGATTTTTGTGGCAGAGCATGGGATGGCGAGGGCCTGTCTCTGCTGAATGGTAATGCATGTGACCATTGATTTTCCTGTTTACTTTGCCGTGTGGTTCTCCCAGTGCTGGTACTGATGCTCTCTGCAGCCGTGTAGCTGTGTGTCCATGTAGGTGGCACGGAGAAGAGGGAACTGCCTCCTTCTTGGACAAATGCCCTTGCCACAGATGGAGCAAATTGCCACAGAGCGAGCGGAGAGCAGATTGCAGCGCATCTGCTGCCCCGAGGTAACGCTGGTGTGAACACTCTCACTCCACTCTACATTCCAGGTGGCTTTCCTCACGGCCACTAAAGGGCAGCTCTGTGGGGTGTGGGCAGCTGTCTCGCTGTAAATCTGCCCCCTTCCTTGGTTTGTGCTGAATTGCTTGTGTGCTCTGTCTTTCTGTAAGCCAGATCAGATAAACTGGTAGMGTTAACAAGATCTAGCTCTGCAAGGACACGCTCAGAGGTATTTCAGTGCAGGTTCAGTTAGCTTCGCTCYGCCTTGTGAAATAAGAATCGTATCTTGCATGTTGGTGAATATTTACAAAAAAAAAATGGAAGGTCCCATCTTCCCTCCTCTCAGCATGCATAGAAAATGCTTAAAGTGGATAACAGCTTGAACCTCATTGACAGAACTTCGGTAGCGTCCTACCCTCACATTCTGCGTCATTTGGTACCTTTTAGAAAAAATATATATATATTTTGTGAGGGTGTATGCATAGATACCAGTTATGTTGTCTGGATCTGTGGATAAAACCTGTCCAGGATATTGGTACACAGTTTCATGGGGAGGAAAAAGATCACTTATTCATGGAATGCTGCTTTTTTGAGACCATCTTCTGCTGTATGGCTTTCATGGATCTATTTCTCATATGTTTGTTTGTTTATGTGACTTGAGTCCTGTTTTGAGCTTGAATATAATGGCCTTATTAAATGTGCATTTTTGCAGGCATGGTCATGACCAGAATACTTCTGTTTCAGACACTATGCAATTAGACTTGCAATATACAGGGCTGAAAATGCACAGCTGCTGCTTTTCCATAATTTGAGGCAGTGATACATGTGTGGGATCCTGCCAGATTCATTAACGTCATGGTGTAATCCTAGGTACCTCCGATACCTCCGAATTCGGCTATAAAAGTAATAGAGTGTAGAGTTTACAGAACTGAAATTTAAATTATAGAAACTACTTTACATGTTAAACATTTTCTGCTATTCAGCTACGTGTTTCTGGTTTATTTAGAAGTAAAATTCAAACCCTTTGGATTTTTTTTTTTTTGGTCAATGAAAGGATTGTGAGCAGTTCTGAAACTCTTTGACCAGACTTATATAATGAACTATCTGATGCCATATAAGTGATACCTTCTCATTTAGCCTCATCTCTAACTGTGTGTGTTAGTTGCTGCTGGGTTCTTTTAGCAGTTTGCTCAGTGTAAGAACTATCTCCCTACATAAATACACATCTATATTTGGGTTCTTAAACAGATTCTTTCAGTGTGTGAAGTAAATTCGGTTTCTTAAATGTGAAGTTGGCGGGAGCTAATGGTGTTCCTGTAGCTTGAGCAGTAAAATGAAGACATTTTCACTGCTCCATAGACCCAGTACCAGTCTTACAGACATGCATGTTATTTATCAGTCATTTTACACMTAGGGAGATGGAAACGTTTTCCATCAGAGTCATTTTTCCTAGTGTAATACGTGTTTTGAGGCTTCAGTTGCAGATGTAGGGGAGGGAGGGAAGGGAAGGCTCTTCGTGCAGGGTAGAGGAATGATGCCGTCTTACAGCAGGGATCATTTCTGTAAGCAACAGGAGCAATTTGTTCCACGTGAGTCCTTAGCGGTCACTGCAATCGAGTTCTCCATGTAAGAGAACGCTTCTTTAATTAAGAAAAAGAAAAAAGAACAAACAAAAAAAAAGATGTTTCAGTGTTGGTTCAAAAGCGTGGCCTATCTCATTACAGAGCATTGCTGCTGCTGGCTGTGAGGGCAGGTATCACCTTCACATTCTGGTTAGGCTGGTCCCTTAACTACTTCCATCTCAAGATCAGGAGGAAAAGATAAAAATAAAAAATAAATAAAAAAATAAAAAATGCTGTGTGTTTTCCTCAGGTTCAGCTCAGACTGCGGGTCTGCAGGGAGAGCATTTGGGCCTCCCCAGGTGCAGAGGGGGCAGGTGGGAAAGGACTCAGTCTCACTAGGTGAGACTGAAGGGTCCCATTCCTAAAATGAGCCCAAGCACGTTACTTTCTAAAATTTCAAACTGAGTAAGATTGCTTTGGGAGCATAAAGATAAACCTGACATTAAGTCAGTGTGGGTTCAGACTCCTAATGCTTAAATAGGAATTTAAAATTAAAACTGTTTCTGTTAGAGCTGAAGAGAGTGAGGAATTTGTTGGGTATGTGGACAGTGTATCCGTCCGTGTGGAAAGCACTTACTGTGATAACTCGGCTTTGAGAAAACAGCAAGACACCTTTGCAACATCTGACTGTGTTGCAGTCTGATGAGTTGGCCTCTCCRCTAACTTACATGGTTAGAGCTCCATGGAAATCAGTGGGGTGGCTCCCATTTACATCAGCAGAGTGTATTTAATCTAAAAGGATAGGAAAAAATACTTGCTTTTTGCTAATGTCCCATCATGATAAGGGAAATGTATAGTTCAGGATGCTGCTTTTGCATAAGGTGTTCATGCATTTGTGAACAATAAAATAAATTTTACTTTTTTCATGCTGTTTGAGTTTGGTTTTGTGCATTTGATAACGTGTTTGTGTCCCATCTGGCTTTGGAGTACTCGCTTATTTTATAGCATTGCTGAGGCGGTCTTGGTGCTATGTGTCATAGTGCACAAAAGCTYGTAGGGAAAGTCCTTCTGGTACCTCCCTCTGTTTTAGGGTTGGGGAACATTCCGGTTTTGATTTTTTGCGTCGAGATATTCTAGAGGCTTTCAGTCATTCTTAAGCAACTGACTAGAAATCTAGTGTCTGCTTGGCCAAAATGCAGGTTTCCAGGGACTCATTTTAGCTCTACAGTMCGTATGTCACCATGAAGTTTGTCCCGAGTGTCATCCTAAGGCTAGCAGAAACGGGAGGCATGTGATAGCGCTGGCGTTTACTGCTCCCGTGTGCAACACAGCCCTGCAACTTTGTGTGCAGGAGGGCAAGGGAAGCTTCAGCCAAGTGAAAAGCGGGTGCAATACCTGAATATATGGGTCTAGCTAAAAAGATCAATCAATCTTTGCAATCAATCTKTTATAAGAGGGTGGTGGTAAGAGAACCTGCGTGCTCTATTTGAGGCTCAAGATACTACTGCCTTGGGAGCGTGAGAAACGAGCAGGCCCCGTGGCTCAGTTTTTGTTGGGCCCTGGTCATTCGTGGTGATGTTTGGGGAGAGGCTCCAGCCTCCTGGCGGGCGGTGCGACCCTCCGTGGCCTCTGCCCAGGGCACGGGCAACAACTCTGGAGCTGGTGCCCCCCAAGCGCCATCCTGCTCTCCGCTCAAGGAGAAGCAGGGCCGGCCTGAGGGTGAAATGGGCGCCATCTTGCTCAGGGGTCCCTTAAGGGGAAGCAGGGCCGCCCTGACGGCGAAATGGGCGCCATCTTACTCGGGGGTCCCTCAAGGAGAAACAGGGCCACCCTGAGGGCAAAATGGGTGCCATCTTGCTCAGGGGTCCCTTAAGGAGAAGCAGGGCCACCCTGAGGGCGAAATGGGCGCCATCCTGCTCAGGGGTCCCTTAAGGAGAAGCAGGGCCACCCTGAGGGCGAAATGGGCGCCATCCTGCTCAGGGGTCCCTTCAAGGAGAAGCAGGGCCACCCTGAGGGCGAAATGGGCGCCATCCTGCTCGGGGATCAGCTCGGGGAGAAGCGGGGCTCCCCCGAGGGCGAGACACAGCGTGGCCACTCGCCTGCCTGGCACCTACGGGTTCAATCCATTGCCTGCAGCTTCCCTGGAATTGACCTACAGGGCAGGTTCTGTCCCTGAGGTGGGTTGAATGCGCTGCTGAATCGCCTCGTCTCCACGTGTCTTTTCCATAATACTTCCTACTAGGAACTGAAAATAAGCATATGTTACCAAGCTGGATTCTTTAAAGGATGTGATAGAAGAGACTGATTCTTTATCTTCCATGTCAGGTCTCTTTGTGTCACTTTCTTCATAGCTTCCTTTCCAGGAAACCAGGGATAAGCAAAGGTTTTATTCCCTCTTTGTTTTGCAGTTAATACAGCACTGGGGAGGAAAAGCCATCTAAATCTCAATTCCTTATGCTGGAAATGCTTTGAGCTCCACTGGAGTCACTGCTAGCTGTCAAATCAATATCTGGTATGTTGTAGTCTGCTGAAAGAGGAGAGATCTTTGATTCTTTAAATGATTCAAAGATAAACACTGACCAAGGGCTGTTAAGACTGCAGTAGTATCTCGTTACACTTGTTTCGTGAGCCAACTGCTTGCGCCTTGGTATCTTTTTGGTATCTTACCTGTTCACAAGGAGAGAAGAAAAGAAAACAAGAAGCGACTTGCAGAGAAGAAGCGACTTGATGAAAGCCAGAAAACTTGTAGTAGCTTTTCTAATYTTTGCTCTTGAGTAGATACTGTGGGGTTCTAATAACTGCTGTGTAGTTGTTAGTGCCGTGTATTATTTATAGGTGCTGGAGCAGCATGCAATCAGTATGCAATCAGTGTGCCTGTGCATGATTGCCTGCGGAAGCGCAGGAAAAGGCTTCCTGTCTTAAATTACAGGAGAGCCAGGAGGTGCAGCATCGAACCACAGCTGCTTATAGAGGACATAGTGGCACGTACATTGATCAGGCTCATAAATAATAAATGTTTGCTCTGTATTTTCTGATTAATAACCTCTGCCAGAGTTTCCAAGGAGTTTCTTGCAATAATGCATGCTTTGTGAAGGTGAAAAGTGATATATAACTGCTAAAGGGACTACTTTGTAGAGCTGTTTTGTTATTTCGATTCTCTTTTTTTTATATATTTATATAGATACGTGTTCAGGTTAGATGCTAGCTCCCAATTTTAAATCAAGAGGTTCTGCTTCGCTAGACTTTGCAAGTGAGTAATTTGTTAAAATGGAACGCAAGGGTTTCTTATCCAAGGTATCACTTTATACACTTCCAATTCAAATTAAAGGGCTAATTTCATCACAACTTCTACTCTTAGGCAGAGGAAACAGTGATGCCAGCCCATCCAGCCAGCTTTGATTTTACTGGAGAGCAAGCAACTCGTCACCTGGAATTTGTTGTCAGACCTGGTCAATGACCAATTGCCCATGCCTGGTCAATTCACATCAAGAAGATCATTACTCTTATTCTTAATTTGCAGCTCTTTCCTCTCTAAATACAAAATCTGGCATGGAGTAGTTGAGTACTTTTTCCACTGACACTTTGAGGTGTAGACTTTGAAGAAAAAGTGAGTCTGGATTCAGCACTCGGAGAATCCAGCATGCTATTCAGTTGTACTTGCTTGCTTGCTTGACATAGGCTGCAAATGTTCCAGATAAACAGAAAAAAAAAAACCTCTTAGGATTTTGTTGGAAAGTGAGGCTTTATAAACTATCTTTTATTGACAACTYACCTTTTCCCTGTGTTATCTTTAACCGCTGTGCATGCCTGCCTTTTCTTCTGCTGTGCTACAGGGGCTCTGTGGGTAAAGATTGTTATGTGTGCTCAGGAAAGAAGTTAACTGCTGTAGTTTGTCATCACTGGGCATGCAGGTGGGCTTACCTTCTGAAATGCCTAATAAGAGCAGGACRGTCTTAGCAGGTTGAGTAATAACAATACTTTGCCTATAGTGCACTCAAAGCCTTGCCACAACTGGATGTTCTTGACGCAATAAGGTATGGAAGGAAGTTCCTTTCAGTGTGTTAAAAACACTAGCTTGTATTGAGCATTGTCTTCCTGCTGTAAAAAACCTATCTAGGCTACAGGGGTGGCCTCCAGTTCTGTACTCTCCAATATGACCATACGTGTTGTACRATGCATAACTGGAGCTTATGGCTGTGAGAGACTGAGTTTACTGTGCTGTGAGTCACATTGTTAGAGATTTTATACTGAGCTGTTCTCTTCTGTGATCTGAGTTTAATAAAGAACAGATTTTTATAAAAATCTGGCTTGTTTTCTTTGTTGTACAAGCTCACTTAATAGCAGTGAAAATTTTCATTACCTGAGGGCATTCTGATGCTTGCAGGGCTTAAAAAAGTTCACTTCCCATGTAAATTTTGCATTGTGCAGTAAAACATTCTGGGAGCAATAGGAAAAAAAGTTTAAATTAATTTTTTTTTTAAGTTTTATGAAGATGGTGGTTTATATGATCATTAAAACACTAGGACACGTGACAGAAGTGCATTTTGAGCCATTGGCTATGACATTACTGAGGGAAGAGCTGCTTTGTGCTGCAGGCTAGGGCACAAGATTTTTCTTCTTTCCTATTTTAAATCCTTTTTTTTTTCTTGGAAAGAAATGAATGGTAAGATTGAGTTGCAAGTGTTACATGTACAGACATTCTTGAATTTCCCTCCTTGCTTCATCAAAAGCAGAGCATGTAACCTGATACTAAGGGAAGCAGCTCTATGAACCTTTTGAATCTGTAGAGCTGGCTTTGAAGCCCTCTGCGAGCATCAGAGGGTGTGCGTTTACTAAAACTCTTCTACTAAAACTCTTGTACTGTTGATGTCCAGACCGTTATGGCCTGATAAGCAGAGCATTTGGGAGCAGAATTGTAAGTTACAAATATTTTTTTCCATAATACTTAAAAAGTGAATATAGTCAAGTTTATTTCAATGTTTTATCTTGGCCAAGATATAAAGATATGCTCCTTTATTAGCTATACAAGCTATGTTCAGGAACTAGCTGGGGGTAAACATGATTCTTTGCTGTTCTAAATCTTCTTGATTAGACATATATATGTGTGTGTGTGTGTATACACATATAGTATATATTATATTGTATATATAAAATTCACCACAGCTGGGTCTCATCTTTCTTGCTCTCCAAGGTTAGTACCTGCTGTTCTTTTTGTACCCACTGTTATCCTAGTAGAGGAAACAACAAAATTAAGAAATATCTTCATTGTTGCTTCCTTGTGCCATCAAATCTAAGGCTGGAGGTGCTGATTTTCTTAAATCACAGCTTTTGGAATGACATAAGATTCTGTTTCTCTTTATTGTTTATAAAAGACTTTGGAAAATACTTCAGAAAATGGATCCTGATGCCCTCAAAGAATTTCAGTTCTTTAGATTGGAAAATATTGAGCAAAATAAGCATTYTAAGTTGGCAAGTAGGAATTAATACAATCCTGGCAGAGTTACTCTCGCATCCACTGGAAATAAAAAGAATTAACGTAATCTCTTTTAAAAATGGCAATACTCTCCTTGCTCATTGTTCTTATTCTTTAGGTTTGGCCTTCTTTGACTGCTTTCTCATTTTAAACAGCTGTTAAAAATAACAATAATAAATGGAATAGTGACTGAATTCCCACTAAGACAATTTAGTAGGGAAGGAGAAAATTCCCATAGCTCAATAGCGGGCTGCTACATCCGCTTCCAAAGCGTTTTCTAGTTCATCTGTGACTGTCACAGGTTCTGGGTGATGCACAAACTCTTAACAAGTTACAACTGCCTATGCCTGGGTAAAATTTAATGATGATGAAAGCACATTCTGCTTGATAACGCACGTCTCTGACGCATTTCTTCAGGAATATTTGGAGCCTTTCCGAACTGTCGGTGTTTTCTAAGGAACAGCTAAATAATAATTGGCAACAACAGGTAGGGCGTTTCTTTACTCCACCTAGGTTTTAAAAAATTCAGCTGATAAGCAATCTCAAAGTGGATTTTCTAGTCTCAGCACCCACTGGGAAAAAAATAATACTTTCACCTGTGCTTTCAGGAGTTTCTCAACAGCAGGAAAAGGCGAGCATCAGGTTTTCAGTTTTCTGTACCAGAAGAAGTTTGGGGTCTGTTTTTTTAATTTTACTTGCTTATTGATTCGACTAGAGAGCTGTTTTAGAGAAATAATAAGGGAATAGGCGCTGGATTTCCTTCACAGGCGATTGAGAAGGTGCCTGTTTCCATAGCCGGGTGCTGCAGCCGCTCACAGAACCCTTCCTAGGCTGTGCTCAACTTCCACAGGTTTCACACAGGCTGTGAGGCTGCCAGCAGATTACAGTTTTAGCACCAAATGTCCCCATATTGATTGTTATTAATAAAATATGGGTGGATGGGCTGTCTTTTTTTTTTTTTTTTTAATATGGGTTTTAAACAACTTAGGTTGCCCTAGAAAACTTTTATTAACAGCCAGATTAGAAGTCTTCATAAACTCATGAAAGGCGTAAGATTAACTGACCTTGCTTGGGAAGCACAGAGCTGCTGCTGCTGTTTGCTGTGAAATGAGGGGAAAAATGTTGACTTTTGGTACATGTGTGTGTGTGTGTGTGTGTGTATGTTTGCATCTACTTCTCCTTATTCTCAACCCCCTTGTGATGAAGCGGCATCTCTCATATTGTGTCTATAGAAGACTCTGGACCAGATTATTGGTTAAAATGAAATTTGTATCCGTTTTTTCATGTCTTTATGGAACTAAGAAACTTCTAAGAAACTGCTTCCCTTGCAGCACTGGAGCGAATCGAGCGCAGCGCTGCTGATGAGACAGTTTTATGATGGGGTTTGCATCTCTATTTTACCCGGAGGAAGAAGGATGAGTAAGAGCAATGACRGGAATACCTGAGTGGTGAGGCTGTAGCTGGCCCAGGGAAAGGCCTTGGTGACGCAGCGGGCACCAGGGAGGCTCTGGAAGGAGCAAACGGGTGTCGTGGGCAGATGGGAGCAGCCCCTGCAGCCAAGGTCCATCCACTGCCTTCCCCRTGGCTGTGGTGCCCGTTCCCTGGGATCGCATCCCGTGCGGCGGTGCCAAAGCGGCCAGCGAGCTCTGCTGCTGACTCAGGCTGGCAAATGGGTGTCACATTTTTGCTATTAATTGCATGGTGGTAGGAGGAAAAGGAGTGGAGGAGAGGAGAGGAGAGGAGAGGAGAGGAGAGGAGAGGAGAGGAGAGGAGAGGAGAGGAGAGACAATGTGGGATGGCTGCCCGTAGCAGGGTGGAGAGGGCACGATGTAAAGTACAGGCAGAAAGGATGGTGTGTCTGCAACGAGGAAGAAAGGGATTAAGCAGCTTTAGGATGGGTTGAGCAAATCCAAGCAGGAACAGCCATGGCCCTCTCTTCCTGGGGAAACCTGCGAATGTGCTGGGCTTGAGCATTTCTCTGATCACTCCCAGTATCACATGAGCTTTCTTAGAAAAAACAAGGCTGGAAAATAGGATTTCAAGCATCTGATGGCCCTGAGCCTCCTGCATCCCTAGGACTCTCAGAGCTCTGGTTAAAAAACAGCCAGAAATGACACAAGTTTTATTATATTGTAAGTAAAATGAGGTGCCTCACCACCCACAAAACAGCCCCACTGGGGTGCGGGGAGCGGGGCGAGCAGAGGGGCAGCCAGGGGCCTCAGCACCAACTTGGGCCCTGAAGGGGAAGGCCTCAAAGCAATTAGAGACTCATTAATCAAGGAATACAGAGCTAAAATGGTGTCCACGGGTTTGGGAGATGTTTTTAGTGCTGGGAAACCAAAGGGTTGGCCACGTGGCCTCCCCCTCACAGCGCTGACCGTGTGACCCCTGCGATGCACAAGGCCAGGCTGGGCATCCTGGCCCCACACTGGTCTGGCACGTGGCCCCATGGCGACCACACACAGGACCGCCAGCCGTGGGGCCGAGCCCCACAACACACAGCGGCCACTTCCACCTTTCACACGGGTCTTTGGTTCAGACGCCTGAACAGGGCATGGCCAACTTTGGACCTGGGGGAAGCTTTTCAGGTAGCCTGAACCCCACTGAAACTGTGTCCTCACCTGCAGGCTCTCCTTGGAAAGCCCTGCTGAATCCTGGGGAGAAGGCAGAGGATCCGGTGTGGAAAGCAGTCTCAGGGCTGAACTGCCCCATCTTTCACCCGTAGCAAAGGAAGGCATCTGTGGTGCTGCTAAAGCACTATGGGCGCTCGGTCAGCTTCTTGATGGAAACATGGTGATTCCCAGCAAAAGCAGCACTTCTTCCACTAGCCYGGCTCACAAATCGGAGCCTCAGCAGGAATCAATGTCATGGCGTAGGAGAGACATGGAATCAAGAACCACAAGCTCTGCAAGCAAAAATGGTGGAAGCATTGAAGCAGGAGGTGGGCTGGCAACATATGGCCATCGGGGAAGAACTATCAGGAGACTTTCACAGTGGATAGAGGTGTTTTATCACTGRTTAATATGCAGCTGCCTCCCATGGGGTCTGCGCTTCTGGAGGGAAATCAGAAGTGGGGACATCCAAAGTGGGGACATTCAAAGTGGGGACCATCAGATGTCATTACAACACAGCAGCAGCAGCCAYGGCACAACCGTAGCTAAACAATTTGGAAGAGGAGGTAAAGAAAGCCAGAAGTTTTTTTTACGGCTTTAGAAAGAAGTGGGATGATATATTCAAGTACAACAAGAAAAGTCATATTTTTTAGCACCTTAATAATATGTGAAGATATTAAATGTATATTTTATACATAAACATGTTTAAGTCTTGCTACACAGGAGGCCTGAAACATCCTATTAGGAGATAATTGGCCAACTTATCTTCATTTTGGATACATCCTGATATCCGAGGGAAATTCCTGAAGACTCACAGAATATTAATATTAGGCTGGTGTTAAAAAGGCATACAGATGAAGCTGGCAGTTGTAAGGAATTGAATCTGACATCAACCCAAGGGCAGATGACGAGAATGCTGATATGGAGCTGGGGTGGAAGATGGCAGGAATGGAAAGTGGTGCTGCTCGAGAAGATCAGGGGGAAAATGCCTGCCCTTAATTCTGCACAGAGGTTGTTTGTTCATTTATGCACGGTCTGTGGAGACAGATACTTGGGTGTTTGCCAGTCCTTTGCTTCAGTGCCACAAAGACCAGGAGGTGAGGTGGTGTCGCGGGAGGCTCGCTGGGCACCCTTGGGTGCTTCGCCACCGCTGGGGAGACTGGGAGCTTCAGCCTGGCCATCCCAACCCTGACAAACCACATGGGTGTTCGGGGGTTATGGGCAACTAGTGCCAAAAACACAACAAACAAACAAACAAAAACCAAAAAACAACAACTCTTTCAGAAATGCTGATTTTTACTTTTTCAAACGCTGCCGGGCGCCATGAGGAGGCGAGATCCCTTTTCCGCACGTCGCCACTAGAGGGTAGCCGGTGACCTCCGTGGGAGGGATGGTTGGCGGAGCGGAAGCCGCATGGAGATGTCCCCGCTCGGCCCGCCAGCGCCAGCAGGGAGCGACGCGGCACCGGAGGGGAGCCTGGAGCGGGAGAAGGAAGCGTCGGAGCGCGGGGAGCCGGCACGGGCACCTGCGCACCCCGATCGCCACCCAGAGCGCGGGCAGAGCGAGGTCCCCTCTTCATTTGGGTGGCACCTGCTGGAGAAGAGAGCCCGGCCGCAGCCRCCCTGCCGGGTACCCCGATTTGGGCTCGATCCGGCCCATGGGTGGCTGCATGGGGCTTCTTCGCTCTCACCCCCACTCCTGCTGCCCCACCTTTGGGAGCAACCTCGGTGCAGGCTCCCAAGAGACAGCTGAGGACTTCTGAAAATGCCTTTTTTTC
>NW_020455316.1:5688392-5700191 GCF_003342845.1 Nothoprocta perdicaria
TCTCTTCTCTTCTCTTCTCTTCTCTTCTCTTCTCTTCTCTTCTCTTCTCTTCTCTTCTCTTCTCTTCTCTTCTCTTCTCTTCTCTTCTCTTCTCTCTTGTGCCATGAAGACAGATGATACAGGATATTAGGGTATAAACCTGCATCTCATGAAACAGCAGCGGTTGATATTCGACGGTGACCTTTCTACTGTAGTAATCAGTCATGATTGTATTAAATGAGCAGTCGATGAAGGTCCCTTCTAGGCTGSCTGGGAAATGAGACAATCATAACATATGGAGAGGTCACAAACATTCATTTATAAGTGCTTTGTAAAGCCCCCAAATTCACTTTTCGTGCATTTTTTGTCCGTATTAGTATTCTGAGCTTTTGTTTCCCCATTAAATGCTACCAAGGGCATGTAAAGTGCCATGAATGATCTCAAWATGCTGTCCCCGCAAGGATATACTGCTCATCTTTTGCTTGCTGCTTACCAAAGATCAATAATAAGCATCTTATTTCAGGGTTGAAAGAGAAGATTTTTGGTATCCAGCAGGACTTCTGAGTCATTGACCTTGAACGCTAATCAGTATGTTTGAATGTTCTTCCCAGGTTTAGAGCCGAGGCTAAAAAAATCTAATTAAATCAGCAGGGGGCAGGATTTCTTCAAAATATCACAGGATTATCTTAGCATTGTGCTGGGTTTTCTTTCTCTTGCACAGTGCAGGGCTGCTYGCCAGCACTGCCTGTAAAGATCTGGTGTAATTTCTCACAGTTAACCTGTTCAGTCCATTGCCATGAAATTGTGTTTCCTTTAGTGCCACTTAGGGGGCCCTGGGTGGCCCTTGGGGGCAATAAATGGCCTGGGGCTGTSGTGCTTTGCCTTGGTTGTCCAAAGGGGAAGCACCAATGTTCAATAACATCATTCATGGGGCTGCAGAGGAACCCTCCACCCCAGACTTGCAGGGTAAGGGAGTCACTTAACATTTATCATCTCAGAGACCTTTTTATGCTTTTCCCGGAATGTCCCAATTTCCCAGGACATTTCCCAGGAGGTCGTTCCTTTACCTGTTGCACTGCTGACTGGTTTTCATGGTCACCCATCTACTGAGCAGGTGGGAGGAGAGCAGTGAACGTGGCCAGCAGGATGGCCGCTGAAGGCAGGAGGTGGTCAGGCCTGAGCGTCCGCAGTGGGGTAGGCAGATAAAAATGGAAAAGAAAGGGAGACTTTCCATACCTGATCCAAAGGCTTGTGCCATTTGCATTATGAATTCTTATTCAAGCTCTGTTTCAGGGGTCTTATAAGTTCGAGTTCACTTTTGGTCTTTGATGGTTAAGAGGAGAATTTCTCTTTGGTAGCTTAACAATGAAAGAAGGTAGATTTGGGTGCTCAGATCAACTGTGTTTCATTTTGACTTGGCTACAAAAGTTGACATTATAACATAACTAGACAAATAAATAAAACTTATACTATAGCCATAAAGATATTGTGGTTTATCATGGTTCATAAAGCAACACGTTAGTTAATAATAATACAGTGTCTTTTTGTTTCATCATGATTCCCTTCCTTCTCTGCTGTGCACTTAGCTTCTAATTAGATGACTTTGGTTCAGCTGTTAGTAACCTTTCACGTGCATCTCCCCCGTCCCATCCTTTTGATACTTCAGAAAATAAAATTGAGCTGGAAACCAGCCTGCTCAGACTTTATTATGCAAGTCTAGGTGACAATATGATATTCTAGTTCCCGCTAAGATGGTATCAGGAGGAGACCTGCACTGTGAAATAGGTTTCTCACTTCAGATCTGCAGTGTGTCCCGTGAACATGGGGTGTGGATGAAGGGTCACCCCACAAGTTTCTGATCTCAGGGATAAATCACACGCACTGAAGTGGGTGCAAGTAACTGCTGCTTCCTCGTGCTGGAAAAACCTTGGTGATGCTTTTAAAAATAGCTGTTAAATGCTGAGAAATGCAAAGTAAACAAACAAGTATCTTCCACTGCAGAGGTGTTTCCTGACAAGCTTTAATGTGGATGAGGAGGTGATGGGAGGCAGGCTGCAGTAATCCTGCCAGCCCCAACCTGCCCCACGCATGCACCGTCCTGCACACTCCTGCCATGACCTCTCGGTCTGCTATGGCAGGTGTCTACACCAAAGTCCAACCAGGCTGTCCTAATCCCTTTGACACCTCCTCGTAGACATACGTGCGTGGGAGTTGACTGGACTTGATTGCTCAGTAAGTGTGGTACTAGCTATTTGGCAAAGTAGTGGTCAAAGGAARAGCCAATACTCCCATCACCCAACCTTGACAACTTACTGTCAAGGTGTTACTGAGAGGAGGGAARAAGAAGAGGATGTACACAAGTAAAACCTGGATTTTGTATCTTTGTGGCTAAGGAGAGGAGAAGAAATCCAATATTTGCTTACTATATTGATCTTCCCTCTCAACCAGTGCCTATATATTATGCAGTATATATGTAATCTTGCTGGCCTAGGCCTCATTTTTCATGCATAGTAGTTTCTTCTCTGAGATGTCTTCTAACAGAGCACAATCTCTCCAAAGGCAAGCAACCTTTGCTGATCCTGACCCTCGCAGCTGGTTCTTACATGTTGGTATCCCTCAGCACCTTCAGCAAGGAGAGAACCAAGACCAGGTGGAAAGCTGGATGGTAGGTTGATACACACTTTGCAACTGCCACAACATGGATCAAGGTCTCTAAAGTCTAAATGTGCTTCTGAGAATAGCTGGGAGCCCTGTACCTCCAACCGAGGCTTCAGCTGAGAGAGGCTTTTCCCTATGGTCACTCACTTGCTCACCTCTTTGTGGAGACCATCAATTTCTGCTTCATGGATTTTAAGATGAGATGACCAAAATGGGATCAAACATTCAAAATGCAGGAGAACCACTCATTTGTGAAGCGAGATTTTTAAAATTTCTCTATTTCAGTCTTTGTTTTAATCAAGGTGTCTGGATTAGAGCTTTTGCTGGATTCTAGCTCCCAAGGTTGACCGAGTCTTCCCCAAGAACGCTTAGTTTTAACTGAGAAACAAAGAGACAGAGTAGTTCAAATTATTTGTTTTAAAGCTCATTACCTCATAGTGAAAACAGCCAATTTTCTCTATCATCATGCTTCCCAAGTGCCTGTTTGTAAGTACTTTCTCCAACATTTCCACAGCCCAGGAAAAACTGATTTACCTAAAAAAATGCTGTCGTGTGCAAATTGTTACCTCTGTATCCAGAATTTTAGGTTCTCTAACTGTGCTTTAAAACAACTGGTACATTTACTGTCTTATAGTCTGTCATGGTAGTGTCTACTTTTACTAAGAGTTTCATTTTTTCTTTTTTTTTGGGGGGGGGGGGGGAGAGTTATATTCCCTTTGCAAAAACTAATGAAATCTCTTCTGTTGAGCTCCCGCCTTTTAACCAAAACCATAACCAGTGTGTGCTCTTTTTTTTACTTAACTCTCCAGGTTTATTACCCCTTGAGCAATAGCTGCACAACATAATGAGCAAAATTAGCAGAGAATGAGCTAGATGGTTTGCACCAAAAGCATATTGCTGCCTATTGCCCCATTTTCAAAGGCGCTGAGATCGCAGACACTTGCAAATAGTATTTGCTATAGTGAAAATAAAGTTTTTTGAAGAAGTATTTTATCTATTTGTAAAAAGACAAGATATGTGTAATAAGACTACAAGTGATTTCCATTTGGTCTCTAATAATTGGTAAGTGTTATCATGAGCAAACTCTTGGCTGGGTCCTCAATAACAGCCCATATATCTAGTTCTTGTTCTCTGACAACTGCTGATGTCCATCTGGCACAAAAAGTGATTTACAGAGAGCTCTTCCCATCATGCTGGACACAGGCCTGGCGATGAGCTACAGTTTGCCTTTTTTTTTTCCCAATAAATCAGTTCCTCTGCTCCCATGAGACGGGAAGAGCTTTTCCAGGCTAAATGAGAGCCAGGGCCCCTGTTGCCAAGTCCTGCCCTGGCCATGGCCCCTGGCCTGGGGTGGGTCATTCCAGCCTCTCCATCCTCAGCATGAGGCTGCTCCCGTACACCCTCATGGTTCCTTTTCAGTTTTAAAGATCATAGAATCATAGAATCATAGAATCATAGAATGCCGAAGGTTGGAAGSGACCTCAGAGGTCATCGAGTCCAACCCCCCTGCWCACGCAGGRTCACCTAGAGCACGTGGCACAGGGCTGCATCCAAGCGGGTTTTAAAGATCTCCAAAGAAGGAGACTCCACAACCTCTCTGGGCAGCCTGTTCCAGTGCTTTGTCACCCTCACAGTGAAGAAATGCTTCCTTAAGTTCCTGTGGAACTTCCGATGCTTCAGTTTGAAGCCATTTCCTCTAGTCCTATCMCTGYCCACCACTGAAAAGAGGCCGCCCCCCTCCTCCTCACTGCCTCCCTTGAGGTATTTATACACGCTGATCAGGTCCCCCCTCAGCCTCCTCTTCTCCAGGCTGAACAGACCCAGCTCTCTCAGCCTTTGYTCATAKGGYAGATGTTCCAGGCCCCTGAWCATCCTGGTAGCCCTGCGCTGGACTCTCTCCAGCAGCTCCACATCCCTCTTGTACTGGGGAGCCCAGAACTGGACACAGTACTCCAGATGTGGCCTCACCAGGGCTGAGTAGAGGGGGATGATCACTTCCCTCGACCTGCTGGAGACGCTTTTCTTAATGCACCCCAGGATCCCGTTGGCCTTCTTGGCCACCAGGGCACACTGCTGCCTCATGGTCAACTTGTCGTCCACCATGACACCCAGGTCCCTCTCTGCGGGACTGCTCTCCAGCAGGTCCACCCCTAATCTGTACTGGTGTCCAGGGTTATTCCTCCCCAAGTGCAGGACCCTGCACTTGCCCCYGAAAGATGCTTATTAATAGCAGTCCTGGGCAGAGTAGCAGGAAAAAAGAAAAACATCAAAAGAGTAGAATAATAGAGGAATTAAATGTGCCAAAGTAAAGAAATCATTTTATAAGACATGGATTTGCTTATTATATAAAATCTCTTTATTAAATTTTCTTCCCTAGGTTCCTATGAAATGTTATCTTATGCTGTATTTATTTACTTTCAAATCTCTTGCAAGTATTTAAGTATGTTCTAAGTTTTCTTAATAGAGTGGTCCCTGTGAAGTAAGTGTGGATGAAGTTAAATTAATATTTTGTCACACTCTGATCCTGATTTCACATGTTTTTATGAAGTTGGCTGTTTCACCTGTAGGCCACTAAGGGAACAATGATTTATTAAATGTTTGAAATAGTTCAGCCTGGCAAATCCTCAAATGTCTTGTTGAAAATTAATTCAAGTCGCACTGTCACTGAGTCTACGGAGCATCCCCCCAGTTTAATATTCAGACAGAAGAATTGGAGAGTCTTTTCCATGTGACATTTTAAACCTCCTGCATGGATGTCTAACAGCAGCACTTTTCAATCAGAGCCCAGGGCAAAGCTACTACGGGCTGTGGGAGCAATAGGAGGAGATGCTGGTGGAGGGGAGAAGACTTGGAAGGACTGAGCTCTCCTGGGAGCTGCCCTGGGTTTGGAGCAGGGATCCATCCCCTGCATCCCTAAGTGACCCTCCTCYTACTGCATGCACCCGTGGTTGGGTTCAGTTTCCCAAGCAGACTGAGWGGCTTCAGGGAGATAACAGGAATGCTCTGCTCTGGTTTGCTAGGCTATCCCATCGTATTGATGTATGAACTCCTAGGCACACATCTGTCTTGATTTACCCATTACGAATGGGCAATACTCCCTTTGTTTTCCAACCTCGCAGCAATGCAGGCCATTAATTAAAATATATGGTTCTCTCAAGTGCTATTTTAATTGCATTTCAATTCCAAATTAAAGGGCCAGAAGATTATAAAGCTGGGTATTATCTACATTCCGAAATGTTGCAAGGTGTAGACAGAACAGGCAGCCTCTGCGATTGATTCATTCCCTAATACAGCTGGAATTCCTGGGAGTGCCGTTTGTTTGATTAAGGAGTGGTTTAAGTTTTTTTTTTTTTTTCAGAATTCAACATTTTTTTTTATTGTGTTCTATCAGAAACCTAAAATCTTGACATTTATATTATTTATATTATCACAGGGTTGTCATAAAGAGTGCCGAGGTTTAGTTGGAGGCTTATGAACAGTGGTGTCTCCCAGGGGTCAGTACTGGGCCTGGTGCTGTTCAACCTGTTCATCAATGGCTGCGCAGGRAGGCTGTGGAGTCTCCTGCTCTGGAGATCTTCCCAACCTGCCTGGATGCCGCCCTGTGCCCCGTGCTCTGGGTGTCCCTGCTGGAGCAGAGGGTGGGACTGGATGATCTCCAGAGGTCCCTTCCAACCTCAACCCTTCTGTGATTCTGTGATTCAGTTTGCAGGCATCCAACCCTGCATGGCTTGTGGTTCCTCTGCTGCCCCCTCCTCCCTGTCCACTCTGACTAGGAATGGGGGGCAAGTGGCACAGCCTGGGTGCTCTTGGCAAAAAGATTGTCCATGCAGAGGTATAAGGAGCTGCAGAGCTGTGTTGTGAGCTCCCTATGCCATGAGGGTATGTATGGTCTTCCAGGAAACCTSCTTTCCAACCAAAATGCACCTTGTCTTGTTCTCACTCAGCTGCTATCAGCAGAGCTGTAAACACTCCCTCCTCAGTCAATACTATCTTATCATGGTTTTCTCTTGCTAGGGATTTTAAGTTATTATGTTATGGCAGAGCAGCTGCCTTATGCTCCTGGATACCACCAACTCCTTCAGAAATTCCTGTCAACACTTATTCTCACACTACAGTTTTATTTCTCTGCAGGAAAATAAGAAGTCAGAGAAAAATTGTGGTTTTTAAAACTCTTTTCAAAGTTCCCATTAATATTCTTACCTCACCTACAGATAATATTTTCTTAACTACTGGAAGAGCTCTCCAAAAATGCTGTCAGCTTCTTGTTCCTCACAGAGACTGTTTCTCCATCTGCACTTTTGATCTGGTCAGTGCCAAAGGGATGGAGCCTGCAGTCAGTCCCTTTGGTCCTTGTTCTCCCATCCCAATATCTTCTGATAGGAGAGCACAGCAGGGCACAAATAATCCAGGATGTTCCTGGAGAGCACCAGTGATGACTGCCTGACACAGGTGGTAGAGGAGCCAGCAAGAGGAGCTGCTCTCCTGGAGCTTGTGCTTACCACAAGGATAGGCTGGTCGGGGAAGTGCAGGTTGGGGTGAGTGGCCATGAGGTGCTGGAGTTGAGGGCCCTGAGAGGACCAGGGGCAGGAGGTTTGCAGCTTGGCCCCTGTGCAAAGGCATAGGCTGCACTCCAAGGCAAGCTGTGCAAAGGGGCCGACAGCTGGTTTTGAATGTAGGAAACTCCAGATACAGGTTGGTCTGTGGCTCAGAGCACAACCTGAAGAGGACACACACCAGCTGACAAGGAAAGCCACCCTTTTCCAGCTCCTGCCTTCCTTGGAGAACTCACTCCTTCACCTCACTGATCCCCATCTTCAAAATGTTGCTGATAATATTTCAAAGCTTCACAAAGGAGATGGTGCTTCACAACGGCTTCAGCATGTTAAAGGCTGTAGATTATTTACCTAAACACATGTTGAAAGGTAGTTTAAAGTCAGTATATATCAATATACACAGTTAAAGTCAACATATGCAGGAGCAGTACTTGTAATAGGAAGCCACTTTGCCTGTTTGATATTTATAACTTCCCAAGCACTCCTTACTCATGTACAGCACACAGATATTCCCGCTGATTACATGTTCACCCATGGATATGAAAATTAAGGTTCTTAAGTTATCATTGTAGAGGAAATGTTTTTCTTTAACTATTAGCCTCAGAGTGGCCCATTTGAATGCAGCTCGCTCTTCACTCATAAATTTTATTCCACTCTTAGGATTTTATAGATTGGTCCTTTGCTTAAGAGCACAGCTGGCATCAAAAAAGAAGAGCAGATGAAGAAAGACCATTGACTTTGACAAGAAGAATCATGATTATTTGAAGTTGAAATGGGCAATATATGGTGRCCTGCCGCGACACCCCCTCAGACAGGCTTATCACCCACAGGAACTGTGAGCTTCATGGATAGAGTTCGTTCCAACACCCTAAATTTGCATATGGGGGCTTCTAATTTTCTGTTTGAACTGCTGAGTATTATTGGTTTGGCAAACAGAATTATTAAAACAATGCAGTGGCAACAGTTTTTTTTTTTCTTTTAACTTGCAGAAGTATAATAATTGTGCTGCTTGTTTGGTTACTTATTTCATAATATTTGGTTGAATTTGAGACCTTTGTGTCATAAGCTTGTCTCCTTTAACTGCGGAGCGTATTCCTGATTTAGACAGTAGCAGACTTCTGATTTATGGAGATTTCCTCTACCTCTCTTTTATTAAGACTAACAAGAGTCAGCCCATAGAGTGAAGGGAGAGCCTAATCTTAATTGGTCTAGTATTCCTTTAAATATTCCAGTYAGATGAGTGGGAGGGGGAAGCTTCATGTCATTAATCAGTACACCGAAAATGTTCGTGGATAAGTTCCTGAGGGAAGAATTGCAGGATGTGAGTTATTTTAAGCAGCAGTTGTCTGCCTGGGTGGCACTGAAAATGCTTGTGATCTACCACGGTTGACAAATAAAAATTTGAGCAATTATATGAAACCAAGGAAACCTATTCTGTGCTRAATTACAAATCACTCTACATGGACAGGTCCACAGGAGCAATTCCACCATCAAATGAAAGTCCAAATAAGTCTAATTACATAGCAGTGACATCAGCTCCAACTTTTTAGYTCTCCTCCAACCCACATAAAATATGAGGAAGGGAAAATCTTGAAATGTTTAATTCATTATCATGCATTTAAAATGTATTCAACACCATGGGAGCCTTAAGAACTTAAACTCATGCTATTTTGGACAAATTAAAGTTGACTATGAATAAATATTAATTTTCCTTTCACGTGTTGCCTCTTAGCCATTAATGTGTCATCCAAAATCTTACCCAGAATAAACTCTCAGTGAAGTGGGCCTGGGCAGATGCAGTTGTGTCAGCCACATATTCTGTGTGGTTATGGTTAAATTGTTTGAGCCCCTACTAGATGGATACATAGACTTGCTAAAAGCATGTTTTATGACAGCTATTACCCTTAATTTAACAGCTGAATTATTAAAGAAACCCAATATACTACCCTCCAAGCTGTCACTTGACAAATGTTCCCTTTGATGGCCCTTATCCATCTCTCACTGGTCCCAGTCTCTTCTCACTTGCCTCATTTCTGCCTGCACAACTTTGCAGGCCCCTAAAATGTACCTGATCTGGATTTTAWATACTCTTTTCTGGATTATTTCTAACCATATCAGGTCCTCAGTCTGCTTCCCTGTATGACCCCCCTCAAAAGAAGTGGAATGGTTTGCCCATCAACTGTAAATGCTGCCTATCATTTATTTGGATGCTCATTAGGGTTATGTATAGGTTTTATGAGGTGTAGAAGTAAGTGAACAAATACATAAATAAAGATAATAGTCTTCACCCAATTGGCCAACTTGTCAGAATAAGTTCCTCTATCCTGATTTATAATATGGAAGATCCCAAATCTCATCTACTTGCCCACATACAAACATAGAAAAACCCCAGACAGCATCTGGAAAGAGTTTCAGTTATCTTAGTACTAACCAATCAATTAAGCTGTTAGGCAAATGCATCTCCTATTTCTGCAGTATCTCAACTCACTCACGTGCAAGATAAGCATGAGCCAAGGACTTACTTATCCTCTGAGGTAAAGAAACACTTAGTTTTGTACAGATAAGAGGCTGKCTTTTAAAATATGCACTGGCACTCCGAGATGCAGAGTGACTTTCTGAATTTACAAAAACACCTAACATACTGAACTATCACTGAAATGAACCTATCTGTCCTGGTCCAAAATCACAAAAGACATTTATGGTGGAATTGAACGCAAATAGGCACACTCCCCAGTCCCAGCTTAAGCAATATGTCAACATTACTGTTTCATTTTTGCCTCTGCAGACGGCATATAATCATAGAGAGTCATTGAGAAGACTATTCTAGATCCAGTGGCCATACTTCTTTTAATAAATAAAAGGGATCAAAGMTCATTTTCTGGTCTTTGGGATGAAGCAACATGACAGAGTTCACACAGGACTAAATTCCCTTCATCTCTGCCCAGCACACCCCCTGTACCCTTGTCTATACTGCCTTGGAAAGGGTCTGAAATGCCTCCTGTCCCCCAAAATGTGCCCAAGCACCACCTAGGAGTTTGCAGTTAGCTCAGGCTATTGTAGCTCAGTGCTACAGTTTCAAAATTACGTGTGATCACGTGCCAATTTGATCCAGCATCGTGACTCTGTTTTATTTTCTACTATAGACATAGATGTTGATTATCTGAGTGAAATGACAATGAAGTAATTAAAGTGATCAAATTGAAGACGGAAAGTGCCGTTAAGGTTATGATACAAGATAGGAATATTGTGAATACATTCAGTAAATATAAAAATATGTAAGAGTTAGTTTATGAAAAAGAAATACGACACATACCAACTCTTCTGGCCTGCTTGAGCCGAACCTGGCYGTTGATAGCAACCCAAGAGAACCTGTGCATGAGGTTTTCATAGCTACGACTTCAAACCCAACACAGAGCAGCTAAAAAGCAGCTGTTCAGAATATGAGCGTTGAGAAGAACTAGCTGTGGGGAAGGTTCTCCTAATGCCAGGAGACCCTGCTGCAGTCATGTGGAGGAAACAGGGCAGCCCCTAAGGCTCCTGCCAGCTTCCCTGTATGGAGCTGGGGTTCAGCAGGAGCAGGAGGAGARAAGCCAAAAGCTTTAGGAGTCTCCGGGAAATGCTGCCCCATTCCCAGTGAAAAACAGCCCCCATCCAGTCTCTTGCACTTGGAAAACTGAGCATCAATGTGACAAAGTCAATAAACAAGAAGGAAAGCAATGGATGGCACGGAGCACCAGCAAGGAAGAGGAAAGTCATCCAGTTCATACGCCACCCTCTTGCTTTTTCAGGGGTCATGCCAACTTGAAGCCACCTCCGAGGAGGATGACAGGAGCCCTGAGGGGACAGAGACCCAAGCTGACAGGGTCCTTGCAAAGGGCACAGCAAGATGTGACTATAAACCATTGGCATTCCCAGGCTATGCCAACTGCGGGACTCATGGAGACAAGCAGGAGAAGGAGACCATGCCTGGGAGACTTGTTTTAAAGCTGCTGTGATGCATTTTACTCATTTGTCTTTAATACCCATGCACTGCCAGTGCAGAATGTAGCCACCAAAGCACACAGCCATAGAAATTAACTCCTCTGGAGAAAATAAATTGATCCTGCTTCAAAGCAGCAGATTAAATTTTATTTCAAGAGGCAGCATTACCTGGCTTTACTACCAAACTTCTTTGAGCTGATTTTTTAAGCTCCTGAAGGTTGTTAGACTCACTCAGCAGCAACTGGTAAAATGGACACAAAATCTGCAGCAGAAACTTTCAAATAGGTGAGCTTCTACAAAGTATAATTCTAATGTCAGATAATGAAGGCTAGAATTTAGTTTAAAATTCATAGATTTTAGCAAAGTACTGGATTTCTGCTTAGACTGCAATTTCTTTTAAGAAGTACTCACAGCCTCCCATGGCTTCTTCAAAAATCTCTGTCATAAACTAACTATAGACATGAATATTATATTAATAATGACACAAGTGTAATTAAATTTTATGGACCACAGAGTCATGCAAGATTTTGTGTATGTTAAAGATCCCTGCGCCAAAGAGTTTGGACTAACAATGTATGTGCTGTGGAACTTAAGAAAATGGTGAAACAATTTAAAGCTACGTAAAAGC
>NW_020455316.1:5700721-5750567 GCF_003342845.1 Nothoprocta perdicaria
GGAAAGGAAAGGAAAGGAAAGGAAAGGAAAGGAAAGGAAAGGAAAGGAAAGGAAAGGAAAGGAAAGGAAAGGAAAGGAAAGGAAAGGAAAGGAAATAGTTTCTAAATACTGTTGTTCTAAAGGATCCAAAAACAATCTAAAACAGATGAGAGATGATGTTTGCTAATATTGTTCTTCAAGATTGATTTTAATAGCTGTATAGAACAGGCTAGTAATAAAATTGAAAAAGCCAGTGAGCTTTATTCAGTGATAAAATAATAACAATATTCATTGAAAAGAAAAACTGACTGATGTATCTCTCCTTTCAGAAAAAAAAAAAAAGTAAACACATTTTTCCAACCAGCAGGAAGAGGATGCAAAATAATTATAACGTCTATAATCTAGGAGTGAGCAAAACCACCAATTACCATTGTAAGCTACTTCATATGCAATCTTTTGGGAAATCTCAAATTGCTAAGTAATGCTATCTAATTAGAGTCTAGCTGTAGCTGAACATCTATGCACATAACGCTAAATATTAGACGTACAGTGGCTGGAATCCCAACAAGAGAGGATCYATGGAAGGGAAGTGGTGCTGTGTTCCTGGGAAGCACAGCTTTGGAGAGCAGTAATGCAGCACGTCAGTGCTGCTGATCTTGGGCTGCAGTTTGTTTGCAGTATGTTTCACGTTGCACCTCAGAGATTTGTCTGGGTCTCTGGCAAAGCTCAGCCTTGCCCAGACCTTGTGCTGTGGCACGAAAGGAGATTTTCAGCATCTGCCAGAGCAGAAAGCACCAAGCCGCTCAGACTTCCAAAAATGCCAATCTCGGTAGACACTGGATAGAAGGGCCATGTTCATGCAGACTGCAACTGGGGGTCCAGCTGGCGTATCGTGCCCATCAGTTATAGGGGAAGGCAGAATACAGCAATAGAGCATCTAAATGAGCCATTGCTCTGTACAACTTCATCTTCAGAAGATGATCTGACTGTTTCCCACCATGACTAGTGGTTGTTGATCTTCTCTCAACGGAGTTCTGCTTCATGTTGATTTCTCTGCTGTTTAATAAAGCAAGATACCTTGCATACAGATGCAAATAAAGCCTGGGCTTCAGCTGCCTGTTCTTCTGCTTTAGCCACTGCTCAGCTGTTTGGTGCATTGCTCTAAACAATGGAAATATCATCTACAGGCATCAGCAATCTAATTCCCTGCGCTGATGTTTGTGGTGATTAAAGCTAAATGCCACACAGCTGGGAAGGAGGATGTAGAGGTCCCCACTGGTTTCACCTTGTTGTGACAGTATCAGAAGAAACAGTCCTTTTTCAGTGTTCAGATAGTGCAGGGTTTTGCCAGTGGAAGGGTTCAGAGCAAGTCTTAAAAACCGACATGCTGGAGCAAAATTCATGGAAGCTTCCTCCTTGCTTTCCCTCCCAGAGCTGTGGGTTTGCCTCAGGCCGGCTGTTTCACAGGTACCTGCCTAGCTTAGGTGAGCAGCACCTGCCTGCCGCTGCAGGCACATAGGGTGAGTTAATTAACATTCCTGAAGCAGTTGTATTATGGGGTAATGGATGCCACAGGAAAAAAGAAGTGTCTGGGAATTAGCATTTTGGAGCAAGGTTTGACTTGTGTGCAGTAAATAAAGCCTGGGGCCACGCAATCAACGGGGAGGAAAACCAAATTAGTTGAGTTGTTGTTCCTAAAGTGAAACTCCAGCTCTGGAGAAGGCAGGTGTCACAGGGGAAAAGCAAGACCTGGTAAGGAAGGACATGAAGGATGGTGGCAAAGAGGCAGTCAAGGCCAGGGGACGGGTTGTGCAGGAAAGGRCATGTGTTTCACTGTCCCTACCAGAAGTAAAGCTGATGCTCACAAATCTCCTTCCTCTTTGAGAGCGGAGGACAGTGCCAAGCGATTCTGGAGGTCCACAGAAAAGTCCAGATATGAGATTTTCCATATTCCCTGCCCGATGAGGGCTATTGCACAAAATTAAGCACTATGGAGAGCAATGTGAGAAGGGATTGTTTTCGCCTTCATCCTTTAACTCTTCTTTTGTCTGTTGAACAGTGTAGAAATATATTTTTGTGATAGAGAGAKGTAATGGCGAGTAAATCATGCCAGCAGCATCCTCCTCATTACCTAACTATCATTGCATCTCACTAGGCTTGAAACGCTCCCCAGGAAACACTATTTGCATGAATAAGTGGGGAAAGGAGCAAGTGTCGTGACTGCAGAGTGCCAGAGGTCCTGATTTCCCTATTGTGGTCAAGGAAATGCAATGTAGATGCCTCCAAGCTTAATATGGAAAACATAATTCAAATCAGCAGGAGGAGGGGAGTAAAAGTCTCATTTAAATCCTGTAAAAAACATTGATTTGTTTCTATGTGAAACCTAGGCATGCAGAAATATATCTTGCTGTTGGTGCCTGGATGTCAGTGTGGAAGATGTGTTAATAGCATACAAATACCTTATCAGGTGAACACTCTAGCTGGATTTAAATCCTAAGCAACCAGCTTCCAGCAGGAGTGCTGAGAGAGCAATAACAAATGACTCTATTAGTATTAATGCAGTCAGCTTGTACTATTTATAATGTAAATATCATCTGAGTATAAAAATTGCCTCATTGGCAGAAGTAAAATTCCCATTCATCAAATTTTAAAATAGTCTAATCACACAATATATAGTTGGTAACCATAAATGAAAAGGATTTTTTTTAATATTAAGATGATTAATAATAGGCAGTGTTATATATTTTCCTACTGAGGGAAAGCATAAATATTTTGTCCTAAACACAAATACTCTCATTGTATAATGAAGTGTTTACATTAATCTACTGAATAATTTCTTTTTATTCCTGCAGGGATTAGGGCCTTTAAAGGCACATAAAGCACATAAAGCACATAAAGGAAACRTGATTGTATCTCACTTGAAGAATGAAACTTGACTGAGCTGAGCCTGCTGTTAAGGCTGTAATGCTGTTAGAGTCCATGTCAAACTGTTTCAAGGTGGGAGACTTGCCCACTGGCTCCAGCCATCATGCAATTGTCCTACCTGGACCGGAGATGTTTGGTTGATTTTATTACACAATGTTCTTCTAATGCAGCCCTTCCCAMACCATTTTGGTTTTAGCCTTGGAAGTTGATGTGCCTGGAAAATTAAGGACAAAATAGTTCCCTCCCAAAGCCTGCTTGGGCACTTGAATCATAGAATCATTATRGTTGGAAAAGACCTTTAAAATCATCAAGTCCATCCCTCAACACACCTGTTAAACCATGTCCTTATGTGCCTCATCTGCATGTTTCATGAACACTGCCAGGGATAGTGATTCCTGCAGTTCTCTGGGCAGCCTGTTCCAATGCTTCATCACTCTTTCCACGTAGAATTTCTTCTTCATATCTAACTTGCCCCTCCCCTGGCACAACTTGAGGCCATTTTCTCTTATCATGTTGGTAGTTATTCTGGAGAAGAGATCAACCCCTGCCTCACTACAACCTCCTTTCAGATAGTTGTAGAGAGCCATAAGGTCTCCCCTGAGCCTCCTTCCAACTAAATAACCCCAACTCCCTCAGCCACTCCTTGTAAAGTCTATGCTCCAGCCCCTTCACCAGYTTTGCTGTCCTTCTTTGGATACACTCCAGATCCTCAATGTCTTTCTTGTAGTGAGGGGCCCAAAATCGAATACAGTATTCGAGGTGCAGCCTCACCAGTGCGGAGTACAGGGGGATGATCATTTCCCTGGTCCTACTGGCTACTCTATTCCTGATACAAGTCAGGAGGCYGTTGGCCTTCTTGGCCACCTGGGCACACTGCTGGCTCATGTTCAGCTGGCAGCCAACCAACTCATCCACCAGACATCTCCCCTGGTAGACTCTCTTACCAACTGTGAGAAAATGTTATATCTTCCACACCCTTTAGGAATCTCCTAGACTGTTTCCTCTCTGCCACACTGTATTTTCGACAAACACTTGGTAGGCTGAAGTCTGTTCTTCAGGCTGAAGTCTGAAGGTAGGTTGAAGTCTGAAGCTGTCTTGTTCCTTCATCCTGGTCAGATGGTCTGTAGCAGACTCTCACCAGGGTATCATCAGCCTTGTTGGCCTTCCCCCCAATCCTGACCCATAAACACTCGACATTTCCATCACCCACTTGGAGCTCCATGCAATGGAAACACTCCCTACAATGTACAGTGCTCCTCCACCTCCTTTCCTTCCTTGCTTGAGCCTGTGGGCATCCACTGCAGCACTCCAGTCGTGACAGTGGTCCCGCCACATTTCAGTGAGGGCCACTATGCAACAGCTTTCCTGAAGCACCATGGCCTTGATCCCCTCCTGTTTCTTGCCCAGGCTGTTTGCATTGGAGCAGATAGATACGCTTCAGCTGGGCTGCTGAGAAGTCTCCCATGAGAGCTCTGTCACGCTGATCCAAGGCTCCTCCTCAGTTTACTGCCGTTCCCTGTCATATCCAACTGAAAGACCTCTCAATGAGCCCCACCAACTCTTGGGCTAGATTTTTTTCCTGATGCAAGACAGGTGGCCCTGTCTGTCGCCAGGAGGCCTGCTGCTGTATAGACTGCTCCATGGTTGAAAACCCAAAACGTGACTGATGCCACCAGCCTCTGAGCCATGACCAGGTGGCAAGGCCTGCACACACCAACGTGCAGGCAACGGAATCCCACCTTGACCTGGCTCCACTACAAGGCTCTGCAGAGAGACTCTATAGGCAAACAGGCTCAAGTGAATGCTTGCATCCTGAAACATAAGTACCCGTGTGTGCAGGCTACACCCCAGTGCCAGTGCAAATTCCTTTAAAACACGCAGACATGGTTTTTCTCTCACTCTTCACTGATGCTTGGCTTTTGAGCAGATACCCAAGTCCTTTTGCTGTAATTTACTCTCCTAAATCAAGTCGCTGAGAGGTGTGTGGCAGAAAAGCAGATTGCACCTCATTGGTTCATAAGGGTGTGTTTCTCCAGGAGGAACTATGCTATGGCATAGAGCATCAGAGGCAAGAGGCTTCCAAGACAGCTGATTGATCTTGAAGGATCACCATTGCCAAGAGCCAGATGGTCATCCCAAAGAGCAGGGAGCTGAGCAAAAGCTGGCGGCCGAGTTCCTGTAAATCACCCRTGAAGAGGGAGGAGACCACCCTTCTCCAGGGTCAGGTACCCCCAGTGACCTACAGGGCTCAAATCCACCATGCATTAATGCTTCAGTAAATGCCCCAAGCATGAAGCAAGGCTGCTTCCAACTGTCTTCCTCGCTAAGTATTACATGCAGGGACATGGCTTCCAGGGTGATCTGTGGTGGTTGATTAAGGGACTGAAGTCCCTCAGCCCCTTCATCACCCGTCACCTCTTGCCCCTCTTAAGCTAGGCAAGTCATATTTACTATATTCTTCAGGCTTCTCTAACAAGCAAAAACACTCACTGTGCAAACATCACTATACAAGTTACTGGCCTAATTTCCATATTCCCGTATGTTTTATGATTAATTTTGCTTCTTTTTACTTGGACGATCAGAGGTGAAGTATGCAATTTATTCAAAATAGAGAAAAATACTCTGAGCAATTGATTCAATATTACTTATAACTGAAATGGAAAAAGCTTTGGTTTCATCTGATTAGTAAGAATAGTAAGACCTGGCTGCAAGCCTTCCAGGCAAAATTAGGTGAACATTCTTCACAAATKCTTTGGTCTTTCTCTGACCAGAAAAGCAAAGCAAAAGAAAACAAAAGACTTCAAAAACATATAAAATTGTGCTTAAATGAGATATAGATTTCCCTCCTCCTACAGGGTTGAGCATCATGAAGTAGCTGAAATAATAATGAAGTTGGAATACAATTTGATATCAGAATTGACATTATTCTGTAAATGTTCAGGTTTTGAAAATGCCTCATGAGTAAGATGCTTTACAAGATAATAATTGGTTTTCCTTCGAAGACAGGCTCTAGCCATTTGGTGTGTATGTGTGTCTGTGTCTTGGTAATAAAAAAAAATTAGAGGAGAAAATCACCTGGAAAAATAACCTGTCTCTTCTCCAGCAGAGATAACACACGCTAATAGAGCAGAATGTTTGCTGAAATGCTGACTGCAGGTTGTATCCACTGGCTTTATGAAAGACACCTTTCAATCATGCAGTTCACTTACATGCCTGCTSTATTAGTAGCAATCAATTAAAAATCATACAAAAATAATTAGAAAAATAGAGTGGAAGAGCTTCAGTCTAAGTAACTTTTCAAGTTACTTGACAAAAAAAAAAAAAATTCTCTGTATAGAGAAATTCTCTGTATAGAAAGACTCTTGAATTCAAGATATGAAGACTGGAATCCTAAGCTGTGCATGCAATTGGAAAATGAAGATTTCGAGAGCATCACGTCCCAGAGGTGTGAGACAGGAATCATGAGATGAGACAGACAGATACTCAAAGAAAGAAGTAGAGCACAGAAGGGCCTGGTGGCAAATATGTAAGATACAATCGCAAAGAGAAGATGAATTACCCGTTTTCACGTATATGGTAAACAGGACAAAGAGCAAGAGCTTAACCACAAGAAGCTGGGAAGATGTAGCTGAAACACTAGGAAGAGCTTTCTAGCCACAGTGATAATGAAGCGTGGCGCGGATCACCCCAGGCCCATGAGGACTCTCAGGTACCGGCAGGTTTGGGTTTATTCAGAGCTCTGCCAGCATTGGTTGGATATCTTGGTTGGATGGATGTATATCTTATTCTGCTCTAGAGCTGGAGGATGGTTAAAGGGTCTTTGGAAAGCACACTTTTGTAGCTACATATTCATAACCTTCTGCAGCTACAGTGAAATCCTAGTAGATCACTGGAAATAAAAAAGAACAAAATGTAGGCTTACCCAAACATGTGTCCTCCATGTGCTCCAAACCTAAGGGCAGCATCATGTCAGARCAGGGCCCTGGTGGAGCACAGGCCGAGGTTTCTGCTGTGCCTCTGGTCTTGGCCATGTCCCTTTGCTCCTTCTCCAAGGCATGAGCCCCGAGTTCCAAAAYGTCCTTGGCTGAAGCAGCCTCCATGGGCAAGAAAGCAGCATCTTCAGCCTTGCCCTGTCTGCACTTGCCAGAAGCACATTCAGCCAAAGTCATATTTTTACTAACTGGAGCCACCTAGRAGGGGCACTTGGCCAACCAGGCTTTCTTGGCAGTTGGGAGTGAGAGATAGGACTGAGCCAACATTTATCTTAGGTTTCTTGGAGGAGAGCTGCAGTAGCATCTATCAATCATCAGCTGCGTGATCCTGGAATTCTGCCCGCCTAGGATGGAGTAGGACACAGACACACTGTACTTCCACCTCAAGTTTTTAAGGTTTAAAAACCTTAAAAAAGATTATACCTCATGTAACCTTTGTGCTTTTAGATGTAAGGTCACTACCTTACCAGATATAGATCGGGAATAATACTGAAACGTAATTCTTGAAAACTGCCTTGGTGCACACTGTGTTGAACATGAAGTACCTTTCCGTTGCTGGCTATTGGGAAGCTGAACTCACAATTCTCACTCCCATCCAGCCCTCATTACTTGCAGTGAATGGATTAGATGCCTAAACTCCATTAAAGCAGAGTACATTTTTTAGATTATATGACAATGGTTAGGGAGATCAAAGAAGGGAGAGGAGACAGACGATTAGAAGAGACACTGGAGTAGACTTAATAATTAGATAATATTTCTGCTCTTTTGTACCCACTCATTAAAATTTCTGCTGTAATTTTCTAGGAGATATCATTTGGGAATCTATCTTCAGGCATCCACCACTGCAATTCACGTTCTTGGCCAATCCCCTCTAGTAAAGCTTTTCACGATCAACTTTAATCTACCACTTAGCTGTAAGTGCCTAAATTCCTTGAAAATTAGAATTTTGGACCCAAATCCCTTATGTAATTTTCACTATTTTGCATTTTGTTATAAATAACTGTATTTTCTTAGTGGAATGATTAAATTGTCCAAGGCTAAATAAGTTTCAGCATTTTCTAAAGATGTCCAGATTGATTAATCTATGTCTGATTTAAAGTATTTAGTCAACCACAGCAAGTAGCAGCAAATCGTTACCTTGGTATAGCAGCTCAACTCTGCTCTCAAGTTACAAGTTTGCTTAATTTAGAACTTGAAGTGAAGACTTACTTTTAGACAATATATTTAAATCTGATTGTATTTATTTTAAAGAGAAATATGTTTATGTTTTGTTCCTAAAACAATCCTCCCCCAAACATGTTACYCAGTTCTGCATTCATGCAGTGATGTCTATTTTGAAATTCAATCAGCAGCTGGCTTTCATTTCTGAAAGTTAACCAGATGTCACATTTTAAACCCATTTCCTGGGAGAGACAGGGACTGGGAATCATGTTGCATTAGTTTTGCTGCAGTTTGATTTTACACGTATCCTGTTAAGTCCAGCTTTACTCTTTGCTCTCTGTTCTAAAACAGTGGGCTAATGCAGAGACATTACATTCAACTCCGTGTGTATTTTGAGGTTTTCATGTCAAAAAGATGTGTCTGAATCAGGGAGGAGACAAACACAGAATTATATTTCAAAAAGTTAACAATAATTGTGATAGTTACCAGCAAAATCAATCAGATGCAACCTGACATGATAATTACAGATGAAGTGCTTGTAATGCCTTCTTCAATGGGAAGACTTATTTTCTTATAAATCAAAGATTAAGAGCATGTTCAGAAACAAAGAAAATACTGCATGGAATATTGTCTTCTGCATGAACCAAAGAGTTCTTCAATACTCAATGACTCAATATGCCTTTTTTCTCTAATACATRCCTTTGTGTCCATATTGGTGAAAATAATGGCAATACCTAGGACAGCAGGAGAACTCCTTCTTTTTAGCTTCTTTTAGCCATACATGAATGAACAAGAAAGATGCTTCAGGAATTCACAGAAGCAGGAGATTCTTGCCCAGGCATCTCATCTTGTAGAAACTATTGTAGGCATTGCCAGTACATTTCCTTGAACCCACAGCAGTTTTGTTCAGTGCTATAATATCTTGTCTGGGTGCTGCCAGAGCCTCATGAGAAATATCTTCTACTGCTCTAGAAAAAAAAAATGTAATAAAGTCTTTTTTACTATATTTTAAATATTAAAATTTGAATTCAAAATTGAAAAATTGGGGCTTTACTAATCAAGAAACAAAGTACCTATGTAATTCTTTTTAATATTGAAGATCATTTGCTCTTGATGATGGAAAAGTTAAGCACAGAAATACAAAGATTTTGTAAGCTGGACATATTCTATAATTTTTTTAAATACTTTGGCGAAGACTAGAAGTGAAAACACTGACATTATTGGAAAACATATATAAAAAGTAGACAGCAATGTGCATCTGTGATCATTAGCAGCAGAAATAATAAAATATTGAAATGAAGTTGTTAGCAGAATTCAGATGAACTCAGCTCATGGACACATAATGTCTCCTTTGCAGTGGATATCTGGGAAAAACATCACAAGCGAAGCTGTGGGCTGTCTGCAAGCAAAGGCATATTTACTACTTTCAGAACTCAGAAACCAGAGTATCAGTGAAAACCTCTAGAGATACTTAAAAATAAATAAATTAGTAAAGCTAATTCCTATGAATCTTTTTGAGTGTGAATCTTGTGGTTAGTCCAGAGCCATTTTACATCTGGTAAAATCAGTGATCCCCAACACTGATTTTTCCTAAGGAAATCAGTGTCAATTCTTAACGTGGACCTTCCATAAATCCCTTGGAATATGCATTACACTGGGTGGGGTCCATCACATGTAATATTAAAGCACTGTAGGGGYAAGGAAGGACTAATGACCTCTAAAACGAAGTTGCCAAACAAGGTGTGAGGAAGCAGAGACTGTAGTGGGGCTGCAATAGAGTGAAATAGGAGTGGAAATAGGAGTGGGGCTGCAATCGAGTGGACTAGATGTTCTCTAGAGGTCCCTTCCAACCTTGAATATTCTGTGATTCTGTGAAATACAGGTCTGCACTCGAGACACACGTAAAGCCATGTGCCATTCACATAAATACACTGCAAACACCACAGGAAACTTGTTAAAACAGAAGGTGCCAAGGTCTGCCAATAGTCGGTCAGTGCCTAGAAGAGAAAGATGTCTTGATTCAGTTGCCCACACACATCTTGTCATCTGAGGGCCACAGGGTGTCCAAGATATCAGGAGCTAAGTCCTTGCTGTCCTCACTGGCGTCAGACATGTGTGAGAGGGCCATCAAGCCAAGCCTGGGCTGTCCTGTCAGGACAGAACGGCATGGACTGAAGGAGGGAAATGCAAATCTCCTGTCAGAGAAGAAAGGATTCATTGAGAAAAAAAAATCAAGTAAATATTTTTTTAAAAGAGAAGAGAATATTTCAAGTGCAGCAAGGCAACCTGTTTTAGTTGGTTTTTCAAAACCTTTCACTGTTTCCCTGATAAGAAGCTATTTAAAATAGAGAAAGGCACCAAATCTTGGAATAGCTGGAGGTCTGTTGAAGCAACAGAAGTCAAACCAGATCCTGAGCACTGAGAAATACTGAACCCCAATGATGGATGCATTTATAGATTTTCCCATGCAGACTAGTAAGAAGTTGTATTTTGTAGTGATGACTGGACAAGTTAGCAAAGAGGACGGGGATGAAATTTGCTACTGGCACAAATAATTCAATCACTTTTCAAAGGTGAATAGGCAAGACACAGAAGTGCTATTAAATTAGAAAGGTAGCTGAAATTCCAGTAAGACACTGAGTAAATCTTGCCCAAATCTTTGCCAAACCAAGCTCAAAACCAAAGAGAAGTTCAACAGTTCATGAGTCCAATGAGGGCAAATCTGCACTGATTCTCCCCTTGCCATGCCTCCTGCTTCTTCATTTCATTATTTTATTTCACAAGATTCTGATCATCTTTCAAAAACAAAACAAAACAAAAATAAAGAAAAAAAAWTGAAGGAAAAGGAATAGTCTACTTCTCGAAAACGCATCTTTTTTTTTTTTTTTCCTTAAAGCTACTGGCCCTTTGTCTATTTTGTCATTATACTGAGTTAACAGTAGATTGATGGTGCTACATCATGCCCAAGTTTTGACTAAGTCCTTAGGCAGGCATTAGAGCAACATGTGCTTGATTGATCTGGTGCTACTAGTTTTGAGAGGGGCCGGCGTGCTCCCTTTGCCCAGCCCAAGGCCCTCCAAAATTTGCGTGGACTGAAATGACTCCTCGGCAAGGTCAGCAGGACATCAGCTGCTTGAGTCCAGACCAGCTTAACTATTAAGCAGATTATGGGTGCACTTTGGGAGTTTCTGATTGCTTAACCCAATGAGAGCTTGTCATTACTTTGCACTCCAAGACCTATGTGGATGTGCAAGACTGCATAGACCCTTGTGCTGTTGATAAGATGGCTTTCAATGGCTTTCAGCTCTGAACCATTATGTAGCAGAGCAGATGGTTAACAGGGAACACCACTACATTATTAGTTTACCAGCCAGCTCAGAGATGATGTATACTACTCATTTGGTTTCTAAATGTATCCATGTTTCATCATCATAAAGAGCAAAGCCCCAGTTAACTACACATCTGGCAACAAATATTTCACCTTAACTGTGCATGTATTAAAAAATGTCTGTTGAATGCAGAGATGGCTTTCCAATAACAAGAAGGATGTTCAAAACCACRTGCAGAGTATTTTTCAAGAATGAGTGACAGCACTATGATTTTTCTGTGATTGAATATGGTTTTATTCTATTTATGAGACTCAAAGCTCTCATGGGAAACTGTAATAGTCTGACAGATATCTTTATGTGAGTCCCTTGAAATTAATATTTCCATTCCACCTTGCTCCTTACACTTTAGGAATTTTCCCTCAGTTGTTCTGCTCTCTCCATGCACAGCTCTTCCAAAATTCTATATCCCAGACTTCTCTAATGGAAGCTTCTTGGCTCCATCCTACTAATGCAAAGTGGCTTCTGTCTTTAAATCTGTGTGACTTTACTCTGTAACAGCTCTGGTTCATGTGGGGATACCGCCTGTGAATGTCATTTTTCTTTTGACACAAGTGATACCTTAAAACTGGCCTACCTGACCTTTTGCTAGCTCAAGGACCAAAACTCGCCCCTTAGATCACAGGCATGAGATGGAGCTCATTAAAAAGCTTATAATACTTATTAACAAGCTATTAACAATCTTGTAGATAAATTATCAATAAATTAATTCAATATGAACCCATTGCTTTCTCCAATTTACAGTTCTTTATTCTTTCTTTACACAAATATACCCAGTTACTGAGTTATCATTTCTTACTCTTAAGGTTTTTCAGTACACATAGCAAAGGCTACAGCTTTATGGGTATYCTCTCATACCACATCTTATTAAGGTGCAATTTTACCCCTCTTTCTCTATCCCCCTCCCCTCCAAGTTTGTCAGACATAGACCTAATGTAGAGTCCAGCAGGTTGTCCAACGGGTTTCCACCCCATCCTGGTCAGCTTCACCACTCTCTGTAGGCATCTGCAATCCTACCATCAGAATATCCCATTTGTTTGTTTGTTCAGTGACTSGTTTTAAATTTTATTCTCTGCCTTTTTTTCCATTTTCCATTTTTTCACTTCTTCTTCACCACCTTATACCTCCCTTTCTGCAGTTTCTTCCCACAGAACATGACATGTTGGTATGATTTTCTAGGAACCAATTTTGTTTGGTCTTTCCTGATGCTGCTACTGATGAACTATGAAAACGGCAGCTCCATCCCCAATAATCTCATCCGAACAAAAGTCATTTGCTATCGCTTCTGGTTTAGTAATTTACTGTGTTAACAAGGCATGGAGTGTGTCAGTATTTACAGAGGTAGTTAGAAAAGCGAGTTTAATTAAAGGTCATTTGTGAAAGAATATGGTCCCATTGCTTTGAAAAAATAAAATATAGATTACACAGTTGTAACTGCTTTGTGAGGTTTATTTTATTTTTTAAAGCAGATGTTTCTGATGCCATTTAATTATGAATAAACTAGAAGAGCTGGATGCTCTTGAAATCTGCTGTAAAGGCAGATGTCAACCAAATTGTTTCACTTTATGCAGAACACTTGTAAACTCCAGAGGATTATGGCTTCTTTTGCTTAAACTACACAGTATCTGTAAATGCCTGTGCTCAGATTAATGCATACTGTCTGTTCTTCATTAAAGGCAACTTCTTAAAGAACTTTGACGTCACTCTGCTCTTTTTCTTGTCTTTCTGTCAAGAAGATTTCAAGGATCTCCTGCCTTTTCTTGGTACGTGAGATCCGACAGGGCCATATTAGAGCTTTACTAGAAATAAGTACATTTTCATTCCAAAAACATATCGCTTTGATGAGAAAATTAGCTATTTTTAGATTCTGTATCAGTTCTTGAAGGTTGAGAATTTCATCCCTGGAAATGATGCTGTAACGTGGGTCATGAAAACATTCAATTTTTTRGTCTCTACGATGGTATGAGGTGAAAGGCAGAGTAGTTGCATGGTAAAAATTTGTGATGCCRGGTGCTATGGGTGATAGTTCTACATCTGCTCATAGTGGCTTTTGCTGTCAAATACCCTTCCTTTGACCATACTTTGTTTTTTAAAGAGATTTATTTGCAGGAAAAAAAAAAGATATATGGGGCCTATTTCTGAGTCATTGCTGAGATAAAGTTATGTAAGTTAAAATAAATACATAATTAAAATATTTTCTGAAGTTAYRTTTATTTTTATCAATGTAATATAAACCAAAGAGGTTTGGAGAAAAGATTTGTTTAACAGGGCTGACACTCTCAATGTTGTGTGACAAAATTTGGCTTTGATTGGTCTTTTATGATGAAATAAGCTTTTTCCTCTAAAATATAACTACTGTTAAAACACCTTAGGAAGACCTTTCTGGCTTATTTCCTCTTACCTCAAACCGTTTCTTCATCATTTTAAGATTTTTCAGAATTACTGCAGATTAAGTAGAAAGTTCCTGAGTGAAGACTGATTTTGGATCCAGACTTACACTCACAAACGTATATAACTGTATGTGGGCCCAGCAGGTGCCTATGGTGCCCATACGCCCTGGGGAGCCACCAACACAGTAAATGAGCCCAGGGAACAAACCAGCTTTTTCTCCAGGGCAAGGTGACTACCTGGATGGGCAGAGGGGATGGGGGAGCTGCAGAAGGTCTCTGCATCTCTGGAACCGCAGCTGGAGCACGTTGCAGTGGAGCACATTTTCCGTGGCACTAAATGCCTTCATGTAGGCAGCTCAGCTGAGCCTTCCCTAAGGTCCATTGCCTGCAACAGAAACCTTGAAACCTTGCTCATATGTACACACATGAATTTAGAGATCTTGGCACCATAGAATCAGAGTTTTAGAAACATTATGCTTGGAAGAGACCTTCAAGATCACTAAGGCACTTTGGAGCCAAATTTCATCYTTTCATTATTTGAACTGGTTAAAAAACAAACAGCAAAGCCAAAGGCCGTCTTCAGTATTTCGCGTGTAGTTAACGTCAACAGAATGATGATGTATTTTATCTGATGATAAAAGTCAGTTGATGAGACAGAGCTTTTGACAGGATATTCATAGGGTCACTATGACCTTGATGATGTCATTAATTATGGAAAGGATGTAACCTAAAGTAATGGAAAAAGGGACTACTGACGTCTTGTGGGTGCTATGACTATAGATTKCTTTAAAGGAACTTGTAGTCCAGACAGTTCCGATTGTAAGAAAAGCACATTTTTGTTTTCCAAAAATGTAACATTGGCTGGTCATCCTGACCATCAGCTTGTGACATTCTATAATAATTCTGGCAAGATTTAGTTGCTCAGAAACACATCTAGTGGAAGTAGCACTTTTTAACTGAGTCCTGWCAAATATCAAACTAATTTGCTGGCTGACAACAGCAGCACTTGGGTTCTCTGAGGGAATTTTCCCATTCCCATTGGTCCATGGAAGAAGAGATATTTCTCTCCTACTCTTCGTTTTCAGTGTAGAGCTCCTGAGCTCCTGTCAGCAYCAGTAAAATAGCTGCTTCCCTGGAGAAATCATGCTTAGTTATACAGATACAATCACAARACAATAACAACTTCTGCATAACAGGCTTGGGATTGCACTTGGTACTTTAAAACTTAAGTGGTAAATATTTAGCTCTCAATATTATTATTAATATGTATTTTAGTTTTTCTTTATTTCTAGGCAAAGTAGGGATGAAAATAGGGCTTTATATAACCTTGATGAAAGCATCTGTCAAGTAATGGAAAAGGAGTAAGTACAAGAGAGTTGTTAATAAAGCAGTAAAAATATCTAGAGACACAGTTTTACAATGAGCAAGCCTGGTGCTCTAATTAAACCATCTGCTTTTAAAATTGATTTTCTTTAACAACCAGCTTAAGCAGTGGAGCCTGCATGACAGGGAGCTAAGCCTCCTGGACTCGTGGTGTTTGATCTCCTCCTAAGCATGAAGGCTCTGATTCCGCACAGCTGCTTTCTCAGGTGCTGCAGAAGGGCCCAGAACGGTGCCCCTGGGTTTGCAGTGACCATCCTCACACAGGGGTGCTCGGGGAAGTGGCCCCTGGCCCAGGTGAGGGAGCCGGCCTCCTGAGCTGGAGGATCTCTGTGTGGTCCAAACTTCTGCTTCGCCAGGGCTTGCATGAAGCCAAGCCAAGTTTGGGGCCAAACTCTTCTGAGTGGTTACCAGTGACAGGACAAGGGGCAATGGGTAAACTGAAACACAGGAAGTGCCTGTGTTTCCTCCAGATGAGGAAGAACTTCTTCCCTGTGAGGGTGACAGAGCCCTGGMACAGGCTGCCTGGGGAGGCTGTGGAGTCTCCTTCTCTGGAGRTCTTCCCAACCCRCCTGGATGCCGCCCTGTGCCCCGTGCTCYGGGTGTCCCTGCTGGAGCAGGGTGTTGGACTAGATGATCTCTACAGGCCCCTTCCAACCTCAACCCTTCTGTKATTCTGTGATCCCTGAGAGTTTCCATGGGCAAAGTGCAGCGGGAGTCTCCTTAGAGCAGTAGTTCCTGTGYTGAGGGGGGTGCAGAGTACTTGTGTTCCTGGAAATACTCATTTCTACACAGCAGAACTGTACGGGCTGTGTGGAATCTCTGCAGAACTACTGTCAGTCTGGAGCAGACTGGCCCTGGCCACTTGGCTACTAGCTATTCTGTAAATGGCTAAATGCATGTAGTGTTGACCTGCATGCAGGAAGAATTGTACTGCTTTGCAAGGCAGGAAATCCCTCTACAGTCCAGCTCTGCTAAGAGATGTACACACTCACTTGCCAACATATTTCCTATGTGTGCTACATTCTCATTGTAGATAGCCTTTTTTATTTATTTGTTTGTTTATTTGTTTATTTTCATATTTGTGTGTGCCTGCTCACCCCAGCATTGTGCTGTGGGGCAGAGGAAGGACATGGTGCATAACRCCGCCACAGCAATCAGGAGCAGCTCTGCTCATGATCTCTCTGCCCTTTCGACAATCCAGTAAAATAAAACAGGGCTGTGGAAATGTCAGGCATTCCTGACCTGGCRGTTCACAACATGTTCACAGGTCTTTAGCAACACTCCTTATAAACCATCGGGAACCTCCCCAGCTGCAAAATACCCAGAAATAGGGTTGACTCATGGGAGCGTCGCTCAGCAGCCTTGCAGCCCCATGGAGAAGCAGCAGCACAGTTTACAACTAGCACATTCCCTGCCCTCATTGGCTTCTGCCCTGTAAATTCAGGGGACAAAGATGAAAGCATGAGAAAAACTAGTTAAATGTAGAGTGAGTTTAATTAAAATCCCTCTAAAATTTTTTATTAACTTGAAGCAAGACAGTTTACTCACCTTAGTTTTATGCCCACTCTCTCCTTTACAAGGACACAGTGTTTGCTGGCATTAGTTCAGGCCTGGGTTTACATGTTGAATCTGGGAAATAGCTGGAGTAGGTGTCTATTTGGCAGGACCGAAATGGGGCAATGAGTTCTCGTGTTCATGCTTGGCACTGCCCATGAGGGAAAAGGCTCCTTGACTCTTGGCGTTTCTTGAGCCTCTCCTGGGCCAAAAACAAGTAGCTCTATCCAAAGAGTTGCAAATGGTTAAAAGTTGACTCCATGAGGCTTTCTGGAAACAGCATGAGGCCCTGCTTCAGACTCTCCAGCAATTCATTTGYAGAGTGTGGTGCTGGCATAAGGACCAGGAGATAGGCTGTCTCCAATAGTTTTTATATTCATCACTTTCAGCTGCATCAGGAACAGGAGCTGACTGTGAAAATATGTCTAAAATTAAAATTAATTTCCTGGGAATCTCCCTACTTTTTTTTCTTTCACAAAAAGCTGGCTTACCTTGCATTAACAGAGGCATAAAAATGCATCCTCTTTGCTGTTACAGACATCTTAAAGGCAAGCATAAAATGCATGTGATACAAATAAACTAGAGGACTTCACAGTACTCCTGGTTGCTTCTGGAGCAGAGCAAGGCAGCTCCTGCCCCTCCATCCCAGGACGGTGGGATGGTGGAGGCACCTTGTCCTCACCTGCTAGCACTGTGCTCAACACGCTGCGCTCATCCCAGTGCCTGGAATCACAGAATCACAGAATATTTAAGGTTGGAAGGGACCTCTACAGATCATCTAGTCCAACCTTCCTGCTCAAGCAGGCACACCTAGAGCATGTAGCACAGGGCAGCATCCAGGCCGGTTTGGAAGATCTCCAGAGAAGGGGACTCCACAACCTCCCTGGGCAGCCTGTTCCACTGCTCTGTCACCCTCACTGTACAGAAGTTGCTCCTCACCTGGAGACGGAACTTCCTGTGCTCCAGCTTGTGGCCATTACCCCTCGTCCTATCRCTGGCCACCAGTGAAAACAGCTTGTCCCCTTCCTCCCTGCATTCTCCCTTCCTGAACTTATACATATTAATCATATCCCATTGTTATGAGAAACCCCAGAAGAAGATGCACCCAAGGCCATATTTTCAATGTCGTTGCTGGTATATTATGAGAGAATACAGACAAAAGGAGCAAACACCGGTAGAAGACGAAGRTAAGGACCACCGTATCTTYGTGGAACTGGCTGAAGCAGGACAGTAGAACCAAAACAGGGCCTACTGAGTCAAAATGAAGCCATATATGGAAGTGACTTCCGGGAAGACAACCACCAGGGGGTCTCAAAAAGACCACCAGAGACCACCAAAGAGACAGAGGGCGCATGCGTGTGAGGGTGGGGTATATTGTAATTAGTTCCARGAAATGGAATGAMTRTGTATRATCATTTCCTAGAATTTAATGCATATGTRGATAATAGAGAAATAAAAGTYTTAGCAAGCACCCCCTAGGRYATRCACGATAGGTGGAGCTATCCCCYGTGCATCCAGYGCTGCAATAAAGTGAATGCCTGCTTCTTAATACTACATTGGTGTTAAGAGGTTTATTCCCGGTTTTCGGTGACACCATCTCAGCCTTCTCTTCTCCAGAGAAAACAGGCCCAGCTCACTCAGCCTCTCAGTTGGAAATGACCAACCTTGCTCCTTTATTGGCTCTTAAATCCATGTTTCCCCGAGAGGGGAAATGAGGGTTCCTGAGGCTCCAGGAGGCTCTGGGAGGAGTTAGCAGTACTGGTTCCTCACAAATGTAATGTCAGTGTCTGCAGTGAGCAAAATACTCAAAGACGACCCTGAGCACTAATTCAGAAAGTCACAGACTTTCATCTGCACATGATGATGGCCTTTCTGTCCCACTCCCCTCATCCCTCATGGTCTTGGCTGCCGGAGTAGGGCCTGCGTCACTCCTGTCCCATGCCCATGAGAGTGACCATGGGGCACATCGAGAAAGGAGGTCAGCAACCTGCCTGTTGAACATCCAACACTTTGAATTGATGAGCTCCATTTAAGGCTTTCCATTTGTCAGGTAATTTATTACAAAAATAAATTTTTATGCTCAAGGTTTGGCTACGTTATTTGTGCCTTCTGTGCTGTCCTCTAGATGTCAGTGACAGACAGGACATYCTGTCTCTGCGCTCACACACACCTCCTCACAGAGGGCCAAAGTCCTGCCTGGATCAGTTCTACCAACTGCATCAGTTTGTTCATGAGACTCATCCCATGTGACAGTGTGTCTGGAAAACCAAGCTGAGGAGCAAACCTGCATCATTCTTGGATTGTCCTGAGGGTTATCAATCACTTATAATATGGCTTCTCAGCATGTCTGATACCATTAGATGACTGAGATCAGCAAGGCTCACAAGGCAGGACTTTATTTCCCCATCAGAGGGGCCAAAGCAAAGCTTCTGCCATCCTCGATCAGGGCCTTCATCTCATGTGAGATATTCTGGGCTAACTGCCATAGGATGTGGCCATCAGGCACATTAYTTCACTGTTTTCTGGTGATATTCTAGGAGGTCTTTCAACATGTCAGATAAGTTGTAGGAGAAACAAGAAGGCAATTGAATAAGTTACTGTGATAGTTCATCCAAAAGTCTCACCCCCTCCTTGCTGAACAAACCACTGAGGTAGTCACTRTTTGTATTTTGGTCTCAGTGGTTTTATGAGATAGGAAGTATTAATGTTCTTCCTATTAACCATGAAAGCATCCTTTGGTTGGGATCTGGAGAGAACGAGCCCTTGTAAGGCCCTTTGCAGCAGTGGTGCCTCTGCTCCAAGGATCTTGGCTGGTACTGCATGCAAGGAGGTTTCTGATGGATGTTACTTTACAGTGGAGGTTGATTATCCCCGTGGAGGATAACTATCCCCCAAAAAGGTGTTCCAGGAGCTTGTCCCATTTCTCTGTGATGGGAAGCAAAGGGGCCCAGCAGCAGCACACAGCCCTGGCAGGGACGGTGAGCCTGAGCTCCCTGCAGGACAACAGTACCTGGGCAAGGAAAGAGAAGTGCCCATGCTTGGGGAAAAGGAGCCGTTTCCTCACCCATGCCAGCAACAGGTCTTTTCAGACCTCTCACTTAAGGTTTTTTAATGCCAGTATGTCTACAGTCTCCTGTGAAGAGTTGTGCTCCTTCTTTAAATTAGCATAGAATGAGGATCTTGAATGAGGATCTTCCTTTACCTACCCTTTTTCTTTTTTTTAACTCCATATATATGTCTATACATAAAACTGATATATATTTTTGGAAGACTATTAGCTTAAACATAAGATACGTTGTTTCCAAGAGCCTTATTTGACTTCTGAGGCTCCTAGAACTCTAGGCGCCCATCCGGCTATCGATTTTCTGACATCTTTGAATTAACTGAAGGTTAAAGTGTGCCAAGAGAATGTTTAACTCATGCATTTAGCAAATGCAGCTCTTTCACCCGCCCACGGGTAAATCACTGCACAGGGGGGAAATCCTCACCCAGCCAGCTGGGTCTTCTGGGGACATCGGTGGAGCCAGAAGATCCCATGTGGCCCCAGGCTCTTCAGGCTACCCAGGGYTCTGGCATCACTTCTGCCCTCTTCAACTTACCTTTGCTGCCCCATGCCCTGGGGAACGCTAATGATGAGCTAAGCCTCTGTCTATGTGTTTTATTCATCCAGGGCTGCCTCTGGAATGAGCTGAAATAGCWGCAGAGGAGTGCTGAACAGCAGCAACAAGAAACACAGCAGTCGGTCTATGGTCTACAGAGCAGAGCATCCCCAGCCCCGGGGATGTATAACAAAAACCAGTGTTTAACTCTGATGGGAAAGGAGATTAGTGTTGATTTAAAGGGTTGCAGGTGACAATGTCTTAGGTTAACCACAATTTTCCTATTCCCCAAAGCACTGAAAGTCACTGCTGCTTTTCTAAATAAGCAAACCAACGCAGAGAAGGCTGCTGCGGTGAGCAGGAGGCACAATATTTTTTTCAATGTGACAGAAGCATAGCTAAGACCAGGCAGAAAACCATGATATAAGTACATACAATAGGCAAACTCTGATCAGGGAGACTTGTTTAAATGGACACAATTGCATAAGAACAAGGGACAAAACAGGCCATGAATACATTTCAGCAGGAATTTGGAAGGGTTAGTTTTCATGCAGGAGCACTGGGATTTGAGATAACCTTCCAAGTGAGACAGTGGAGACAAAAGAAAGAAAAAGAAAATTTAGACCAAGTCCAGACTGGTGTTTTTTGCTGGAAGCTGAAAGTTTTATAAAATGAATTATGTGATAATGGAAATGGCAGGGTATTTGGTGACCCAAGGGATGTTCTCCAGGCCAAATAGTTAAGGCAATCTCTGAAATTTTCTTACACTGAAATGCTGCTACTTTTGTCCTACATGGGYTTAATGGATACCCACACTTTGCACAGAGCACAGATGTGCCAAAGGAGTTGAAATGACCAGTTCGGGCTGAAGTAGCAGAGCTCTGCAGGACCATTACTGACGTTACTGCAATTTAGCCTAATGACTCGATACTGTATTTGACAGCAGTGCTATACAGTTGCCTAAAAATCTAAAAACTCTTCCGTAAGTTAAACTGAAATTTACGCTACTCCCATAAAATACCTAGAAGAGAAGGCATATCCTACAAAAAGGAAACAGGAAAACGTAAGAAAGGGACTTGTACCTTCCGCTAGAGCCGGTTTGCTCCATGTTCCTTCAGTGGCGCTGTGGGGATGGGGATCCCTGGGGCAGTGGTGCAGCCGAGGACAGCCCAAGGTCTCCGCAAGGCAGCTGGAAAAGCTGGAAAAGCAGCCTTGGCTTCTGCTCGGCACTCCCGGATGGCAGCGCCATCTGCTCGGGCAGTCACAGTGCCAACCAAGTCCTGCTGGTGCAGGAGACACCTCACGACAGCACTTTGTGGTACTCGGAGAAACGAGGCCAGGAATGAGCTGAGGGCAGCCTCTGCCATGGGCTCCCAGTAGAATCACTTAGGCCACCGAGCTTGTTTATTTAATTAAGGTACTGTAACACAGAGACATCAAGGTGCAGTTCTCATTGGGAATTCGTTTTGCACGTCGTTATGTCCATTGGATTTGGTGGAATTGCTCCTGTACTGCCAAGGACGTGTAAGGAGTGGTAGGCAGGGTCTGCAGCACAGCAGTTAAGAGAGGCCACATCTCTTAGCAGGCTGGGAGGAGATGTGCTATCTCTGGGACTGGGAAAGCTCAGAATCAGCATCCCGTTCACTTGCCTGTGTGTTAGGTGAAAAAACGTAACTTCTCGCTCCTGCATGAGACAGCAGGGAGCAATCCCAGGTGGRCGCAGAGCTGCTGCATGAAGAAAGCTGACTTCAAAGGCAGAAACCAGAGAGGGTTTTGGTTCTCATTGCAGCAGGATCCTCCTGCTAGGAGCACTTTGGAGCACAGRGAGAGGGAAGGGACATTCATGAAGCCCCCTGGGTTCCCAGATATCTAAAAAAAAATCTCTTTTTTGACCTTTTAACCCTTTTTTTTTTGTGTGTGCATGTAACCAATCTTTTCTTTATAGCGCTATTTACTTAATCCTGTAATTTCCTAATATTCCCCAAATTCATCGAGGGAATGAATTTTGTAAACCAGTCACCACTTAGGTAATCAATTTAGGCAACAAAACCACCAGGGAGGATTTGCAGCCAGAACCACTTTCACCTCTGTTAGGCTGTGCTGCCTGCATGAGGTTGTTTCAGACGAAAGCGTGAAGGTGTCCCTGGTGACGGCCTGATCAAACCTGTGAAATGAAGGAGGAAAGCCCTTCCGGCACCCAAAAATCGAATCAAGATAATACTCCAGTTCAGGAGCCCTTTCTCACAGCCCAGACTGTCAGCCTGAGGTGGAACAAGAAGGGAATATAAACACATACACAGCCTGCAACACCATGGTACATCACACCTCCTCCTTGGACCGGTCTACCTGTGGTGGAAGATGCTAGGGCTCCTCTCTGCTCTCCTGAGAGGYCCCACTGAGGGTCTCCTCATGGCTGCACAGACTCAGCTTTGCAGCTGGGTCTTCCCTGYGTGCTCATTCACATCTCTCTTACGTGTCCTGTCTTACAGTAAGTGACTGTATCTCACTCCAGGGTAYAGATGATGCCACAAATCGCTCGAGTTTTCCTAGCAGTGTTTATACTGGAGGTAGTAGATAAGTTTTAGACATAATCTGGGAGGGATTACAAGTTATACATATGAATGATGAGCTAGGGACAAATTGATGCAAGCTTCTACCTTCTGTCAGTCCTTTATAGTGAAAGATTTATCTAAATGCCTTAGCCAAAGATTGGAGAGCCAACATGGATGATCAAAATAGTAACTTACAGGCAAAAAGTAARAAGTGCAAATTTTCCTGATCATTTTAGCTCCAGGAGCATAATTTCGACATGTGAAAACTTCCTAGCCATTCTCAAAGGATCTGTGCTTCATTTCTATGACATTTATCAACTAAGTCAAGTGAGAAAACTGGAAGTCTCTTTATCATGGAAGACTTAGAGTATCTATATGCAGAGTATCTACCCTGTTGACTTCATGGGAACAATAATATGTAGAGTATCTCCCTATAGTAGATCTATGCAGGGTGGATACTCTGCATATTATTGTTCCCACGCATATTATTGTTCCCATGAAATGAGCGGGGCCCAAACCTGCTCAGCTCCCTGCAGAACCAGGTTCTTCCCTCCCTCGGGGGTTGCTCCAAAACCCTTCCCGGGCCGAGGCTGGCTGAGCTGCAACGCCAGGCAGTCACCAGAGGGAGCTGCAGCAAGACGCAGACTCCGCTTCTCTCTTTTTCCATTGTTTTCTTCGGCACAAACAACAGCGACCCAGCATATTCTTTTTTTCGAGTTACATTTTTTATTAGACGAACACAGTCGTGATACATSATGTAAAACGCCACGTGTGCGCAGCCTGGGATGCAGGGTGCCCCGTCTCCCGCCGGGCTACAAAGTGAGGACACCCTCACAGCGCAGGCCGGCCTAGCCCGTGGTGTGGCAGGAGCTGGAGCAGGCCGGGATCCGGACACAGCATACCAGGGAGAGGGAGGATGCGGGAAGAAGGGGGAAAGCCCAGCCTGCCCTGGCTCCATTCGCCATTTCCCCTCCGAATCCGTGAGGAGCCCTTCACGAGCAAGAGGGTAGAGGCCGGGCCAGGAGGCCCGCGCATGAGCAGCTCCCCACAGACACAAAGGTGCCACCTGCCCTTCGGAAACGTTTCCCCCGAGCAGGGCGAACCCTCTGTGCTGACCCCTCGCGCTGCTCACRCAAGTGGTGCTACCAAAATGGATGGACACGTCAAGGACGACTAAAGGGATTTGGCACATCCTGGATAAGACCCCACTCGCACCCTCACATGAAGGCAGCTCCCTTGCCACAAGGCACRGCCTAAAACCTTAGGCTCCTACTTCTGAGTAATGTTATTCCAAGAATTTGGCTCCCAAAATAAGCAACCTGACAAGAAGATACAGGGAGGGAGAAGCAAGGAGGCTACTGAGAGCTGGGCAGCAACTCTTCACGTCAGCCGTAGCACCTGGGCTGCTCAGCACTTCAAACAGGCGGGTATTTTTGAGCCTGAACATGGATTTAGGGGGCTTTACCCCAGGACTATTTCCTTGGAAGGCTTGATTATAAAATATGCCATATGCAGGGAAAAAAAATAAGGGAGGGAAAGGAGGGAGGGAGGGAGGAAGGGAGGGAGGAAAGGAGGGAGGGAGAGAAAGCTACACTAAGAAAAATCAAGAATTTATCAGACTCATCAAAAAGCATTTCAGCATTACCAAAAAGCGTTTCAGCATTACAAACATGTGCCTTTCTTCTCAGGGCTCCACATCTATTTACTGCATTATTAAAAAAAATAAGTCATAGAAACTATCTCCTTYGGGTCCCAGAGAGTCTAAGAGGCCCCTACAGTAACAGTCGTCTCTCTGACAAGGCACTAACCAGCAGTGTGTGGCACTAGCAGAAGCATCTCTGATCCAAGCCACTGATACAGTGAATGTGTGTGTGCACATATGCCCACATAGCAAATTTAGATATATAAGATTTAAAGTTTACTCCACACTGTTCTCCCTTTAAAAAGAGGCCTAGTTGCAAGCATCAGCTAAAAATGTCATCATCTGGCTCTCAAGCAGACCTCCTTCCATGCAAGTAGGTTTTAAACAAAATTAGGAACTTGCTGTTTCTTGCAACAGCAGGTCTAATTTCCACAGCTTTTCAGTTACCTGATTAGTTACATTTCATTCCTACAAAACTGTTTTAAAAAATAACAGGCTGTCTTAGGTAACAAACTAAAACTCTACTTGCTTTAATTACAAAAATAAGGCTGTAGCACATTAGACAAAATATACATTTAAACAACACACATACTTTTTTTTTTTTCCAAATAATCTAGCCACTTACAGTTAAATTCAAAAGCAAATAATCTACTGGACTGATAAAGCCAATCCACACCAGCAAGTAGAGTGCCTCTGGAGCTAGTATTGATGTCCATACAACTGATTGCGCCCATATGCACACTTTGAAATAAGCTATTTTTACTTAATAGCTATAACAGAATTTGCTGTCCACTGAACTACAGGCTGCTATTTTGCAGTTACCAAAATTGGAGGAATTTTGTGAAAGCAATTCAGCCCTAGACGAGTAAGTGTGAGATAAGTAAGACTGGGATTACTCATGTGGACATACTTATTTCTGTAAGCTTTTCAAACTGGGTCTTCAGGCAGTTCTCAAAGTTCACAACATATCAAGTACATGATAAATCCAGGATGGCTTCTCTGTAACTGACTATGCAGTTATGTAAATTTATATCCATATTCTTTGCAAAGTTAAATAATTTTCCTTAGAAAGAGTTACATAGAATTTGTTAAAGTTAAGAAAGTACAACTCTGGCTCTTTTTTTTTTTTTTTTTTTGGTCACATTCTTATAGTGAATGCTTGGGTTTCATAAAAATATGGGATTAGTGACAAGAATGTCACAATAACTTACCACAGGCAACTATATAATTCTGAAAAATATATATACATATACATACATGTATGTTATCAGCTCCTGCTTGAGATAACTGCTAGACAGGGTTCTATAGCCAAGATTTTGACTAGTAAATATAACTATGGGGTTAAATCTATGTGTGCTCRTGTTCCACCTAGCTCCTTTAATGGAGCTGAGGAGGCACAGGAGGATCTAAAGAGAAACTGATTTATGGGTGGTTTCTTTTAGCTTCTCCTTTTTAAAACTTGATTTATTCATTGGCCTTTGTTCTAAGGGAAAAAAACATTTACTTTTAAGTAGATTGTGTCTGAAACAACACTAATAGAAAGACAACCTATTCTTTACCATAGCAATCAGCAGTCATGAATGTTGGTCATATTACACCTTGGTCATTTCAAGTAAACTCCTACCCCAAATCTGGGGGCTACAGGTCTCCTGTTGCTCACGATCTTCATCAAGGACTTGAATGATGATCCTGAGTGACCGTCAGCACTCTCTGCGAATGACACTCAACTTGGGAGAGTGGCTGACTACATAGAGAAGAACCTCAGTGAAGGGGAGCTCAAAAACCTTGAATCATCTGAGACCTCCTTGGATTTGACATGAAAAAGTGTAAAATTTTGCACCAGGTGGTGGCCATGTATGAGTAGTGGCTGGGAGGAGCCCTCTACTAAATGAAGACCACCAGGGGCTGAAGGAACATGGCCTGTGCAGAGGGACTGAGGAAGCTGGATTGGCTTCAGGGGAAAAGAAACTTAAGAGGTGAATCTATCAGTAGACTGGAAGGGAGCAACAAGAAGGATGGTGCCAAACTCTTCCTCTGAATGCTCAACGGCATAATAATAAAAAAAATAAAAATAACAAAGGCATCAGTCATAAACATAAAAGAGAGTTTCTGAGTTTTCACAGAAAAAAGCTTTTCACAGAATAGTTGCGGTTGGAAGGGACCTCTAGAGATCATCCAGCCCAATCCCCTGCTCCAGCAGGGACACCCAGAGCACAGGGCGGCATCCAGGTGGGTTTGGAAGATCTCCAGAGAAGGAGACTCCACAGCCTCCCTGGACAGCCTGTTCCAGGGCTCTGGCACCCTCACAGGAAACAAGTTCCTCCTCACATGGAGATGGAACTGCCTGTGTTTCAGCTTKTACCCATTACGCCTTGTCTTGTCACTGACTACTATCAAGAAGAGTTTGGCCCCATCCTCCCTGCATTCTCCCCTCAGTATTTGTAGATGTTGATCAGATCTCCTCACAGCCTTCTCTTCCCCAGGCTAAGCAGGCCCAGTTCTCTTATGTCTTTCCTCATACAAGAGATCCTCCAGTCCCGTAATCATCTTTGTTGTTCTCCAGTGGGCCTTTCTCTAGAAGCTCCACATCCCTCTTGCACTGAGGAGCCCAGAACTGCACACAGTACTCCAGGTGCAGCCTCAACAGAGCTGAGGAGAGGGGCAGGATCCCCTCCCTTGACCTGCTGGCAACATCCTCCTGATACAGCCAGGATCCCATTGGCCTTCTTGGCCACGAGGGCACACTGCTGACTCATGGTTAACTTGGTGTCAACCAGGACACCCAGGTCCCTCTCTGGACGCTGCTTTCCAACAGGTCGAGCCCTAATCTGTACTGGTGCCTGGGGTTATTCCTCCCCAGGTGCAGGACCCTGCGCTTGTCCTTATTGAACCTCATGAGGCTCCTGTCTGCCCAACTCTCCAGCCTGTCCAGGTCCCTCTGGATGGCAGCACAGCCCTCCGGAGTGTCGGCCACTCCACCCAGCTTGGTGTCATCTGCAAACTTGTTAAGGGTGCATTCCGTGCCCTCGTCCAGGTCATTGATGAACAAGTTGAACAGCGCTGGGCCCAGCACTGACCCCTGGGGGACACCACTGGCCACAGGCCTCCAACTGGACTCAGCCCCATTTATYACCACCCTCTTAGCTCTGCCATCCAGTCAGTTCTTGATCCACCTGACTGTGCCCTCATCTAACTCACACTTCCTGAGTTTCCCTATGAGTATCTTATGGGAGACTGCATCAAAATCCTTGCTGAAGTCAAGGCAGACAACCTTGGAAGTGTGGCTTCCCTCAAAGCACAGCGTAAGTGATGCTGGGATTGAAGAGAAGCTCTCGCACTCTGTCATTTATACAAAGACATAAGGACAGTTACTGGAATAGCACTACCCAGCCATTCTGAAATCACTTCAGCATAAACTATATTGCAGCTTAGCTGTTATTTAAGGAGCTAAAAGTGATTCAAAATGCAGAATGTGATTTGACTTCATGCTAAACTTCATTTTGCAATGTTTACTGGCAAGCTAAGGGCCTAATTTTTGCTATGTGCATGCAAGTAGTGCCTCTGGGGCAATCTCCCTTTCCTTAGCTCTTGCTCCACAGCAGGGCTRACTGCTGTAGCCTCATCCAGCGTAGCAGACATCCAGCTTTCTCCCTGTCTTTGAGGCATCCCTTCTCATATCTAGGGAGGCTCATTGGAACAACAGCTGAGCAAGCTAGATGTGCTCAGCAGAGTTTTTAACCTTCTCCAGGATTGAGCCTTCACTATCAAAGTATCATCCTGGATATCTTAGGTGGATAATGGTGGAGCAGTATGTTATTGTAGGGAAACTCAAGGTTTTGGCTAAGTCTTTCTCACTTAACAGAATTATTATATTATTCTTAATATAGTCATTAGCTGTGAGACCTTGYTTTCCATCAGTATTTTCTATCCATGCATATTTTACCTGTATTTGAAAAAGGACCCATGTCAAAATATTTCATCTTGGTACTCCCTGCCTGGTAACAATTCTTTTTAAACAGCCAGTTGCAATGTTCTTCATGAGGCAAATCAAGTTTTCATGATTAAGGTTAGCAGCTCACGTCTCCTAAAATAACCATACATTAGTATAAACATCACAATAAAGTAAGGTAGAGCAGAAATATGGCAGTTTTTAAGTTGAACTGAGATGGTAAGATTGACTGCTTTTACCTACCGGATTGCAAATAACACAAACTTTCTAACAAGCACCAGCTCTTTTAACTATCAGGTGAGCTAATTCCAAGTGCAGTTATTCCAAGTTACAAGAATTTTAAAAGGTAAGGAATCCATTAACGATAGAGGTCCTACACGACCACTATTCACCCTCTAACACGTGTCAGAAAGAAGATGAGTGCCAGTTATAAAAGCTATCTAAAGACAYATGTGAAACATCAGCAATGAGTATTTTTGAAAAGGAAGATGAGCAGCTCAGTCTTAACCCCATTTCACAGGCAAGCTATTAACCCCATACTGTTGGCGAGCACCATCCCAGTGGCGAGCAGAATGCACAATGAGGCGTGTGGCTCTATCACAGTGATCCATTAGGGAAGCCATCGCGTGCTGAAGAGCAGGGTCATTCATTCAGAAGATGGGCTTGTTGAAGCTTCAGGTAGGTTTCCTAAGGTTCTGACTCCTACTCTCAAGAAAGAAAGAAAGAAAGAAAAAAGGGTTGTTAATGCTATAACGTGTTCTTAGTTTCTCATCCCCCGAGTTTTTGAGTTTGATCCTCTTTCTGTGCTCCTTCCAGCCCTTCCTCCTTTCTCAGTGTCTGACCTAGGGAAATCCTTTGTAATGGGGGTACCCCCTAGCCCTAGTCCCTGTAAAAGCTGATCACTTTCTTAACAGACTCAAGCAGTGATCTGACCATATTTGTAGGGACACTCCTCTAGACCTACACCAGGCTCCATTTCCCAGGAACAGAGCTGCAGAGAAGCGCTACTTCTGGTTTCAGGATGAGATCACCTTTTTCCTACAACTAATTCTTCAAGATAGGAAACAAGGCAGGCTGCCAAAATAAACTGTTTCTGTGGCTCCCTGCTGAGGTTGCCTCCTACTCATCTCCCCCATGGAGTCCAGAAATAAAGGAATTCCTGGCAAATGAGGAATTTTATAGATACTGGAGGGCTACAAGCTAGGCCTGAAACAGTACTACTAACCAAACCCAGAAGAAAATCTTCTCCTAGATATCTGATCTACTGCCCATAGAAGCATCATATCCTCATCTCCTCATCATATCCATAAGGCAGGAGAGTGTCCTCTGTTACACTGCCCTCAACAGGAACATGCTACCTGGCTCTCTGCTCTGTCCTGCTATATATGTTCTCTAAAATGTTGCTACAGCTCCACCTTTTCAGCATGTTTTTTTTAATACTCAAGGAGTAAATGTCATCCTGGCTGGCCCATTACAGCAGGCTGGCCCAGAAAGATGATGTTTTGGTGTTATTAGCTACAGCTACTCAGGGTTTAAGACCCAAGCTCAGTTCTCTGTTACAATTAAGTCAGTTGCTTCCAACTTACACTGATAAATGGAAGCCAAATATGTTCCCTGAACTTAATTCATTTGCTGTCTCAAATTAACTCGCATGTAAACCTTGGTTTCATTTAAAATGCTCTACCTCTCACTGCAGCAGCTCCAATTACCTCATTAGCATTAGGTTGGTATGGAGAGCTATCAAGATAATGGTCCATCTGAACACACTGAGTTCTTTCTGTTCAAAGAAAACTTCATCTCAATATTTCACAAATTTCATAAATAGTCTGCAATATTACACTTGCCTTTGATGCCAAGCTAGGTTTCAGTCCAAGAAAGGAGAAGACAGTGTTGCTTTCCTTTGATTCGAAAAAGCCATCGTAATCCTAGAGGAAAAAAGATCAGTCAATATTTGTACTACTGGTCTCCTGCTTGATCTCCCTATACTATACATTACAGTGGAGAAAAATTCATAATAATTTTCAGGAAAATATTCATTGATACTTACACATATTCTCCTATGCAAACCTAACAAKCATTTTAAAGTGGAACAATATCAACAACTCCAACATGAAAGAAAAATACACAAATTTTCTAACATCTTTCACTACTTAACTTGACAGRAAAATATAAATGCTGATTTACATTTGTAGGCATAAAGGTAATCAAGTGCTTAAAGGTAAGTTTCCAAAGGGTTTTTCAAATGGCATGTTAGGAAACAAAATACTTTCAAACTTCAAGGAAGAGTCCTACAGAAGTTGAATTCCTTAACTAATTCTCCTGTGGTGAAGCAGTGACTTCATCACCATTGTATCCTTGGAAAACCACAATCATACCCCAGACTTTGACAATTACATAGCTCAATATAAAACACTACCATATTTTCCTATAAAATAAGCTTCTTTATTATAAACAGGTTACATCTAGCGTTCATCTTCCTAAGATCAGGCTCAGATCTCAAGTGTTGCCAACCTTGAGATGTGAAAGTTGATAAGTTAAAAGTGTTACTAGCACTTTTACCAACCAGGAAGAGCTACAGGTTAAGAGATGTTCCAAAAACTCCTTCCCTTTTATAAGGGGAGAAGGTCTGCACAGATTTGGGCCATTTGTAAAGACACCAAATCGAATTGTGAGGATGTGAAGAAACAAAAAGATCATCTCGGTGCTATCAGCATTAGGTGCCGATAAAGGGAAATGTTTGGAAGCTCAGAGGGAGCTGGAAGCTTTGCACACAGCCAAGGGCTTGTGAGCAGGGAGGTCCCACTTGGGAAGGCCCTGTGGGATGCCCCACGTCCCACAGAGGAAGGAGGTCCCATCGGCTCTTTGTGGCCGGTCAGGGGCTCCCCATTGCTGCATGGGGCTTGGCTGCAGATGACGGCTCACCCCCGAGCCCCGGGCCAGGCAGCTCCAGGAGCCGGGTGGGAGCCCCTGAGTGCCAGGATCCTGCCTTCCCCAAGGAAGCGGCTCCCGCTGGCCCCCGAGGGCATCCACAAAGCAGTTGTTAGCCTAAAAATACACAGCAAGGTGGTGTGGCAAACTGCCACCCAGCRCTGCACTCCTGATGGAAGCTGCACGTACAAATATAATCTTGAGTGTCCCGCTTTAAATTATGATCTTTGATGCTTTCCAGAGCTGCTAATTACATGCTATTAACATATAAAATTCTGGCAACAGCAGTAACTAATTAAAGCTAATAAAGCAAAAGGGACATACAGACAGTGAACATGAATCATCACTGAGGCAGCAGTGCTCAGTCCCTCAGGAAAATTCGAAAAGCCACAAAATACAGGGGATTTATCAAGCAACAAGGGAACAAAAGGCTGCAGAGAATGACAAATGCCAGCAAGGAGAAAAGATACAGAATGATTTGAGGGCATAGAGAAGTGACAGGAGTGCCAATAAGGTAAGTTAAAAGCTATTTCAAGGCAGAAAATGCTTCTTAATAGGCTACTAGCTACCTGGTTGTGGTAGGCCTAGCTTCTCACCAGCCAAACCAATGGCTTCAGTGATTGTGGAGTCTCCTTCTCTGGAGATCTTCCAAACCCGCCTGGATGCCGCCCTGTGCCCCATGCTCTGGGTGTCCCTGCTGGAGTAGGAAGGTTGGACTGGATGATCTCTAGAGGTCCCTTCCAACCTCAACCWTTCTGAGATTGTGTGATTTTAAACCAGAACAGAGAGGAAGACTGTGGTCTTCAGAAGCAAAGTAACCCACATGAGAGATGAGGAGAAGGTGGTGAAGCTACTTGTCTTGCTCGTAGCCTTTCCTGGGCAGATGCTTATGATCACTGCAGAACCAAACGTGAGCTTCAGTCTCACATAATAAGGCTGTTYGTGTTATCTTAGGTTATATGTTACGCAAAGTTTTAAAATAATCCAAGTGTAATTTTCCATTTAATGTGCTAATAACAACAAGTCTCAAACCTTATAGTTTTGTTTTCAAAATCCAAGTCCTTCCAGTGACTCTCCAACAGGGAGGTGCAGTGGTGACTCTGCAGTTCTTTAAAGCCAGATTAATCAGAGGCAGAATTCTCTTACTGTCTCGATTATCCATAAATCCCAATTCCCAGCCACTCCCCAAATGCTGTATTAAAGTAAGAGCAGCCTTGCCCTTGGCTGAGTGGGCTAGCAGCCAGGAAATGTGCATTTAACTCCTCGTAAGGACACGCATCATTCTGGCATTTATGTGGGCTTTACACCATCCGCTCCAGCAAGAAAGGTGTTGGGGGTGGCAATTCCCTCCTCCTCCGAAATTCCACTTCCAGGGCAGCTGGAAGCAGCAGCCACTGCTAGGGACTGCTCACCTCACTCAGCACGGCTATGGCATGGTCCCCCAAACGCGCTGTGCAGGCCTGAGGTGCGTGATGTTGGGGACATCAAACCACTGCAGCRAGGGGGCTACAGACAAAGCCACAACTCACTTGGTTAAGCAGGTACCCGGCGGCTTGCTGGCTTGCTTAAACACACGCTGTCCCTGCCGGGGGAGGCTGCACCCCCAGGGGAAAGCTGGCAATACTCAAAAGATCAATCCAATCAAAATCAATCAGAAAGATCAATCAAAGGATCAGCATAAAAAACAATCTGTGCTTCAGGAGACACGGGCAGAAAGTATGGCACTGGGTAAGAAGTAAAGTTCAATATTGACACAGTAGGTTTCATTTACCAGTCAGCAATTAGATAGACAATGTCTATCCATTACTGCAACTGAGATGAGGAAAATATTATCCTCTACGACATTTCAAAGATAGCAACTATAATAAAAACTCCTCCTAATACATTTCTTTAAAAGAGAAAACTTGCCCTGTTGCTCTTAGTTTGCAAAGAGAAAAAGAGCTTGCTAAACATCTCAAACATTTTTAGTGCTTATCAAGCGTTTACCTTCCCACATCAAGAGACAAAAAAAAAAAAAAAAAGCAACTTGCCTAAGTGTAGCTTACAAAAGTAGCATTTTTATATATAGATATTTTATTATATACTAATTATCAGATACCAACAYAAAGAAAACATTGCTATGCTGTTGGAAATTGTTCCTCTTTGGCGATCACTTATTAAACATGATGATGATCTCTCTGCATTCTTAGAAATGAGCCAAGGTAACTGCTCTTACAAGCAGAGCTGGGGAACTTGCAGTTTAAATGAGCTRAATCAGACTTTGCTCCTGCCCAACTTACTCCACATAGGCTGGAGAATGAGACACAGTGTCCCTCCTGGAAAGGGCACCTCGGTCCTTGGCACAGCAGGCGTTCACTCACTGACCTCATGGGGATTGCAAGGAGAAATCCTACTCAGCACAGCCCTGCTCGGAGAAGGAGCGGGAGCCCTTCCTGCACAGCCCTTCCTGCACAACACGGAATCACACAAAGACTGAGGTTGGAAGAGGCCTCTAGAGATCAGCTAGGGGTAATGGATACAAGCTGAAACACAGGCAGCTCSATCTGCATGTGAGGAAGAATTTCATTCCAGTGAGGGTGACAGAGCCCTGGCACAGGCTGCCCAGGGAGGCTGTGGAGTCTCCTTCTCTTGGGATCTTCCAAACTCGYCTGGATGCCGCCCTGTGCCCCGTGCTCTGGGTGTCCCTGCTGGAGCGGGGGTTGGACTGGATGATCTCTATCTCTAGAGGTCCCTTCCAACCTCCACCCTTCTGTGATTGTGTGATCTAGGCCAACCTGCCTGCACCCACGGAGATCATCTAGTCCAGCCCCTGATCTCAGGCAGGGACACACGAGACCCTGTCTGCGCGGCGCAGCGTGAACGTGGTGCGGTCTCCATTAGGTAACCTCAGTGAGATCCCCAGGCAAGATATTTGAAGAGCTTTTATCACYGAGTCTGCAGAGCAACCTCTCTCAGAGTTGGCAGGTATTTTGCTAATCTCTGCATATGCTGAGGCTCCAATACCAGACAGGCAGGTGTCAAGGACAGCTCCATTCTGGACAGCACACAACAAACTGTGGCTGATGAYGTGTTTGGCGGTGCCCCAGTGACCAGGAACATAGACATCTACCCARTAACTACAGTCACCCTTTCTACAATTGGCCATAGCTGAAAAACATGAGTTAACCACGCTGCACGGAAGCACATACCCAATCTGTAAATAAAGCAAGCATAGAGTTAGAACTAAGACTGAGCTTGTTGGAACAACCCCTTTTAGTTACAAGAAGGCGCAAGAGGCAGCAGCAACATTCGTGTCTCCTTCCCTTCCAAGCAGGAAGGAAAATAACAACACAGTGAGCAACTACACGATGAATGAGATTGAGAAAATAAAAAAGAGTAGATTCTCAAGAGTTAAAATACCTGCTAACTCACCTTGAAACAGCTATTTCTCGAAGTCTAGAAAAAGGAAAGAGTAACATATTACTGCTACCAATTTGAACTATTCTGGGGAGGGATAAAATTCTTCCATTACTTCCATTTTTACTGAATTGCTGAGTTTGTTTTCTTAAGCTCCAGTACTAGGTAGGCTGATCACTCTAGTCCCATACCCCCCCTTAATGAAATACATATTACAAAGAACTCAAGATCTTTGCCTCAGGACATGGATCAACAGCGAAATGGTAGAAGCTGAAAGCACAGATGGAGCCTATGAGTTACACCTGTATGGATACCTTGAACAGGCTAAGTGAAATCCTGCCAACATGGAGAGGAGCCATGGGCAGCAATTGTTTAAGTTAAATCACTTAAAATGCAGAGAACTACCTCTTAGATTAAAAAATTGTGTGGATGGGTGTGGGTGGGTGTCTTAAAATCAAGCAAGCTTCAGCACCATCCACCACATATCTGAGCAGCCACACGGTCTCCAAGCAGTGAGCACCAGCTTCCACCTGGCGAGGTGAGTTCCGTCCTTCCTGAGGACCAACCTGGAGCACCGAGATGCCAAGCGAGTCATACGAGACCCCACTGAGGGCACCGGGGCCCAAAAGCCGCCCTGCTGAGCACCCGTTGGCCTCATGGCCGCCCTGCTGACCATGTTTGGCCTCATGGCCGCCTCACTGAGCACGTTTCACCTCGTGGCTGCCTTGCTGACCACACGTTTGGCCTCGTGGCCACCCTGCTGAGCACCCGTTGGCTTCATGGCCGCCCTGCTGACCATGTTTGGCCTCATGGCTGCCTCACTGCGCACGTTTCACCTCGTGGCCGCCTTGCTGACCACGTTTGGCCTCGTGGCCGCCCTGCTGAGCACCCGTTGGCCTCGTGGCCGCCCTGCTGACCACGTTTGGCCTCATGGCCGCCTCACTGAGCACGTTTCACCTCGTGGCCGCGTTGCTGACCACGTTTGGCCTCGTGGCCGCCCTGCTGACCATGTTTGGCCTCGTGGCCGCCCTGCTGACCACGTTTGGCCTCGTGGCCGCCCTGCTGACCACGTTTGGCCTCGTGGCTGCCCTGCTGAGCACCCACTGGCCTCGCAAGTGCTCCAGCTGCTCACGTGAATGCGCTGCAGCCGCCTCATGGAGAGGAGCGATGGCTGCGGGGGTGCCTGGGCCCGCGGAGGCCGGTCCCAAGGCCGGGAGCGGAGCCAAGCGCCGAGGGCGACTCCCAGAAACTCGCCTGAGCCCCCTCTTGGCTGCTCCTTCYTCTTCTCTGCTCATGTATCATTTAACTCACACACAAATTAAAAAAAAATATCATTTTCTTTAAGAAATGGACTCTCTTCATGATCTTAAAAAAAAAAAAAAAAAGAGAGAGACTGGTATTTCACAGGGTAGAGGAATAGGTAGTAGTGCCGCAGCGATTGCCAGAGTACTGAATAGCTTCCTGAGAACACTGCACCCCTTTCAGCTTTGCCTCTTCCTTGTCTATAGGCCTTTGCTGTTCTGATGGAAGTGATATCCATATATTGCATTTCAGGGACAGACAATAAATATCTCGTATCTCTGCGCCTATTGCCCTGCCCACTAGGCAGTCTACCAGGGCTCACTCTAACCCTCCTGAGCAGCTTCCAAGAAAGAAAGAAAAAAGTAAAGTCAGCCTGTTATGTAAATATTTACTCCTCAGATCAAACTCGCACCTGGGAACAGATTTCCTTTGCATGTTCCTTGGCCTAAATTTCAGGCAATCCCAAATCAGTGCTAAACTTTCTGCATACAAAACTGCCACTGCTTCTAAGAGTCAGTTTTGCAAGGTTATAATTAGAGAAGTGGAGATTTCCAGCCTTCCAAAAGATCYAGGGTCCACTTCTAGTCCTAGATGGGTGGTGAACTCAGCTGTAGAGATTTCAGATACAGCTGGAGAGGGAAGTATGAGGCACAGACCCGGTTCCCAGAACTTCCTGCTGCTTTAAAAGCTTTCCATGCTCAGTGCTCTGACTGCTCTATATGCTGCATATTCATCTATGGCTTCTCACTACAGCGTGAAGAAGCTGGAGTCCCAGCCTGGGACTGCAAATTCCCAGGAAGCCCTGGAAGCCACATGCTCCAAATCAACACATTTCCCTGCTTGGCACCGTGCCACATTCCCTTGTGAACGTGGCCCTGACATTTGAATCTGTGGTGCTCTTTGCATCTACCTGGATCTTCCGTGATCTTGATAAAAGCTGTAAGCARAATAAGTAATTACTACTTTTAAATAGTGTTTATAACCTGTAAAATACTGAATTGTTGGTACTATGGTGTATCCTACCAGGAATGCTTTAGAATAATCTGAATAACTCATATGCAAAATCACTGAGGTGAATGGGTGCACATAAATTCACAGTGGGAACTGGCACATCCAGAATTTTTTTCTGTAACCTTGAAAGCAAAGGGTTTAGATAGTGAAAACCCAAACACAATCTCCATTTTTCCACCAAAACAGGACCTGCTGTCCTCATTACTGTACACAAGGACTCAAGTGAAATTTATTTGAAAAAATGATACAATTTAATATGGCCCTAAAGTGTCAATTTACGCTCTGGTAAGGGAAATAAAAAGAATCCTGCTGTCAGCAGGCCACACAGAGAGCTTCTAAAAATAAATAAAAATAAAAAAAATATAAATAAGAAAGAAAAAGGCTTAAAATTGAGTCATCAGAGGCTTTTGTACTGTCCCAGGCTGACAAATCTATAATAGCCAAGCAGCAGATAGTCAACAGAATAATGCAGTTCTTCAAGACAGTATCTCAGTTGTTAAAACAGTGGTGAATACAGACTGGCCCACCTAATAAGGACATTTTTTGTCACTGTGAGCACAACACCAATCTCTTGGAGAAAGGATTTAAAACACAACACATAACAGAAGTGCCAAATGTCACCCTGACTCTTAAAAGTTCTGTCTTTATCAATTCAGAGACGCATGACTTGGATTTCCTTAAATATTGAAAGAGCATTACAAACAAGCCATCTATTTTTTAGTTACTTTGATCTAAGTAGAGAGCTGGAAACAGTTCACAGYTGCTTTTAGCTGTAGCAGGAAGTGCTAAAGCTGCTATATGAAAGATAGAAAGCCTTAAATGAAGGTCTCATTTACAAACCTTTAGCTGATGTTACATGATGTCTATAAACTGTAAAATTTCTGAGTCAAAAGGCTTTAGACTGCTAGTTAAATAAAAATTCTTTCAGAGTTGAAAATGATGGCTAGTTCCTACTGAAGAAGATGGCTCTGCAGTTTCTCGTCCTTTCCAAACCATTTCAGATTTACTTTGCTTCTGCAGTGTGCAAGAGTTCCTTTCTAGCACCTACACTGAGATTTCCTTACTCTTACACAGCACTACATAGAGCAAGATCCCTGTGATTATTTCAGGAGACTCTTTCCTCACGCTTGCAATGTTACAGCAATGTCACTATGATGAAACAGCAKATTGCAAAGGCACAAAATATGTAAGTTATCACAGTGTTGGTGCTAGCACACAACACTGGGTTATCAGTTAAATGATTTGTCTTCTGGGATCACAGCTCTTATCTATCTTGTGAACGGTTCTTGCTGAGCACGGTATATCAAAGTTCCTTTAGCAGAACCTCTTACTGAAAAAACAGGGAGCAGGTCTCCAAAGACTGAGAAAAGGAGAAGACAGATTAATGATGTGATTACATCAACTCAGACCAAATTTGAAGRTCTTGCTCGTGTATCATGACACGGAGCTGTTCTTTGATACAAGCAGGATCCCTCATCCTGGGTGTAAGACATTTGGTTTTGTGAACCAGGAAGCACTGGTCATCTTTTTTTCACCTCTTCCCCCCCCAACAAGCTATCACAAAATCAAATAGCTGAAACCAGCCAGTTCTGTATGTTTAAGACTGAAGATGAACTTCCTCTAATGTGCACTTACTGTCTGATAAGTGATCATTCAAATGATAATTTTCTAATCAGAAAATTCTATTCTCAGGTAATACCCCTGAGCACACTGCTGAGATTTTCTACTAAGGAAGAGATGGAGTGGGGAAAAACCCCACAGCCATCACTGCTTCTCCTAACACAGAAGAACAGTATGGCTGTGAGCACAAAATAGTCTATTTTGGCTGGCATGCCATATTTCTGTGAATCTCTCTTGAAATAACAAAATAAAAAGTGCACCTAATTTGCTTTTCTCTACCTAGCCTTAATGTATCTGGAGAAACAACAAAGGATGTGACCCATTTGGACTGTCAGTAATAATGCATAAGCCAGAATGAGTATATAGGTAGTTTCCTGGTAACATGGTGAGACTGCAGAATTGGCAGGCAGAAAAACAGACAGCCCTTTGTGAACAGAGCAAATTGGATTTAGAAATTGCCTGGACACAAATCAGAAACCAGAAGGTACAATTTTCACTAATTCAGTTGACAGAAATCTCTGGGTATTTTTTTTAAGTTATTTAATAATGATTTTTTTTTGTGTGTGTGAAATATTTGTGTCAAGAAAAACGTCTAAAAGACCTCCATGTAAAATCACAAGAGCAGAAGACACGTGCAGTGTGTGCTTACTTCATCTAGCTCCTCTGCAATATTCTACCCCACTTTCCAGAGCTGACCTCCTTTGCCTCCTGCCTAATGTTTTGTCTCAACTCTGTTACCTAAGAGCCTCATTATTTGTGCTGGGAGGATAACTCCCAGTTATCCTCCAGTTAGTAACTGAGGAAAGCTCCTGCATGTGCCTCCTCCCTCACCCTAGAAAATATACAGCTTCTTCTCAAAGTAGGTTTGTTCTTTCAAGATGTTCACACAGGGAGGTCTAGTAATAGGATTACCTCTGCTCAACCAAAACAGCTACCAGCTAAGCAGGCAGATTAATGAGATCATCTCCATGTTGCATGACATCTTCTGCCTGGCTAATTCCAAACAGCAATTAACAGGTTTTCTAAGACTGAGTTAAAACATGCTATGAAGAAAAGCTGAAAAGATGCTGAAAAGGGGAAGAAACAGCAGCTCAACCACCAAAGATTTTAGCTATTTAGCCATTTAGTTGTTATACTTAGCTATTATAACCCCAGGGACATGCTTCCCTATTTCACCTCCCACTGGATTCACACACAAGCGCTACCCCCTCGCTCCCTGATGTGCCGGGGTGGGCACCACATCGCACCTGCAGTCGGTCTATCGGGTACCCCACACCTGCCCCCCACAGGACGGGGGAGCCACGAGGCTGCAGCCTGACAGCCTTGACTTCATCAAGGCTGATGAAGGTGACCAAGTCCCAGTTCTCACCTTTTTACAGTATTTTGCTAAAGATGAGTCCAAGTTCAGGGAAGATATTCCCAAACTATGGCAGTGCCACAGACTCGGAACTGCAGCAGACCATACTGGCTAAGCGGGACAATAAAACACTTCTAGGGTGCCATTCTCAACACATCAGCCAAAGGCTGGTGCCTCAGCTTGCACTAGTGGATAGAAAAGCTACTACACCTCAGCACACCAGCAGAGACATCTGCCCATCCATCAGATTGCTGTCTGATGTCCATCAGACTCTCACACTTAGCAGTCTTTCAGGAGATGAAGACAACTCTCAAACTCCTTTACTTTATGGGAAAAATAAAACTATCCTACTTTCTGAAGAGAGAGTTTCCATTTATCCTAGAGGCTCTAACTGYATAAAGGCTCTCTGACTGTAGATGCAATTAACCGTATGGCAGCAGAAGAGGGAAGGCTTCTTCTGAAGAGAGAAGACCTTCCCTGGAGGTCTTCAAAACCCGCCTGGATGCCACCCTATGCCACATGCTCTGGGTGTCTCTGCTTGAATGGGAAGGTTGGACTAGATGATCTCTAGAGATCCCTTCCAACCTTAACCATTCTGTGATTCTGCGATTCTGTGAAGGCTAAATTTCAGCGACAATGCAACTCAGTCCAGACAGCAATCTCATGGGTGGTGCCCAAGATTCCCTGCTGAATTTTTACACTTGGGTTAGAAAAAGGCAGCAGCAAATCCAGGAAACCTCAGATGCAGGTGGTCTCACAAAGGACGTGACCATCCATGGGTTGCACAGGAAGTACATGGTAGCCCCAAGTCTTGTTCCTCTGCAGGRAAATCCACTAACTGAAAACATTAGGACTTAAGGATGAATTATCTCAATTTTCACTAACGTACATTACCTGCTCCTACCTCTGCAAGCTGTCAGCATTAATTCAGACACTACTAGATAAATCTTTACCCCAAATCTTGACGTTTTAAATGGCAAACAGGGCACCACTAGTAGTACGCAGTGAGTTGGTGACCGCAGCAGCTACTTACTCCGCAGTACCGATCATCACTAAATATCTGTGGCGGCAGCGGGTTGCCCTGCGCGGGCTGCCTGTCCTCGGGAATGTTCTTATACATCCACTGCCTCTTCTCCTCTGACATTGTGATATCCACCTCTTCAAACTCRATACGATTGGCTTCCAGAAACCTCACCACGTCTTGTTGCCTCTTCTTTATCTGGAAGAAAGGAAGAACATCAAAAAAAAACACATTAGGGCGAGAGCACCATAACCAAAACATCCTTACAAATGTTCCTCCTCTCATCCTGCTCCCTGGGAAAACTCACTCAGGAAGGCAGAAGATACTTGTTTCAGATTTAATTACACAGAAGTTAACATTACTGCTTTACAAGGTGGCAGGGATTACGCTTATTCACCTCTCTAGAAGGCTGCCTCTTTATTTCCACTCTGGAAATTTCATACTTTGCTTTCTAATGATGCTTCTATAAAGACTACTTCGTACAGGACTCTAAGCAGTAGATGTTAAAGGTGGGTAATCACTTTTCAAAATCACTAGGGGCTACATTTTGAAGATTACAAGCACAAAGAAACGCAGTGTAAGCAACTCAGCAGGTTCCAGGAGAATCTACTCCGTCTATTCACTGAGAGACAAGTGAGAAAAAAAATAAAATCATCCCTGCTACTACACTCTTTTTTGCCTTGCACTCTTTTAAGATACCTTGGCATCTTAAAAACACAGCCCCATGGTTCCCTCAGCACAATGTGTYGAATCTTTAATTAAGAATGTCTGTCCACACATCATGCATGCTTAAAAATAAGCATGACCTAATTTCTTGATAATTAATTTTACCAAAAAAAAAAAAAGAAGTTAGGTTTGTGCTAAGTGTTTTTGTGTTACAAAGAGATGATCATCTGTACATGAAAGTTTAATGGAGGCGGAACACAGGCAATTTTTAGCTCATGGTAACCAAGTAAAGCCAACTCTTGACAGCCAGCGTGGCTTCCAACACCTACACTCAAATAAAAACGACATCTTCTCTGCTCCCAGGAGGATCTGGTATCAAGACAGCAACCTTGAAGAAAGGCTGTAAGCTGAGGAAGACCAGCTGAGCTCCTTCAGCTGGATCTGCTCTGCAGCCTCCTCTCTCCATGCTGCACCTCTCGCATCCACGTAACAAAGCTAATTCCTTCAGAAAGGAACTAAAAATTATATGCCTTTTYTTCCACCTATAATCAGCAGCATTATTTGAAGGAAAAAAAAACAGAGCTTTAATCATTCTGCAGTATTCTTGGGGTGTCAGGGCCACGCAGTTGCTGACTGGCACAAAGCCCAGGTGGATGAATCATGCCTGGGAGTATCATATGACCCAGATACTATTTGGAAAACAGAGGATTTTTGAAGTGCCTGCGCCGGGTGCCCTTGTCCCAGCAGCCCTCCTGTCTACCTAGACACACCRGAGCACATTCAGCTTCGGGTGGAAAAGGAGATGCAGTCACAGAAGCCAGGAAGACAAAGCTTTAAAATATCTCTTGTCCTTCTGAGAAGCAGAGGGCTCAGAAGCATCTCAGGGTCTGCGTCTCGGTGTCTTGTTCTTGTTCTCTTTTCTTACATATCCCGTGTTGATTTTTAGGCATGTTGTGAAAGGATCACTTTTTCCTAAAGAAGGCAGCTCCTAAGACTGTGTGCAAATAATGCATTACCAACAGCAGCGAAATTACTGCATCACCATCACTGCTGGTGCTGAGGACAACATACCCTTTGCAGCCTCTCTGGAAAACTGCAAGGAGGAATTCTGCTGTCAAGAGCAAAGTGAAAAGCAAAAATATTCTTGTTCTTTCACCAYAGAAATTCTGCAAGACGGGCCCCCAAAAGATGAAGATTGACATTTCTTAATACAAATATTAAGTATTTCTTCAAATACAGAAAAGACACCTATCATCATCACCTAATCACCTAATCATGTAAGGAGGATGCTTCCTGTGCATTGGGAATGGGCCCTGGCACCCTGCAACACACAAGTCACAGCCAGGAATTGCTCATGGGAATCATTCACACCATGACAATTCTCCCACAAACATTCCCCAACCTCTTCCTTTTATTTTTACAAAACCGATCAGGATGTCGAAGGGAAACAACTGCCTTTTTCAGACAGAAGCCCTGCAGTTCTGCATACAACATCTGCAGGAGTGATCAGCTGTGGATGTGCCAGCTGCACAAACGCAAACAAAACGTCCTGAAAATTTTTAGCCCCAAAGCAGCTTTTTCTCCTCCCACCAGYGACTGAATTTGAGCCTGCAGGCTGAGGCAAGAGTGCTACTTGCATTAGAAATTCTATTAAATTATGCCCCATTGTTTGCCGGGYGCCCAGAGCATCTGCCACAACAGAAGCCAGCCGGTTATTCCCCAGGAGAACCACAGGAGCTTTGTCTCGCCGTGCAAGGGGATCCGCGCCGCCGGAKCACGTCAGCCGGGGAGCCACGGGAGCCTCCCGCGTGTGTCCGAACACAACGCGCCGCAGAGCGAGGGCAGCTCCTCCTTCTCCTTCCTTTTGGGAGCTGCCAGGCTCTGCTTGGGAGCCCAGCGGAGAGGGACCCCTGGACAAGCTAAGGAGGTGGAAACGTCAGCCCTCTCCGTGAAACTCAGCCCGGAGGCTTCCYGGTTTCCAGGGCTGCGTCTGGCAAGATCTGGGAACCAGCCTCATGGAATCGGTGGTACCATGTTCAGAGCAACTCRGCTGATGGTTATTCACACATCACACAGAATGGCTGAGGTTGGAAGGGGCCTCTAGAGATCATCCAGTCCCACCCCCTGCTCCAGCAGGGACACCCAGAGCACGGGGCACAGGGCGGCATCCAGGCGGGTTGGGAAGATCTCCAGAGAAGGAGACTCCAAGCCTCCCTGGGCAGCCTGTGCCAGGGCTCTGGCACCCTCACAGGGAAGAACACATTGGGGAGCATTTGTATTCTTACAGGAGCGTCTGCTTCACAACAAAATATGTTGCTTTTAATATGTCTCAGCAGCCCTGAAGACACTGCAAGATGCATCATCAAAATACGTATCCCTTGTGAAGTCTTGGAGGGAAACACATCTCCTACTTAATTTGGTATTCCATAAAGAGAGTGAAGTTCCCATATGCATTTGCATTCGTCTCATCTCAAAGAGATACTTCACTGCTGTTTTTAGAGTATTAGAGTGTAAAGCATTAGCTATACATTCAAATAAGAAAAAGAATTCTTCTATTTCTCTTCTCTGCTCTTCTTATTAAGCAGAAACTTAGGAAAACTGTGAAAAGACAGGTGTTCTTCTACACAACATAATCCCAATCCATCTCTGACATAGCAGGGAAAGCTCCRTGAGAGCTAACAGGCTGCCATTCGGTGCTTGTCTCCCATGTTTTGAGTGGGCTGTTTGCAGAACATCTGTTCTCTGGGCTTGGCTTTACTGTTATTCTACACTTCTATTCACAGAAAGGAGATGGGGGAAAAAAAATCCAGAGACGTCTCTCTTTTATGCCAGTATTTGGAGCTTGTTTCCTTATAAGATTAAAAAACAGCAGTAATAGGATGGCAATTTTGATATATGGAACTGCTAAAATGAATCAGTCACTTATCCAATGTTTCCGTTTGCAGAAAAGGTCTATAAATCCAAAAGGGTCCAGGTTTTCTCTCCTGGTTTTCATTTCTTTATATGGATTTGCAACTGGAGGATACCTGTTCAGACCGGATGCACTGCTTCTACGAAATACCTCAAAGACATCTTCAGGCCAGGTRGGACTAACTAGGATCATCTGTTCTGACCTTCAGGATAAAGTCAAATTAATTTCTCTTAGGAATAAAGAAGCTCTTTGGATTGTTTTCCTAAGCTCCATTCCTGAACTGATGAGAACACAGAATTTACCTCAGCTTTTGCAAACAGCACCCTCAGTTAACTAACTGCTTCACTGAAACGTGTGCCTACTTCTCTCCTGAACTCACTTTGCTTCTAACTTTAAGCTACTTGTGCTTTTTATATCTTTGTTGGTCTGAAAACTCTGCTAAGGTTTGTGTCTTGTGTGTTCCTAATACAGACTCAAGTCACTCTGTGATCACCTCCCAGCTAAGCTGAACAGCGATCTCTGGGAAAGACAGAGTACCTGCTGGTCGCTTAACAGCAGAACAGCAAAGATTTTACCATCAAAAAGCACATCCAGATTGCACCAGAAATTSGGCAAACGCATTACATGCTCTATCCCAACTCCCCTTTGTTTCCCATGGGAAACAAACTCCCACTTTCAACAGGTTCAGTCTCTCTCTTCCCTCCCTGTGCTTCCTGAACGTGTTCTCAGAAGACCTTATGAACACGACTGCTGCCCTACTGCAGGCAGACGACTCAAGCAGCAACATCAAGGGGAATTCGGGAACAGCCATGATGAGGGCGAACTTCTCTGCCTTAGTTTACTAGCCCAGTTAACACAAATGGGACAGAGCAGACAAGTTCTCAATCTAAAGACCTCCTGACATTGTCAGGGGACATTGCTGAGCATCTGGTGCCCACAACACGGATGTAGGAAAGTGGTTTTCTGCCCCGATCTCTTACCCTGACCTTCAGCGGCTAAGAGCCTTTATCCCTTTGCTTCGCTCCTCCTGAGCTCCGAACACAGGGAACGGCAGCAGCTGCTATTCGGAGCTCTGCCCACCCGGCAGGACACGCAGGAGTGACCACCCTACACTCCCTTCATCCTGGAGCTGCCCAAGTCCAACCTAAACAGCCTCCTCATCACAGAGCCTTCCCACCCCGGCGAGATGCCGACCACGTGCGTGCCGAGAGGCAGGCAGGACAGCAGGTAATTTGTAGGCTGGGTTCTCAGACTAGAAATGCATTTTAGAAACCTGGCATTCAAAACCAGCGGATTCCTAATCCTCCACACGGCATATTCCCGGGTGCTGAGGCCATTCACCCGAACCAAGCGCTTTAATGGAAAGATACAGCAAGTCCCAACCGTGGCGCCGAGCAGAGCCGAGGGCAGCGTGCCCTGCAAACCCGCCCGCGCGACACACGAATCCTCCTGGGCTGCTGTGCCGAACACCCGGAGCGACAGAGCCGCCCCGCGGGACTGACCTTCACAGGGGCGCCTGCCGTCAACTCCCCCATCCTGGCACGGGCACACACAGCCCAGGGATGCGCTCCTGGGGATGCGCCTGTCGGACGCAGCGCTGCGATAAAGCTGCTTTAAATCTGCTCCAGTGTCTGCACTTCCAGTGCGAGCTTAAGGAGAGACAAAGCAAGGAACTGCGTGTTGTGGGTTGTTTTAATGAATAAGGAAGCTCAAACAGCCCACGGCCAACGTGGAACTTGAACAACAAACGCGAACTCCGTTGTGGGCAGCTACCCTGTCCTGAAAACTGGGACATTTCTGCGAGATAAARTGAATGTAGAAAGTGATCTTTATGTCACAGACGAGGTCGTTTTCCCAGCCACAGGCACATTTTCTCTTGAGTGGATTGGGAAGCCACGCTCATGCTTTGCTGGCCCTGCTAAACTTTAGCTAAAGCTGAAGGGGATGATCAGCACAGGCTGGTAGCAAAAATACGTCTCAGACAACAGGAAACCGTGAAGATAAACAGCAAWGAGAATATAAATGTTAGGACACTTATTTTTTTCCACGTTGGGTATCCTGGTGACTAGGACAAAACACAAGAGAAGCTGTAAGCAGCCTGCAAGATTTCAGTGATTCATAAAGCTTTAACCATGCAGCACATTCCTCCATTTGATGGAGGCATCCTGCAGGACTGCAATAATTCATTTCAAAAGGCCAACAATTGAAATCCTAGCTGGCAGCTAACTTCTTCTATAGATAGACATTTTTGTTTGTAATTTACCGTATGATTCAGTAATTCAAGAGAGTAGTTAAAAAATAAGCATTATTTTCATGCATTTTCCCAACAGAAATCTCTCCAGGTTGCCAGAGAGTAATTTAAATCTCCTGTTTAGAATTCCACACTTAACTCCTCCATGTACTACTCTCTTTAGTCAGCGGCATATTTATAGCAAGTATTTGGCATCCTGAAAGAAACCCTTTCAACAAGCAACATCTATCTTCCTCTTCAAAATGTATCATACAAGCATGATAACCATAACACTTATTAATTCAGCTGTTCTTTAGCGATGGGAGAGCCTGTCTCCTGATTAAACGCAAGTTATTCTCTGATCTCCATGCTACACTGTGTTTATTCATACGTTTATTTCTTTTGATTTCCATAAGGTATTTTGATTCTGCAGAATATCACTTCTCAGCAGAGTCCCAGTTCAGTGAGGCGGCTGAGAACTTCCAAGGCCTGAAATGCTGAAAATTCAGTCCGTGGTCCTGCAGGGAGGAACATGAAAGTGATCACCAAGTGTCCCGAGTCCTCCTGCAGTGGCAGGAGAGTGAGGAACAGTTCTGCAGCTTGCATACAAAAATCCAGTGCTGCACGAGCTGAAAATATGCAGGGATTTATGAGGTACCATTTTGTTCACATGCATCAATGTTGCTTGGTAAAATTATGATTTTGTGGAGGGAAGATGCAATAGATGTGCTTTGTTTTCCTAAAATATATCAAATATTTGGTAATTATTTAAAGTTCACTGAAATGCCACTGAAGACAGCAGGGTTTGGAAAGCAAGTAAATGCTACAATAGTCATGAACGGCGCAAGGAACAATAAAACATTGACACTAAAGAAACAAASAAACAAAAAATCCCCCCCAACAAGAAGTCCTGGCACCCACTTCCAAGCGTGCAGCACGTCCCCCATGTAGACTTCCACGCTGCAGCCCCACGGCCGCGCCGCGCTGCAGCCCCACGGCCGTGCCGCACTGCAGCCCCACGGCCRCGCCACGCTCCAGCCCCACGGCCGCGCCGCGCCAGTGAATCAGCAGCGCGCAGCCAGCGCCGCAACCGGCGCCACGTCCTTTATCTGACCACCTGCTTTGCAGCAGGGCAAGGCATCCCCAGCAGCACGTTCTGCGCTTACGGCAGACACGATGCAAGAGCAAATTTCCTGGCACTGAAAATGCAGCTCGTGTCTCTTCCCCTCTCGTGAGCTTTAGGCACCAACACCCAGCGACACAGGAATATTTCAGTAGTAGAACGCATTCAAATTATTAACACCTAGGAGCCCATGGCACACGTCTTTGTTTTCTGCTCCCAGCAGAGCAGGGATATCTGGATTCCGAAACGCCCCAAGCGGCCCGAAGGGCGAGTCGGTGCGACCGGACGCGGATGCTCGCCCTGTTCTCCCGTGACAAGCGCTATCCGCCCGGCGCAGACGTGTCGCGCTGCGCGCCCGGCCCCCAATGATAACGGGGCCCTCGCCGCTTGCTGGGCTACCTCGTCCAGGGTGTTGGCACTAACAGCCAACGGCATACAGGACAGCAGCRGAAAAACGCATTTGTGTTTCCAGATAAAGGTCAGGGTTTGGATAAAGGATAAATGGCCAAATTAAGTTATTTTATCGTGAGGCATCAGGTTTAATTTAGACTAAACACACGTTTTTACTGCTCCAAAATCCTATGGTTTTCCACTGCTAACTACAAGACAGAAATGATTTGTTATCGTTACAAAGGTTCCTCATCCCTCCCGTACTTTTCTCTCCAAAAGGGGGATATTTACACGCTTTAGACTCACCCATTACAGGGTGGAAATAAACAGCTCTCCTGAATGGAGGAATCAAAAGATTTCACCCCAGTATAATTCAAAGGTGGGAGCCTAAAGCCCCCAAAAGAGAAGAGAGACTTTTGCATGCGTGATGCCCTGCTAAGAGACAAGCACTAYGTCAAGTGAGCTCCCCGCATTGCGCTTGTATCCCACAGCCCCTGCTTCCTCCCAACCCGGAGCCTACGGAGCCCTCTGGCACTTCCACAAGGATCAGGACACACTCCACTCACCTGCGTGAGTCCCTCTGGATTCACTCAGTGTTTATTTTCAGTGAGTGAGTCACCAGCGACTTCAGCTCCTGAGCAGGCTGCAGGTGCCCGTCAGATGCAGGARCCCCAGGAGGGCAGGCCGAGCAAACCAGCTCGCTGTGCTGCTGCTGGTGCTGCAGAGCTCAGGAGCTGCTTGCAGCCATCCCTGMGAACTGCACCCCGCTGTCACCCCCGAGGGAGATGCCCAAGGGGGGAAYCTCCAGCTTACGGGGCCTGCAGAAGGCTCCCCAGCCTCTGTAGCGCAGCTCATCTGAACACTGAGCTGGTAAAAAACRCTGACACACTGGGGCATGGCTACGGGTTGACATGCACAGAGTAGATTTCATCTAGGAAAAGTTTGCAAAATCACAGAATCATTAAGGCTGGAAGGGACCTCTAGAGATCATTTAGTCCAACCTCACTACACACACAGGGTCACATAGAGCACAAGGAGGCAGCCAGGCGGGTTTGGAAGATCTCCAGAGAAGGAGACTCCACAGCCTCCCTGGGCAGCCTGTGCCAGAGCTCTGTCACCCTCACTGTCAAGAATTTTTTCCTTAAGTTCCTGTGGAACTCTTGGAGCTTCAGTYTGTGGCCATTTCCTCTAGTCCTATCAATGGCCACCACTGAAAAGAGGCCGCCCYCTCCTCCTCACTGCCTCCCTTGGGTGTTTGTAGACACTGATCAGGTCCCCCCTCAGCCTTCCTCGRGCTGCACAGGCCCAGCTCCCTCAGCATCGAAGGGCCTCTCTGCGCTCACGCCTGCCCTTACCGAGCTTCCAGGCTGCGGCAGAGC